>NC_135232.1:1009183447-1009492765 GCF_051348905.1 Ranitomeya variabilis | reverse complement strand
AAAAAGTATCTCGACACTTGCTCCAAGGGTTTAATTAAAATTCTCATTGAAAAACGTAGAGAACTACCACAAGCTGCAACTGAAACATGCGAACAATATATAACAGAGCTAGAAAAATATTTGACTCCATCATTTTTCAATGAAATTAATCTGGAAGTTGCCTCCAGACTACAGAAGTATGAGGCAAATTTAATATAGAAAGAAGCACAGAAATTTAAGAGGGACCAACGACCAACAATTAAAGATAAAACTCTTCCTAATTTACCTTCAAATAGAGCAAAATAAAAATGGTTTAACAATTCACAGGGAAACAGTCACAAAAATTTTATTAACAATTTTTAATCATCAATCCAACTAAACATCAGTTTAGGGAGCCCTTTCCCAACAATGGAGACCCCCACACAAAGTACAATATATCAAAAGGAAGATCCACACTTACATTTTATCGCACTTCTTCAGCAACATAATGGTAAACCCTTCACTTCTACCACCAATATCCAATCCAAGTGATCGAGATTTTCCCTCAAACTAATTGTGAACCTTGCATCAACAATCAAACAAACACCTCTGCTTCCACATAAGGGACTGACATTGACCACACCCTTAGCAACCAACAAGGAATCAAATTGTTCAATGAACACCTTGCCCTCCTGTTCACTTGTCAATGCAAATGGATCTAACAAGCCCTCCGAATCCTCCAATATTGAATGTCTATTACCCATAGACCTCAGCAATATTTCTGCTTATGATTACGATCGATCTGTTCTATTCATTTCACAAAGAACTTTCCTACAATGTCCCTCATCCCCTTCACATGCTCGTAATAATTGTGCCTTGTCTGTATCTTCCTGCGAGTATAATATCTGACATCTCTTTTTTAGAAATAGGACCTGCATGGCCACGGCTCCTCCCCCCTCTACTATCACAACAGTAATAGCCTCTTCACTCATCTTCCCATCGGGGTCACTCCTGAATTCCATCAAAAGCTATTTTCCAACCTTAAAAAAAACAGTTACAAGACAAAGAAAAAGTCCTTCAGAGGGAAACAAGGAGGAAAAAGACATAGACGAAACACCTATAGGAACTCCACAAAAAAGGATCAACAGACAGTAAAAATATTCAATCTATCCAGACACATGTTGGACAAGGAGGAAACACACTTACTTAATAAGGGGCTCAACTACTTTCCAACACAAAGAGCAGAAGAGTTCAAACTCTTCCTCAATTTTAATAAATTTATTCGGAAATTAACCCTAAATAGACACTTTTTGATCCAAAAAAATAAGAATACCCAAAAAGAAAGTCCACTCTTGACTTCATACCCATGTATACATCAGAATGTAATACCCCAATCATGTTTTTACCCATTTTACCATAGAGGTCACTACCTAGGGACCTTCTATTTTCTTATTATGGAGGAATTTGAGAAAGTGAATTAGGTTCAGAAAGGTAAAAACAACCTCAAATCAACTTAAATTGTAACAATCAAACGACTTCAAAATAACAAACAAATTATTATACGACAGGCAGACAAAGAGAGGGATAGTAATGCAAAATAGGGAGGATTACCTGCGAGAAGCTAATAGGATTCTCTCTGATAAAAAAATACTACAAAAAGATAGAAACAGATCCCGCACAAATTTTCCTAAAAGAGTACATGATAAATGAAGCCTTTAGATCAGAAATAATCAATAGAAAAGAAAAACGGTTCCTTACAAGTGAAAGTTCTAAACAGGTGTTTTTTTACCATGTACCAAAAATGCACAAAGTTAGTATTAATCCCCCAGGTAGACCCATTATATCGGGGATTGGGTCACTTACCAATTATCTATCCCATTATATAGATCATTTTTACAGAAATGCTTCCTTGAATTACCATCCTATTTGAGAGATTCATCTCAACTTCTCCTTGATAAGAGGAATATAGTTTGGAAGGAAGAATTTTTATTGATGCAGCTGCACTATATTCCAATATCAAGCTCAATCTAGGATTGTAGTCGTCAGATCATTTCTTGACCGAAGATCCAGACATGAAATTTGAACAAAAATAGTACTTTTGAAGGGTGTAAAATTCATATTGGAGCATAATGTATTCTCCTTTTAGGATGAACTATACATACAGCAGTTCGGCACTGCGATGGGGACTAAGGTCACGCCAAGTTTTGCAAATTTATTCATGAGGCGATAAGAGCACCTTAACATCTTCTAAATATGTAAAACACATTTATTATTACCGCCGTCATATAAATGATCTGATCATCATGTGGAGGAGCGGTATAGAAGCGGCGGTTTGATTTTTTCAAGAATTAAGCCAGAATTCATGGGGACTCTCCTTCACCTCAAACATATCGAATCAGAAGACAGTGTTATTCGACCTAGAAATTAGAAGTAAACAACAGACCGTTACTAAAAAATGCACTTTAAACCAATGGATACAAATGGATTCAAAATTCAAGAACAAAAGACATCCTCATTCTAATCTAATAAAAAAAGCATATCAGAAAAATCTTTCCCTTACACAAAGTGAGTGTTTAAAAAAGTAATCTACCAAAACCAATACATTTGAGCAGACAAGTAAATAGAAATATCGTTTTATCATAACCTATAACAGGGGTAACCAAACTATCCAGGATATTTTAAACAAGTATTGGCACCTCCTCAAAAAAGACACAATAATAAAAGAATTTGTTCCCCCACAACCCACGATTGTTTTCCGAAGAGGTAAAACAATTAAAAATAATCTAGCTTCTAGTTTTGTATGAACCTCAGAGGAATTGGTTAAAAATAAAAATAGAGAATACAACAAGGAAAAAGACACCACTAAAACAGGTGTGTACAAGTGTGGAAACAAGCGATGCTCATGCTGTAAGATCCTAAACTGCGGGACTAAACAAGTTCTTACAAAAAAACTCTAGAACCTTGTTCACACAAACGTGAGAATTTTCCTGTAACTCTGATTTTGTTGTGTATGTGGTCACTTGTATATGCGGACTCCAATATGTTGGTCGTACGACACAAACAATGTGGAGCCACATACGTAGATGGCTACAGACACATTATCAAAAAAGGCTTTCTGAAACAAAGTTTATCAAAACATCTTACTATTGTGAATAATACAAATTTCAATGTCATTACAGTGACCCCTTTGGAGCAAACACCTACTACAACAAGAACTAGAAAAACCACCCTTAACAGTAAAGGTACCGTCACACTAAATGATATCGGTAGCGATCTGTGACGTTGCAGCGTCCTGGCTAGCGATATCGTTTAGTTTGACACGTAGCAGCGATCAGGATCCTGCTGTGATATCGCTGGTCGTTGAACAAAGTTCAGAACTTTATTTGGTCGTCAGACCGGCGTGTATCGTCGTGTTTGACACCAAAAGCAACAATACCAGCGATGTTTTACACTGGTAACCAGGGTAAACATCGGGTTACTAAGCGCAGGGCCGCACTTAGTAACCCAATGTTTACCCTGGTTACCAGTGTAAAATGTAAAAAAAACAAACTACATACTCACCTTCGCGTCCCCCGGCGTCCGCTTCCCACACTGACTGAGCGCCATAAAGTGAAAGTGAAAGTACAGCACAGCGGTGATGTCACCGCTCTGCTGTTAGGGCCGGCGCTCAGTCAGTGCAGGAAGCGGACGCCGGGGGACGCGAATGTAAGTATGTAGTGTTTGTTTTTTTTACATTTTACGCTGGTAACCAGGGTAAACATCGGGTTACTAAGCGCGGCCCTGCGCTTAGTAACCCAATGTTTACCCTGGTTACCCGGGGACCTCGGCATCGTTGGTCGCTGGAGAGTGGTCTGTGTGACAGCTCTCCAGCGACCAAACAGCGATGCTGCAGCGATCAGCATCGTTGTCTGTATCGCTGCAGCGTCGCTTAGTGTGACGGTACCTTAAGGAATACTTTCGGATATACAAACTTGGTATTCTTTCTCCAGATGGTTTGGATGAAGCCATTGAAATGGTGTAATTTGAGCACTTCATTCACTTTGTATTTTTATTACTGAAAATCCAAAGTACTAATATAACTCACAAAGAGAATCCCAGTGACTTTGAGGTCTCCTTAGTACTGTGTGGTCTATTTGACTCTGTTTGTAACCTGCTCGGTGTCAGAGGAAAGATAGAAAAATATTTAGAATTGAGAGTCCTCAGTGGTTGACACCTTTTAATGGCTAACTGAAAAGATGGTAACAAATTGCTAGCTTTTGAGACTACACAGGTCTCTTCATCAGGCATAGAATAAAGCAAATTCTGAAGAATCACATATTTATACACCACACAGCACAGAACGGTCATTATGGGAGAGTGATAAGTGATAAACAGTTGTGTCCATAAATATTGGAAAGTTCCTAGATTAGGAGTGAATGTTTTGTTGTCCTCTGACTGGGGTCTGGTTCTGTTATGATGACCCCACATGGTCTGAAGCGCAAATTCCTTAATTGATATAAAAAGACATAAATCCATGCGACACATTCATTCCTGCACTAAGTGTGTCAAACGTCGTCATAAGTTTATACTCCCAGATTCTCCTGTCTCTCTGAGATATGAAGCTACCTTTCAATACTGGTAATTTCAGGTCCATGGTGCTATGATCAGGCATACAAAAATTTTTGGCCACAGGTAGATCCAATCTTTTTTCTTTTGTTGTATGGTGGTGAGAATTTATCCTTGTTCTCAGTTTTTGCCCTGTCTCCCCAACATGCAGACCACCAGTTGGACATTTAGTACAAATAATTAAGTACACCACATTAGATGTGATGCAGCTGAAGGTACCTGGGATTTTGTAGTCCTGATGTGAATTGGGGATCTTTATCTTGTCCATGGTCATTATAAATGGACTGGTTTTACATTTTTTCTGGTTGCAAGGAAAGGTTCCTGCAGCTGTTGGAGAGGACAGGGAGCTTCTGACAATGATGCTTCTTAGATTTGGGGGCTGCCTAAAACACAGTAGTGGAGGGTCTGGAAAGATGGATTGTAGTCTTGCATCTTTTTGTAGTAAAGGTTGTAATTTCTGTGCAGCTCCCCTTAGCACCTCCAGATTTGGATTGTAGGTAACTACTAGAGGTACCCGGTTATTTTCTTCTTTAGCTTTGTAATGTAGCAGATGATTCCTTGATATTCTGGTGGCTCTTGTTATCTGGTTTTCAATTGTTCTTGGATGGTAGCCCTGATTCAAAAAGGTCTTTCTGAGGTGACCAAGGTGTTCATCCCTATTCATGGGGTTGGAACATATGTGACTGTTTCTGATGGCTTGGCTGTAGACAATAGAGTTTTTTATGTGTTTTGGATGGAAACTGTCCCATTTAAGGTATGTTGGACGGTCGATTGGCTTCTGATACAGGGATATCTCTATTTTATTGTTCTGCAGCTTAATGATGGGTGTCCAAAAAGTTAATTTCAGTACAGGAGTAGTTGAGTGTCAAGTTGATGGTGGGATGAAATTGAATAAACTGTTCATGGAACATCTTTAGCTGTGGCTCAGACTCCGTCCAGATGATTAAAATGTATCATCCCACCATCAACTTGACACTCAACTACTCCTGTACTGAAATTAACAATTGAACAATTGAAAACCAGATCACAAGAGTCACCAGAATATCAAGGAATCACCTGCTGCATTAGGCTAGTTTCACACTAGCGTTTGCATGAGCTGCAGAGGGCTGCGGACTTCCTCCGTGAAGCCCCGCCCTCGGCAGCACCTCTGCCACTAGCTCCGCCTACTTCTGCATGCGGCCAGCTTGCGGCCTGTGTACCTATCTGTAACATTAGGTACGCAGGTCGTGCCGCAGTATGCGGATGCTTCCGCATGCTTCGTTTTGACGATGCGGCGACCAGTGTAAACGCAGCTTGTAGCAATTTCATTTTTTTGCCGCATCATCAAAACGACGCATGCGGAAGCATCCGCATACTGCAGCACGACCTGCGTACCTAATGTTAAAGATAGGTACACAGGCCGCAAGCCGGCAGCATGCAGAAGTAGGCGGAGCTAGAGGCGGAGGTGCGGCCGAGGGAGGGGCTTCACGGAGGAAGTCCGCAGCCCTCCGCAGCTCATGCAAACGCTAGTGTGAAACTAGCCTTACAAAGCTAAAGAAGAAAATAACCGGGTACCTCTAGTAGTTACCTACAATCCAAATCTGGAGGTGCTAAGGGGAGCTGCACAGAAGTTACAACCTTTACTACAAAAAGATGCCCGACTACAATCCATTTTTCCAGACCCTCCACTACTGTGTTTTAGGCAGCCCCCAAATCTAAGAAGCATCATTGTCAGAAGCTCCCTGTCCTCTCCAACAGCTGCAGGAACCTTTCCTTGCATCCAGAAAAAATGTAAAACCTGTTCATTTATAATGACCATGGACAAGATAAAGATCCCAAATTCACATCAGGATTACAAGATCCCAGGTACCTTCAGCTGCATCACATCTAATGAATAAATGTCCAACTGAGGTCTGTATGTTGGGGAGACAGGGCAAAAACTGAGGACAGGGATAAATTCTCACCGCCAAACAATAAAAGAAAAAAGAATGGATCTACCTGTGGCCAAACATTTTTGTATGGCTGATCATAGCACCATGGACCTGAAATTACCAGTAGGGTTGAGCGAAACGGATCGAACAAATTCAAAAATCGCCGACTTTCAGCGAAGTCGGGTTTCATGAAACCCGACCCGATCCTAGTGTGGGATCGGCCATGCGGTCGGAGATCTTCAAGCCAAAGTCGCATTTCGTATAACGCGTTCAGCGCCATTTCTCAGCCAATGAAGGAGGATGCAGAGTGTGGGCAGCGTGATGACATAGGTCTAGGTCCCCACCATCTTAGAGAAGGGCATGACAGTGATTGGCTTGCTTTCTGCGGTGTCACAGGGGGTATAAAGGGGCGTGCACGCCGACCGCCATCTTACTTCTGCCGATCTTAGCATAGGGAGAGATTGCTGCAGCTTCGTCAGAAGAAGGGCTATAGTTAGGGAGGGAAGATTAACCCCCAAACCGCTTGTGCTGTAGCGATTTCCACTGTCCAACACCACCTTTGTTTTGCAGGGACAGTGGAGGCTATATCTTTGTGCATCAGCTCTGTAGCTTATTAGGCTGCCTTATAAGGCTCCCTCATAGCTGCATTGCTGTTTGCACCGCTGCTGTGCAAACCAACTGCTTTTTTAAAAGCAAAAATCCTGTTGCTCCTTTCTGCAGTTATCTTGTTTATTTGTCCACACTTTTGTGTGCAGCAGTCCTTTTTGTTGCTGCCATACTTGTCCTGAGATCATTGTAGGGAGATTGAAATTGTACTACAGTCCTTGGATTTTTTCAGATATCTTCCAGCCACTTTCTGCCACTTACATTGTGTTGTGTTACACACTGGGCCTGAGTTGTGGTGCTTTCTCCCCCCCAAAAAAGGGAGATTCAAATTGTCACAAAGTGGATATACGTCAGTTCTGTTAGTTTGTCGTATATCAGCCAGCCACGTTCTGCCACTTACATTGTGTTTAAGAAACACTGGGCCTGAGTTTGGGTTCAGTCTCCCCCAAAAAAAGTGAGATCCAAATTCTCACAAAGTGGATATACCTCAGTCCTCTTAGTTTGTCGTGTATCAGCCAGCCACTTACTGCCACTCACATTGCGTTGTAAAATACACTGGGCCTGAGTTTGGGTTCAGTCTCCCCACAAAAAAGTGAGATTGAAATTCTCATAAAGTGGATATACCTCAGTCCTCTTAGTTTGTCGTGTATCAGCCAGCTACTTGCTGCCACTCACATTGCATTGTAAAATACACTGGGCCTGAGTTTGGGTTCAGTCTCCCCCCCAAAAAAGTGAGATTCAAATTCTCACAAAGTGGATATACCTCAGTCCTTTCAGTTTGTCGTGTATCAGCCAGCCACTTGCTGCCACTTACATTGCATTGTAAAATACACTGGGCCTGAGTTTGGGTTCAGTCTCCCCACAAAAAAAGTGAGATTCAAATTCTCACAAAGTGGATATACCTCAGTCCTCTCAGTTTGTCGTGTATCAGCCAGCCACTTGCTGCCACTCACATTGCGTTGTAAAATACACTGGGCCTGAGTTTGGGTTCAGTCTCCCCCCCAAAAAAGTGAGATTCAAATTCTCACAAAGTGGATATACCTCAGTCTTTTCAGTTTGTCGTGTATCAGTCAGCCACTTGCTGCCACTCACATTGCGTTGTAAAATACACTGGGCCTGAGTTTGGGTTCAGTCTCCCCACAAAAAAAGTGAGATTCAAATTCTCACAAAGTGGATATATCTCAGTCCTCTCAGTTTGTCGTGTATCAGCCAGCCACTTGCTGCCACTCACATTGCGTTGTAAAATACACTGGGCCTGAGTTTGGGTTCAGTCTCCCCCCCAAAAAAGTGAGATTCGAATTCTCACAAAGTGGATATACCTCAGTCCTCTTAGTTTCTCGTGTATCAGCCAGCCACTTGCTGCCACTCACATTGCGTTGTAAAATACACTGGGCCTGAGTTTGGGTTCAGTCTCCCCACAAAAAAAGTGAGATTCAAATTCTCACAAAGTGGACATACCTCAGTCCTCTTAGTTTGTCGTGTATCAGCCAGCCACTTGCTGCCACTCACATTGCGTTGTAAAATACACTGGGCCTGAGTTGTGGTTCAGTCTCCCCCCAAAATAAAGTGAGATTCAAATTCTCACAAAGTGGATATACCTCAGTCCTCTTAGTTTCTCATGTATCAGCCAGCCACTTGCTGCCACTCACATTGCGTTGTAAAATGCACCGGGCCTGAGTTTGGGTTCAGTCTCCCCCCAAAAAAAGTGAGATTCAAATTCTCACAAAGTGGATATACTAGAGTCCTGTTAGTTTGTGGTATATCAGCCAGCCATTTTCTGCCACGTACATTGTGGTGTTTTATGCACAGGGCCTTTTTTTGGTGCAGTCTCCCCCCAAAAAAGGGAGATTCAAATTCTCACAAAGTGGATATACTAGAATCCTGTTAGTTTGTGGTATATCAGTCAGCCACTTTCTGCCACGTACATTGTGTAGTGTAATACACTGGGCCTGAGTTTTGGTGCAGTCTCCCCCCCAAAAAATGGAGATTTAAATAGCCACTAAGTGGATCTACGTCAGTTCTGTTAGTTTGTCGTATATCTTCCAGCCACGTTCTGCCACTTACATTGTGTAGTGTAATACACTGGGCCTGAGTTTTGGTGCAGTTTCCCCCCAAAAAAGGGAGATTTAAATTGCCACTAAGTGGATCTACGTCAGTTCTGTTAGTTTGTCGTATATCTTCCAGCCACGTTCTGCCACCTATATTGTGTAGTGTAATACACTGGGCCTGAGTTTTGGTACAGTCTCCCCCCCAAAAAAAAGGGAGATTTAAATTCTCAACAAGTTTATATTCACCTTATACCTTGTTTTACAGTATCATTTAACGGTTGTTATTTTGGTTAGGTTACATTTTCCCAAAAATGAGGAAGTCTGGTGGAAGAGGCCGTGGGCGGTCGTTGCCAGCTGGTAATGATGGTGGTGGTGGTGGAGCATCTGGTGGTAGTGGGAAAAGCAAAATAGCACCTAAGTCTCGAGGTGTTGAGCCAGCATCATTGTCTGGCTACACAAGGCCTCGAAGGCTCCCTTATCTGGGAGTAGGAAAACCGCTTTCAAAGCTGGAGCAGCAGGAAAAAGTTTTGGCTTTCCTTGCTGACTCAGCCTCTAGCTCTTTCGCCTCCTCTTCTGAAAGTTCAAAATATAAAAGCAGCAAGTCGTCAGTGGATGCTCCCGGTCAGGAACAAGTCGCTTCCTTGTGTCCTTCACCCAAACCAAAAGTGAAGAATGTGACAGGCGACACTACAGTTTACTCCATGGAGCTCTTTACACATACCGTGCCTGGGTTAGAAAGGGAAATTGTTAACAGCCCATTACAAGATGAATCCGACATGGAGTGCACAGATGCACAGCCACAGCTAGATTATTATGCTGTTCCATTGACTCAGATCACTACATTGCCCTCGCAGTGTACTCAGCCAGAATCTGACCCTGATGAGACTATGGTGCCCCGTCCCGAACGCTATAGCACCTTACACAGTGACACAGAGGAAGGTGCACATGACATTGAAGAGGAGGTGATAGATGACCCAGTTGTTGACCCAGATTGGCAGCCATTGGGGGAAGAGGGTGCCGCTGCCAGTAGCTCAGAAGCGGAGGAGGATAATCTGCAGCAGCCATCTACATCGCAACAGCTGTCATCTGGCAGGCCCGTATCAGGCCAAACACGTTTGTCAAAAACAAAAACAGTTTTAGGACAGCATGGCCATCCGGTGAAAGTAGCACAGCGTTGCAATGCCTGAAAATGTTATCCATAGTAGGAACAGTACAGTGTGGCAATTTTTTAACCAAGATCCGAATGATCAGTCAAAAGATATGGGTAAGAAATGTTCAAAGACCTGTAGCAGAGGGAAGAATTTCCAAAATTTAAATACAACGTGCATGCATAGACATTTAACCAGCATGCACTTGTAAGCCTGGACCAACTACCAAATGTCCCGTACCGTTGGTGCACCCGCTCAGAATGAAGGTAGTCAGGAACGCTACATTGCTTCCCTCACTGTAAGCCCACCGGTTAGGACACCACCAGCAGCAAATGTGGAGGTATCGTCGCAAGGCCAAAGCAGTCAGGGAATCACAAGGTTCTTGGTAAGAAACACTGTATGTAGGCCAACCTCAAGAATACCATCACCAACCCTCTCTCAATCTGCCATGTCCACCACCACCCCCGCTAGTTCCACCATACGCAGCTCTCCAGTCCAGCTCACCCTACAAGAGACTCTCGTTAGGAAAAGGAAGTACTCATACTCTCATCCACGTACACAGGGTTTGAACGCCCACATTGCTAGACTAATCTCATTCATTAGAGATGATGCCCTACCGGTTGGTTGAAAGCAAAGCTTTCAAAGCCCTGATGGCCTACGCAGTACCACGCTATGACCTACCTAGTCAACACTTCTTTGTGAGAAAAGCCATCCCAGCCCTCCACCAGCATGTCAAAGACCGCATTGTCCATGCACTGAGGCAATCAGTCAGTAGAAAGGTGCACCTCAGAACAGATGCATGGACCAGTAGGCATGGACAGGGACATTACGTGTCCATCACGGCGCACTGGGTTAATGTGGTGGATGCATGGTCCCCAAGGGACAGCCATAGTGGGACAGTTCTGCCTAGCCCACGGTCTAGGAAACAGTTGGCTGTAGGCGTTCGCCACCCCTCCTCCTCCTCCTCCTCCAGAAGCGAAAGCTCGTCCAAGAGCGCAGTCGCACGACCACTCCATCCGCAGCTGCCAGTGTTGCACATGAGGTGTCCCATTATGGAGCAGCTAGTGGTAAGCGTCAGCAGGCTGTGTTGGAAATGAAGTGTTTGGGTGACAACAGACACACCGTGGAAGTACTGGCCGAGTACTTGCAGCAAGAAACTCAGTCATGGCTGGGCAGTGTACATCTTGAGGCAGGCAAGGTAGTCAATGATAACGGAAGGAATTTTATGGCTGCCATAGCCCTTTCAGAACTGAAACACATACCTTGCCTGACTCACACCTTGGACCTGGTGGTGCAGTGCTTCCTGAAAAATTATCCGGGGTTACCAGCCCTGCTCCTGAAGGTGCGAAGACTTTGCTCCCACATCCGCTGGTCGCCCATACACTCCAGCCATATGCTGAACCATCAGCGATCGCTGAATCTTCCCCAGCACCGCCTAATAATCGACGTTGCAACAAGGTGGAACTCCACTCTGCACATGCTTCAGAGGCTGTGCGAACAGAGGCGTGCTGTAATTTATTTGTGGGGGGATACACATACATGGGCAGGCAGTTGGATGGCAGACATGGAGTTGTCTGGTGGGCAGTGGTCGAAGCTACAAGACCTCTGTAAAGTCCTTCAGTGTTTTGAGGAATGCACATGGCTGGTAAGTGCAGATGACGCCATCATAAGCATGAGCATCCCACTAATGCGTCTGCTGATGCAAAGTTTGACGCACATTAAGGAGCAGGCGTCTGCAGCCGAGGAGGAGGGAAGCCTTGATGACAGTCAGCCATTGTCTGCTCAGGGAACTCTCCTGGACGAGGTGGCGGACGAAGAGGAGGAGGAGGAAGATGATGGGGATGAATATTTATGGGAGGAGGATGCTTCTCAGGGGGCAATAGAAACTGGTGGCGTTGCAAGGTCAGGTACAGGGTTTTTGCGGGACACAAGTGATGTTGATTTGCAAGAAAGTGCTCCTCAACCCAGCACAAGCAGTGAATTGACACCTGGAACATTGGCCCACATGGCTGAGTGTGCCTTGCATATCCTAAAAAGGGACCCCCGCATTATCAAAATGATGACCGATGACGATTACTGGTTGAACTGCCTCCTGGATCCACGATATAAAGGAAAATTACAAAATATCATGCCACATGAAGCCCTTGAGCAAATATTGGCTACCAAACAAGAAACTCTTGTAGACCGTTTGTTTCAAGCATTCCCAGCATACAGCGGCGGTGTTGGTTCTCACATGAGCTGTAGGGGGCAACATGGCAGAGGTGTTAGAGGTGCACAAATAGGAAGTGGCGTTGGACAGAGGGGTTTTATGACCAGGTTGTGGAGTGATTTCGCAATGACCGCAGACATGACAGGTACTGCTGTATCGATTCAAAGTGACAGGAGACAGCATTTGTCCAGTATGGTTACGAACTATTTTTCCTCCCTTATCGATGTTCTCCCTCACAGGTCATTCCCCTTTGATTATTGGGCATCTAAAATAGACACCTGGCCTGAATTGGCAGAATATGCATTACAGGAGCTCGCTTGCCCAGCTGCTAGTGTGCTATCAGAAAGAGTCTTCAGTAGTGTTGAGTGATACCTTCCGATATCGGAAAGTATCGGTATCGGAAAGTATCGACCGATACCGGCAAAATATCGGATCTCGCCGATACTGATACCCGATACCAATGCAAGTCAATGGGACGAAAATATCGGAATTAAAATAAACCCTTTCTTTCCTTGTAGGTTCATTCTACATGAAGGAAAACAACTAAGAATAATGTAGGATGTATTGGGAGAGGTGGCGGAGACATTAAAGGCATAGAGGTTTAGCCCAATCAAATAGAATAGCAGGAATTTTAAAAAAATTTTAAGACGTTCGGAGTTACAAAGATATTGACTATGTTAAGATTTTTTTTATGTTGTCAGATATTGATGTTTCACTACTTCCACGCCCTTCACCCTCTTTTTTACTTCTCCCACACTTTCTTCTTCATCATCATCAGCATCTTTGACATCAAGTTCTTCTTCACCTTATTCATCTTCTTCTTCATCTTCTACCTATAATTTTTTTTTGTTACATTGTTCATATTCTTTTTATTTAACTATTATTCTTCTTCATATTCAAGTTCTTCATCATATTCTTATTTGTGACAGGCATTCCCGTAGTTGTCATCTATAAAAGTTTGAAGATTACACCTTCCGTTCTGCATGTCACAAAAGAGTTACATTTGTCCGCGTTCAGTTTGGCCTGCAGCATCAGGCTTTATTCAGGGGCACCACGAGGAGGAACGGACTCACCCCCATACACTGCTTAGTCTTCTTCTGCTTATAATTTAGATAATATCTTTTGCTCTGATAGATAGTGTTATGCTTAATGTTCTTCTGCTCTTTGTTCTGCAGCCTCTTGTTCTTCTGCTTCTCGGTCTCCCATGTCATCGTCGGCTCCAGGGTCGTCGTCATCTCAGTGGTTGTCGTCTCTGGTGTCGTCGTCATCTTAGGGGTGGTCTTCCGGGTCATCGTCTTTAGGGTCATCGTCTTTAGGGTCTTGAACTTGGAAATGTAGCAGAAGGTACAGGAAGGCTTAGAAAATGCAGAGAAACAGCTGATGGAACTGGAACTCGGATGGCTACCCGAAGGTCCAAGAGCCAATGGAACTACCGAGGACCAGCTGACATTACTGGAACCCGGTTACTAAGCAGGAGGTACCCATG
Source organism: Ranitomeya variabilis (assembly GCF_051348905.1). Classification (NCBI taxonomy): domain Eukaryota; kingdom Metazoa; phylum Chordata; class Amphibia; order Anura; family Dendrobatidae; genus Ranitomeya; species Ranitomeya variabilis. The sequence continues at coordinate 1,009,478,795 of NC_135232.1, read as the reverse complement.
CCTGAAAGCACTACCAAGGACCACCTGACGTTGGTGGAACTCGGATACCCAGAGGGAAGCACCTAAGCCAAAGGCTCTGCCCGGAACCAGCTGACGGTACTGGAACCAGGATGGGGAGCAGAAGGTACAAGAGCAAAAGACACTGCCGAGAACCAGCTGACGGAACTGGAACCCGGATGGGTAGCCGAAGGTCCAAGAGCCAATGGAACTACCGAGGACCAGCTAACATTACTGGAACCCGGTTACTAAGCAGGAGGTACCCGTGCCTGAAAGCACTACCAAGGACCACCTGACGTTGGTGGAACTCAGATACCCAGAGGGAGGCACCTAAGCCAAAGGCTCTGCCCAGAACCAGCTGATGGTACTGGAACCAGGATGGGGAGCAGAAGGTACAAGAGCAAAAGACACTGCCGAGAACCAGCTGACGGTACTGGAACCCGGATGGGTAGCCGAAGGTCCAAGAGCCAATGGAACTACCGAGGACCAGCTGACGTTACTGGAACCCAGTTACTAAGCAGGAGGTACCCGTGCCTGAAAGCACTACCAAGGACCACCTGACGTTGGTGGAACTCGGATACCCAGAAGGAGGCACCTAAGCCAAAGGCTCTACCCGGAACCAGCTGACGGTACTGGAACCAGGATGGGGACCTATTCAAGCTTGTCTTCTTAGAGCCCCAACTAGTGGTGTTGAAGCAAAGGGTCAGCAGGGGGAGCAGAGTGTAGGCCGAAGCCTGCACTGGAGGCATTTGGAGGTCTGTTGTGTCTGCGTGGCTTTTGCAGGACATGTTGCCGGCTACACAGCAGGGGAACAGCTGGCGTTGCTGAACCCCACTGACACATTGGCGAGGTGTTTGGCTCTGTGCAGCTAGCACTTCCGGGCACCAACTGGCAGTGTTAGAGCCCAGGGTCAGCAGGAGGAGCAGAGGGAGCAGAGTGTAGGCCGAAGCCTAATTGAACCAATTTTAAAGATAACCTTTAACCCCCCCTCAGGTGTTACAAAGTAGAAGAGCCACAGCTTGGGCAGCAGTAATGCTGCACAAGTCAAAGGTTGCTCTTTTAATTTTGCTCCTTGCACATGCTGAAAGAAACACATATAACATTTAGCCCCTTATACAGTCAAACTGTCTTGGAGGCGGGAGTTTCCTTCTTAATGAGACGCAGCACAGCTGTCAAAAATCCCACCTTGGTGCTGGGCGCAGCCTCCTGAGCATCGTTATTTGCTGTACAGGAGTCTGCGCTGTCGTGTTATCCCTTGGCCTTGCGCTGTTAGCGCTGCCCATCTTCTGACATCATTTAATGTCGGCCAGTGCGGTTCGCGATGCCCATGAATCCCAGCCCCGCAGTGTCTTCTCATTTATTCACACTGCGGGGCTGGGATTCATGGCCTTGCGCAGTACATATGTTCGCCTCTCACACTCGTGTCCTTACACCTGCTTCAGACTGTGCGGCGTCAGCTGATTCCTTATCGCATGCCATGGCCATGAAGCCGTACAGTCTGAAGAAGGCGGAAGGAGATGAGTGACAGGTGAACATATGCACTGCTCATGCCCATCAATCACACCCTCGCAGTCAAAATAAATAAGACACCGAGGGGCGTTGTGTCAGGCAGGGTGGCCGCAGAGGCACAGCCAGCCAACCAATCATGTCAGAAGACGGGCAGCGCTACCAAGGGGGTTGCAGCGTGTCATTACAAAGGAAAGTCACACCTCAGGGACGGTTAAATGGTCTCTGGGGACTCATTTAATACGTGTTGAGTTCGACGTGTGCAAGGACAATAACTGAATGAGCCACCTTGTACAAATACAGCATTACTGCTGTACAAGGTGGCTGTTATACATACAAATGCCTGGGGGGACAGGTTCCCTTCAATTTCAGTTCTTGTGTCTGCGTGGCGTTTGCAGGACACGATACCGGCTACACAGCAGGGGAACAGCTGGCGTTGCTGAACCCCACTGACACATTGGCTGGTGTTTTGCTCTGTGCAGCTAGCACTTCTGGGCACCAACTGGCAGTGTTAGAGCCCAGGGTCAGCAGGAGGAGCAGAGGGAGCAGAGTGTAGGCCGAAGCCTGCACTGGCGGCAGCTTTGTGTCTGCATGGCTTTTGCAGGATACGTTGCCGGCTACACAGCAGGGAAACAGCTGGCATTGCTGAACCCCACTGACACATTGGCGAGGTGTTTGGCTCTGTGCAGCTAGCACTTCCGGGCACCAACTGGCAGTGTTAGAGCCCAGGGTCAGCAGGAGGAGCAGAGGGAGCAGAGTGTAGGCCGAAGCCTAATTGAACCAATTTTAAAGGTAACTTTTAACCTCCCTCAGGTGATACAAAGTAAAAGAGCCACAGCTTGGGCAGCAGTAATGCTGCACAAGTCAAAGGTTGCTCATTTAATTTTGCTCCTTGCACACGCTGAAAGAAACACGTATAACATTTAGCCCCTTATACAGTCAAACTGTCTTGGAGGCGGGAGTTTCCTTCTTAATGAGACGCAGCACAGCTGTCAAAAATCCCACCTTGGTGCTGGGCGCAGCCTCCTGAGCATCGTTATTTGCTGTACAGGAGTCTGCGCTGTCGTGTTATCCATTGGCCTTGCGCTGTTAGCGCTGCCCATCTTCTGACATCATTTAATGTCGGCCGGTGCGGTTCGCGATGCCCATGAATCCCAGCCCCGCAGTGTCTTCTCATTTATTCACACTGCAGGGCTGGGATTCATGGCCTTGCACAGTACATATTTTCGCCTCTCACACTCGTGTCCTTACACCTGCTTCAGACTGTGCGGCGTCAGCTGATCCCTTATCGCATGCCATGGCCATGAAGCCGTACAGTCTGAAGAAGGCGGAAGGAGATGAGTGACAGGCGAACATATGCACTGCTCATGCCCATCAAGCACACCCTCGCAGTCAAAATAAATAAGACACCGAGGGGCGTTGTGTCAGGCAGGGCGGCCGCAGAGGCGCAGCCAGCCAACCAATCATGTCAGAAGACGGGCAGCGCTACCAAGGGGGTTGCAGCGTGTCATTACAAAGGAAAGTCACACCTCAGGGATGGTTAAATGGTCTCTGGGGACTCATTTAATATGTGTTGAGTTCGACGTGTGCAAGGACAATAACTGAATGAGCCACCTTGTACAAATGCAGCATTACTGCTGTACAAGGTGGCTGTTATACATACAAACGCCTGGGGGGGGGGCAGGTTCCCTTCAATTTCAGTTCTTGTGTCTGCATGGCGTTTGCAGGACACGATGCCGGCTACACAGCAGGGGAACAGCTGGCGTTGCTGAACCCCACTGACACATTGGCTGGTGTTTTTCTCTGTGCAGCTAGCACTTCCGGGCACCAACTGGCAGTGTTAGAGCCCAGGGTCAGCAGGAGGAGCAGAGGGAGCAGAGTGTAGGCCGAAACCTGCACTGGCGGCAGCTTTGTGTCTGCGTGGCTTTTGCAGGACACGTTGCCGGCTACACAGCAGGGGAACAGCTGGCATTGCTGAACCCCACTGACACATTGGCTGGTGTTTTGCTCTTTGCAGCTAGCACTTCTGGGCACCAACTGGCAGTGTTAGAGCCCAGGGTCAGCAGGAGGAGCAGAGGGAGCAGAGTGTTGGCCGAAGCCTGCACTGGCGGCAGCTTTGTGTCTGCGTGGCTTTTGCAGGACACGTTGCCGGCTACACAGCAGGGGAACAGCTGGCGTTGCTGAACCCCACTGACACATTGGCGAGGTGTTTGGCTCTGTGCAGCTAGCACTTCCGGGCACCAACTGGCAGTGTTAGAGCCCAGGGTCAGCAGGAGGAGCAGAGGGAGCAGAGTGTAGGCCGAAGCCTAATTGAACCAATTTTAAAGGTAACTTTTAACCCCCCTCAGGTGATACAAAGTAAAAGAGCCACAGCTTGGGCAGCAGTAATGCTGCACAAGTCAAAAGTTGCTCTTTTAATTTTGCTCCTTGCACACGCTGAAAGAAACACGTATAACATTTAGCCCCTTATACAGTCAAACTGTCTTGGAGGCGGGAGTTTCCTTCTTAATGAGACGCAGCACAGCTGTCAAAAATCCCACCTTGGTGCTGGGCACAGCCTCCTGAGCGTCGTTATTTGCTGTACAGGAGTCTGCGCTGTCGTGTTATCCATTGGCCTTGCGCTGTTAGCGCTGCCCGTCTTCTGACATCATTTAATGTCAGCCGGTGCGGTTCGTGATGCCCATGAATCCCAGCCCCGCAGTGTCTTCTCATTTATTCACACTGCGGGGCTGGGATTCATGGCCTTGCGCAGTACATATGTTCGCCTCTCACACTCGTGTCCTTACACCTGTTTCAGACTGTGCGCCGTGAGCTGATCCCTTATCGCATGCCACGGCCATGAAGCCTTACAGTCTGAAGAAGGAGGAAGGAGATGAGTGACAGGCGAACATATGCACTGCTCATGCCCATCAAGCACACCCTCGCAGTCAAAATAAATAAGACACCGAGGGGCGTTGTGTCAGGCAGGGCGGCCGCAGAGGCGCAGCCAGCCAACCAATCATGTCAGAAGACGGGCAGCGCTACCAAGGGGGTTGCAGTGTGTCATTACAAAGGAAAGTCACACCTCAGGGATGGTTAAATGGTCTCTGGGGACTCATTTAATATGTGTTGAGTTCGACGTGTGCAAGGACAATAACTGAATGAGCCACCTTGTACAAATGCAGCATTACTGCTGTACAAGGTGGCTGTTATACATACAAACGCCTGGGGGGGGGACAGGTTCCCTTCAATTTCAGTTCTTGTGTCTGCATGGCGTTTGCAGGACACGATGCCGGCTACACAGCAGGGGAACAGCTGGCGTTGCTGAACCCCACTGACACATTGGCTGGTGTTTTTCTCTGTGCAGCTAGCACTTCCGGGCACCAACTGGCAGTGTTAGAGCCCAGGGTCAGCAGGAGGAGCAGAGGGAGCAGAGTGTAGGCCGAAACCTGCACTGGCGGCAGCTTTGTGTCTGCGTGGCTTTTGCAGGACACGTTGCCGGCTACACAGCAGGGGAACAGCTGGCATTGCTGAACCCCACTGACACATTGGCTGGTGTTTTGCTCTTTGCAGCTAGCACTTCTGGGCACCAACTGGCAGTGTTAGAGCCCAGGGTCAGCAGGAGGAGCAGAGGGAGCAGAGTGTTGGCCGAAGCCTGCACTGGCGGCAGCTTTGTGTCTGCGTGGCTTTTGCAGGACACGTTGCCGGCTACACAGCAGGGGAACAGCTGGCGTTGCTGAACCCCACTGACACATTGGCGAGGTGTTTGGCTCTGTGCAGCTAGCACTTCCGGGCACCAACTGGCAGTGTTAGAGCCCAGGGTCAGCAGGAGGAGCAGAGGGAGCAGAGTGTAGGCCGAAGCCTAATTGAACCAATTTTAAAGGTAACTTTTAACCCCCCTCAGGTGATACAAAGTAAAAGAGCCACAGCTTGGGCAGCAGTAATGCTGCACAAGTCAAAAGTTGCTCTTTTAATTTTGCTCCTTGCACACGCTGAAAGAAACACGTATAACATTTAGCCCCTTATACAGTCAAACTGTCTTGGAGGCGGGAGTTTCCTTCTTAATGAGACGCAGCACAGCTGTCAAAAATCCCACCTTGGTGCTGGGCACAGCCTCCTGAGCGTCGTTATTTGCTGTACAGGAGTCTGCGCTGTCGTGTTATCCATTGGCCTTGCGCTGTTAGCGCTGCCCGTCTTCTGACATCATTTAATGTCAGCCGGTGCGGTTCGTGATGCCCATGAATCCCAGCCCCGCAGTGTCTTCTCATTTATTCACACTGCGGGGCTGGGATTCATGGCCTTGCGCAGTACATATGTTCGCCTCTCACACTCGTGTCCTTACACCTGTTTCAGACTGTGCGCCGTGAGCTGATCCCTTATCGCATGCCACGGCCATGAAGCCTTACAGTCTGAAGAAGGAGGAAGGAGATGAGTGACAGGCGAACATATGCACTGCTCATGCCCATCAATCACACCCTCGCAGTCAAAATAAATAAGACACCGAGGGGCGTTGTGTCGGGCAGGGCGGCCGCAGAGGCGCAGCCAGCCAACCAATCATGTCAGAAGACGGGCAGCGCTACCAAGGGGGTTGCAGCGTGTCATTACAAAGGAAAGTCACACCTCAGGGACGGTTAAATGGTCTCTGGGGACTCATTTAATACGTGTTGAGTTCGATGTGTGCAAGGACAATAACTGAATGAGCCACCTTGTACAAATGCAGCATTACTGCTGTACAAGGTGGCTGTTATACATACAAACCCCTTGTGGGGGGGACAAGTTCCCTTCAATTTCAGTTCTTGTGTCTGCGTGGCGTTTGCAGGACACGATGCCGGCTACACAGCAGGGGAACAGCTGGCGTTGCTGAACCCCACTGACACATTGGCTGGTGTTTTTCTCTGTGCAGCTAGCACTTCCGGGCACCAACTGGCAGTGGTAGAGCCCAGGGTCAGCAGGAGGAGCAGAGGTAGCAGAGTGTAGGCCGAAACCTGCACTGGCGGCAGCTTTGTGTCTGCTTGGCTTTTGCAGGACACGTTGCCGGCTACACAGCAGGGGAACAGCTGGCGTTGCTGAACCCCACTGACACATTGGCGAGGTGTTTGTCTCTGTGCAGCTAGCACTTCCGGGCACCAACTGGCAGTGTTAGAGCCCAGGGACAGCAGGAGGAGCAGATTGGAGGTATTGCCGCACACACAGCTGGGGAACAGCTGACGTTACTGAACCCCAATAACAGAGGAGCGACTATTGACTGTGTGGACAGCACTTCCAGGCACCAACTGGCAGTGTTAGAGTCCAGGGACAGCAGGAGGAGCAGATTGGAGGTATTGCTGCACACACAGCTGGGGAACAGCTGTCCTTACTGAACCCTAATAACAGAGGAGAGACTGTTGACTGTGCGGACAGCACTTCCAGGCACCAACTAGCGGTGTTAGAGCCCAGGGACAGCAGGAGGAGCAGATTGGAGGTATTGCCGCACACACAGCTGGGGAACAGCTGACGTTACTGAACCCCAATAACAAAGGAACGACTGTTGAATGTGCGGACAGCACTTCCAGGCACCAACTAGCGGTGTTAGAGCCCAGGGACAGCAGGAGGTCAGATTGGAGGTATTGCCGCACACACAGCTGGGGAACAGCTGACGTTACTGAACCCCAATAACAGAGGAGCGACTGTTGACTGTGCGAACAGCACTTCCAGGCACCAACTGGCGGTGTTAGAGCCCAGGGACAGCAGGAGGAGCAGATTGGAGGTATTGCCGCACACACAGCTGGTGAACAGCTGACGTTACTGAACCCTAATAACAGAGGAGCGACTGTTGACTGTGCGGACAGCACTTCCAGGCACCAACTAGCAGTGTTAGAGCCCAGGGACAGCAGGAGGAGCAGATTGGAGGTATTGCTGCACACACACCTGGGGAACAGCTGACGTTACTGAACTCCAATAACAGAGGAGCGACTGTTGACTGTGCGGACAGCACTTCCAGGCACCAACTAGCGGTGTTAGAGCCCAGGGACAGCAGGAGGAGCAGATTGGAGGTATTGCTGCACACACAGCTGGGGAACAGCTGACGTTACTGAACTCCAATAACAGAGGAGCGACTGTTGACTGTGCGGACAGCACTTCCAGGCACCAACTAGCGGTGTTAGAGCCCAGGGACAGCAGGAGGAGCAGATTGGAGGTATTGCCGCACACACAGCTGGGGAACAGCTGACCTTACTGAACCCTAATAACAGAGGAGCGACTGTTGACTGTGCGGACAGCACTTCCAGGCACCAACTAGCGGTGTTAGAGCCCATGGACAGCAGGAGGAGCAGATTGGAGGTATTGCCGCACACACAGCTGGGGAACAGCTGACGTTACTGAACCCCAGTAACAGAGGAGCGACTGTTGACTGTGCGGACAGCACTTCCAGGCACCAACTAGCGGTGTTAGAGCCCAGGGACAGCAGGAGGAGCAGAGGAACACCGTGTAGGCCGAAGCCTGATTGGAGCAAGTCGAAAGGGAACCTTTAACCCCCCCAAGGCATTTGTAGCTGAAAGAGCCAGCTTGTGCAGCACAAAGGATGCAAAAGGAAAAGGTGGCTCTTTTCATTATGCTCCTTGCAAACACAGAACTAAACACTTATAAAATGTGTCCCCTGATACCGTGAGACCGTCCCTGAGGTGGGACTTTCCTTCGTAATGGGACGCAGCACAGCCATCATTCCTACCCCCTTGGTGGCGTGCGCCGCCTCCTCAGCGTTGTTTGATTCTGTCCCGGAGCCTGCGCTGTTATGTTATCCCTTGGCCAGGGGCACTTAGCGCTGCCCGTCTTCTGACATCATTTGGTGTCAGGCTGGCTGCGCCTGTGCGGCCGCGCTGGCCGAGATCACGCCTCGCAGTGTCGTCTAATGTAATCACATTGCGGCCCTGGGATCCGTGGCCATGCGCAGTGCATATCCTCGCCTCTCACTCCCCTCCCTCCGGCTTCTTCACACTGGGCGGCGTCACGGCCGTGGCATGCTATTAAGGAACAGCTGACGGCGCACAGTCTGAAGAAGGCGGAGGGAGATGAGTGAGAGCCTGAGGTGAAGATATGCACTTCGCATGCCCATGGATCACAGGCCCGCAGTGTGATTAAATCAGAAGACACTGCGAGGCGGGATCTCGGCCAGCGCGGCCGCACAGGCACAGTCAGCCTGACACCAAATGATGTCTGAAGACGGGCAGCGCTAAGTGTGCCTGGCCAAGGGATAACATAACAGCGCAGGCTCCGGGACAGAATCAAACAAAACTGAGGAGGCGGCGCACGCCACCAAGGGGGTAGGAATGACGGCTGTGCTGCGTCACATTATGAAGGAAAGTCCCTCCTCCGGGACGGTTTTACGGTATCAGTGGACACATTTTATAAGTGTTAAGTTCTGTGTGTGCAAGGAGCTAAACAAAAATAGCTACCTTTTCCTTGTGCAGCATTACTGCTGCACAAGGTGGCTCTTTCAGTAACAAACGCCTGGGGGGGGCAGGTTCCCTTAAATTTCAGTTGTTGTGTCAGCGTGGCAGTCGCAGTACACATTGCCGGCTACACAGCTGGGGATCAGCTGACGTTACTGACACCCAATAACACTGGGTCGTATGTTTTGACTGCTGACGGCACTTCTGAGCCTCAACTGGCGGTGTTGGAGCCCAGGAATTACAGTTCAGGTGGTAGAAAGATGAACACAACAGGAGACTTGGATACTGTAGACAGTCACCCAATTATTTAATCAGGAAGAGGAGTGGCAAATTCCTGCGAGATCCAGGCCTGGTTCATTTTCAGGAAAGTAAGCCGGTCAACGTTATTGGAGGACAGTCGCATGCGACGGTCTGTTAGTACACCACCTGCAGCACTAAAGACGCATTCCGATAAGTGGCTTAGCTCTGGCCATGTATCCAGCTTAGAGACCCAAAACTTGAAAGGGGAAGAGCCGTCTGGGAGTACAGCAAGAGGGCAAGACATGTAGTCTGTCACCATCTGACGGAACCGTTGCCTCCTGTTGACTGGAGCCGCCTGTGATGGTGTAGACATTTGTGGCGGGCACACAAAACTGTGCCACAGTTGGGCCATACTGGTCTTGCCTTGGGCAGAGGCACTGCTTCTGCTCCCTCTTTGTGCAGAGCCTTCTCCACTGCCTGGACGCACTGAGCTGCTTTGTAATGCACTAGCAGCACTTCTTTCAGTTGGACTGGAGAAGATGATGGAATTCACCAGTGTGTCTTGGTACTCCCGCATTTTACGCTCCCGGTTCAATGGTGTGATGAGGCTTTGTACGTTGTCCCGGTAGCGAGGATCGAGGAGGGTGAACACCCAATAATCAGACATGTTGAGAACGTGGGCGATGCGGCGGTCGTTTCTCAGGCACTGCAGCATGTAATCAACCATGTGCTGCAGACTGCCAACTGGCCAAAAAATGCTGTCCCCTGCTTGAGGCGTGATCTCTGCCCGCTCGTCATCACCCCACCCTCGCTGTACACACTGACTACTGGACAATTGTGTAACTCCCTCCTCTGGACCGATGTCTTCCTCCTCCATTGACTCCTCCTCATCCTCCTCACAAAGTGTCCCCTGCCTACGCGTTTGTGAGGAACCACGTGGCGCTGACTGTCCAGAAGATGATGGAAATGGTGAATCCTCATCCTCCACCTCTTCCACAACATCATCCCTTAGCGCTTGCAGTGATTTTTCAAGCAGGCAGATAAGGGGGACAGTCATGCTGACTAGTGCATCATCTGCACTCGCCATCCGCGTGGAATAAAAGAAGGGACGCAAAACCTGGCAGACGTCCTTCATAGTGGCCCACTCTGTGGTTGTGAAGTCTGAATGGCGCGGAGTGCGACTTCTTTGCGCCTGATGCAGCTGGTACTCCATTACTGCTTGCTGCTGCTCACACAACCGCTCCAACATATGTAACGTGGAATTCCACCTGGTAGGTAGGTCACATATGATGCGATATTCCGGAAGGCGGAAACGGCGCTGCAGAGCCGCAATGCGCGATTTTGCCGTGCTGGAACGCCGCAAGTGAGCACACTCTAGGCGGACCTTGTGCAGCAGTGCATCAAGATCCGGATAGTCCCTCAAAAAACTCTGCACGACCAAGTTGAGCACATGTGCCAGACATGGGATGTGAGTGAGGTTGCCGAGGCCCAGAGCTGCCACCAGATTTCGGCCATTATCACACACTACCGTGCCTGGCTGGAGATTCGCTGCCACAAACCACACATCGCTCTCCTGCTTGATGGCATTCCAGAGCTCCTGCGCTGTGTGGCTTCGATTCCCCAAAGAAATTAATTTCAAGACTGCCTGTTGATGTTTGGCCACGGCTGTGCTCATGTCGGTCGTAACAGGTAAAAGTTCACGGGTCCATGTGGAGGTGGACTGTGATGGCTCCTGCAGCGATGATTCTGAGGAACTTGTGTAAGAGGAGTCAATGCGTACAGACTGGATTCCTGCAATCCTTGGAATGGGCAGGACACATCCTGCGCCACTCGCACGATCTGTACCCGGCTCAACAACATTAACCCAATGGGCATTGAGGGAAAGGTATCGCCCCTGTCCATGGTGACTGGTCCACGCATCGGTGGTGAGGTGGACCTTGCTACTGACGGCGTTCAGTAGCGCGTGTTTTATGTGTCCGTCCACATGCTTGTGCAGGGCAGGGACGGCTTGCCTGCTGAAATAAAAGCGGCTGGGCACATTGTACTGTGGGACTGCCAATGACATCAAGTCACGGAAGCTGTCAGTCTCCACCAGCCTGAATGACAGCATTTCCAGTGACAGAAGTTTGGCAATGCCTGCAGTCAGAGCCTGTGCTCGTGGGTGGTTTGACGAGAAAGTCCGCCTTTTCTCCCATGCCTGTACTACCGATGGCTGTAGACTGGGCTGGGAGTGTGAGGATGACTGGGAACGTGATGCTGCGGGTGGAATTACAGTGGGTCTCTGGACAACAGTGCCAGAGGTTCTTCCATGGCGAACCTGGGAGGAAGCCGAACCAGCTGTGTGTGAGCTGGAGGAAGAGGCAACACGAGCTGAGGAGGTGGTAGCTGCCGCTGTTGGTTGGCCTAGGTCTTCAGTGTGTTTTTGTAACTCCGCCGCGTGCCTGGCCCGCACATGTTTCCACATATTGGAGGTATTGAGGTTGCTGACATTTTTCCCTCTTTTGATTTTATGATGACACACCTTGCATTTGACAAAGCAAATGTCATCTGCAACTGTGTAAAAAAAGGACCAGGCACTGCATGTCTTGGGAGCGCCCTTTTTGGCTTTTGGAAGAGACATGCTCCTAACGGGTGCCAAAGTGGAGGCTACAGGATCCGCAGTCTTCCCCCTTCCTCTCCCTCTTTGGCCCGTATGGGTAATCTCTTCCTCAGAGCTGCTCCCACCACCTTCCTGTCCCTCACGCCACGATGGGTCAAGGACCTCATCATCTACACAACCCTCTGCCACCAACTGCTCCTCCTGGGTAGTCTCAGCAGCAGAGCACGCACCAGAAAGTGGCACCTGAGTGTCATCAGCAGATGCGTACTGCGGTGTGGTGACTGGAGGCACTGGCCCACCCGCCTCTTCAGACTCAGAGAGAAAAAGCTGTTGGGCATCACTGCACACTGCCTCTTCTTCCATTTCTCCAATGCTGCTTGGCTGGCCCCCTGTTTCCAAGCCAAGAGATTCAGAGAACAGAAGTAGAGACGGCTCCTGTCCTGGGCTCTCTGTCTGCCTGGGCAATTTGGCAGGTTGTGAAGAGACAGATGGGTGCTCTCCAGTGCTCTGTGTCTGAGAGGATGTGGCACTAATTGAAGTCGATGCGTTAGCTGCCATCCATCCGACAACGGCTTCAATTTGGTCTTCACGCAGCAGCGGTGTACGGCGCTCTCCAACAAAGCTGCGCATGAAGGACTGTTCCCTGCTGAAACTGGGTGATGATGAGTCACCGGTGCCCGCAGCAGGCACAGAATCCCCACGTCCTCTCCCTGCTCCGCGCCCACGCCCACATGCCTTACTCCCTGCCTTCTTCATCTTGGTTGACTGATAAAGATAAGCAGAAAAGTACTACCGGCTTAGTGTTCTTATTCCTGAACAGCTCCTAATAGGTATAAGAAACACTAATTTTCTAAAGTGTGGACTAGACTTTAATATGAGCTAATGTGGCCTACACAACTTTAAAATGGTGTGTTTGGTGAACTTTATTATTTATTTATTTTTGGATGGCTGAACTGACAACAGGGCGAGCTGCACTCACACGGAGACCGTGCAGACAGCCGTAAACGGCGCTGCAAGGCCCCAAAAACCTCCTCTACGTTATCCTATGTAGTGTTTTTCCACAATTTAGCTGGATACGGGTGGAAAGCCACTAATAGGAATTATTTGAAAAAATGTGCAGCGGGCTGCACTATTTGCAAAAAAGGACAATGGAATGGATAGTACAGTATGAGACAGTGAACCACCCTGAGCTGAATACAACGGCTATGGCTGCACACAGACTACAGAGTGGGCTGCACTCACACACACACACACACACACACACATAGAGACCTTGCAGATCGCTGTGAAAACAGCGCTGCAAGGCAAAAGCAAGGTGAACACACAGCGGTTGCTAAATTAGCCTGGGAAAAGCACAAAGAAGCAAATCGCTTTCTCAACTGGCCCTCAGTCAGAACACAGCATCCTATGCCTAACTGAACTCATAGCAGAGTGAGCCCAAAATGGCGCCAGCGACTTTTAAACTGCAGCATGACATCATTTCAGCAGCCAATCACAGCCTTGCCAGTAGTTTCATGCCCACCATGCTGAACAGGATGTGCCCACACTTGTAATCATTCCTCATTGGCTGAATTTGTGCTGTTTGAATTGAGAACTTCCGATTCCGGTATCCGATATGCGGCAAGTATCGGATCTCGGTATCGGAATTCCGATACCGCAAATATCGGCCGATACCCGATATTTGCGGTATCGGAATGCTCAACACTAGTCTTCAGTGCTGCTGGTTCAATACTGACAGAAAAAAGGACATGTCTGGCTACCCGAAATGTTGATGATCTAACCTTCATTAAAATGAACCAATCATGGATTTCAAATTATTTTGCCCCACCTTCCCCTGCTGACACGTAGCTTGCCTGAAAAATGTCTTGCTTTTGGCCTCCTCGTACTGACTGCTCCAATTCCTCCATTTGCAGCTGCTGAATGTCCACCATAGGCCATTTTTATACCTCCCTAAATGGGCTGACTCCCCCCACAGGGCTGTGGTCACCACCTGGCGCAAGCACCCATGTGAGTGCCGTTTGCCTGGACAGGTGGGTGTGCCCACTCTTGGGTGACGGCACTGGCACAGGGTCCCTCATAGTACAATGAAGTGTCTCTGACGGTGGTGGTGCACAACCAACGTCAGACACACCGTCGTATTATGAGGGGCCCTGTGCCAGTACTGCCACCCACGAGAGAGTGTTCCCCCCAGCTCGAACAGTGCTCTACCACTTGCAAAGCTTACCTCTCCCTGCTCCACCACTGTGTAGTCTGTGCAGTTAAATCCTTCAATGGCACTGCCAATACAAATTTGTTGAAATTATAGATGATAGTAAAAATATACAGGGGCCCTGGCCTCCATTTAGACCAGTTAATACTTTGCGCCAACTATCACTGTCTGCTACTCAGCAGAGGAGCCCACCCCTGTACCTAGCTATGCCACCTGTTTATTTATGAACATTTTTTGGCAGACATTTAACCTACTTACTTATTTGGGCCTAGTAACTGTGTCAGCCAGTCCTTACAGTTGTCCTCCCCTGAACAAAGCTATGCCGCCTGTGTACTCCTGTTACAAATTTTGAACTGCATTTAGCCTATTTTTTTATTTTAGGCCTACTACATGTGTCTGTCTGTGCCACTCCTTACAGTTGTCCTCCACTGAACAAAGCAATGCCGCCTGTGTACTCCTGTTACAAATTTTGAACTGCATTTAGCCTACTTACTTATTTGGGCCTAGTAACTGTGTCAGTCAGTCCTTACAGTTGTCCTCCACTGAACAAAGCTATGCCGCCTGTGTACTCCTGTTACCAATTTTGAACTGCATTTAGCCTACTTACTTATTTGGGCCTAGTAGTTGTCCTCCACTGAACAAAGCTATGCCGCCTGTGTACTCCTGTTACCAATTTTGATCTGAATTTAGCCTACTTACTTATTTGGGCCTAGTAACTGTGTCAGCCAGTCCTTACAGTTGTCCTCCACTGAACAAAGCTATGCCGCCTGTGTACTCCTGTTACCAATTTTGAACTGCATTTAGCCTACTTACTTATTTGGGCCTAGTAGTTGTCCTCCACTGAACAAAGCTATGCCACCTGTGTACTCCTGTTACAAATTTTGAACTGCATTTAGCCTACTTTTTTATTTTAGGCCTACTACCTGTGTCTGTCTGCGCCACTCCTTACAGTTGTCCTCCACTAAACAAAGCTATACCGCCTGTGTACTCCTGTTACAAATTTTGAACTGCATTTAGCCTACTTTTTTATTTTAGACCTACTACCTGTGTCTGTCTGCGCCACTCCTTACAGTTGTCCTCCACTGAACAAAGCAATGCCGCCTGTGTACTCCTGTTACAAATTTTGAACTGCATTTAACCTACTTACTTATTTTGGCCTAGTAACTGTGTCAGCCAGTCTTTACAGTTGTCCACCACTGAACAAAGCTATGCTGCCTGTGTACTCCTGTTACCAATTTTTAACTGCTTTTAGCCTACTTTTTTTATTTGGGGCCTATATCTGTGTTTCCTCCTCATCCTGCCCATTGCCCAGCCACTGCTAGATGAATCTGCTGGTACATTGACCCAGACCACTACATTCCCCTTGCACTCTACACAGCCAGAATCTGACCCTGCTGAAAGTCAGGTTCCACTTCCCGAGTACTATACCCCCTTACACGGGGACAAAGAGGAAGGTGCAGATGAAAGTGCAGGTTCCTTCATCACGTGGGGGGGCATACTCTTTGGCGCTGGCACAGGGCCCCTCATAGTATGCAAAAGTGTCTCCGCCGGTGGGAGGCACCGCCTGCTGTCAAACACACCGCCGTACTATGAGGGGCCCTGTGCCAGTGCCAAGTAGTGGGCCCCCCTGCTTGCTCAGGATCACAGCACTTGCAAAGTTGAAATACTTACCTCTCCCTGCTGCACCGCCATGACATATTCCGCGTTTCCTGGGCCCAAGAAATTCTTGTGCCAGCCCTACCCCCAACAACTTTAGCCAAATGACCCCCTGTTTTCAATGGGTAACTATTATTATAAAGTAAATTAAGATTGACAGGCTTAAGTAATAAGAATTGATGTTTTTGGCATTAAAATGGGCACTGTAGGTGTTTTCCTGTCCTCCACTCACTGCCGACTTTGATTCCCCATTGGCTTGCATTGTGTTTCGTGTTTCAGTCTGCCCCCGACTTTTCACAATAATCGGCCTATTTCACCCGACTCGATCCTAAAAAAGTAAAAGTTGCTCAACTCTAATTACCAGTATTGAAAGGTAGCTTCAAATCTCACAGAGACAGGAGAATCTGGGAGTATAAACTTATGACGACCTTTGACACACTTAGTGCAGGAATGAATGTGTCGCATGGATTTATGTCCTTTTACATCAATTAAGGAATTTGCGCTTCAGACCATGTGGGGTCATCATAACAGAACCAGACCCAAATCAGAGGATAACAAAACATTCACTCCTAATCTAGGAACTTTCCAATGTTTATGGACACAACTGTTTATCACTTATCACTCTCCCATAATGACAGTTCTGTACTGTGTTGTGCATAAATATGTGATTCTTCAGAATTTGTATTAGTCTATGCCTGATGAAGAGACCTGTGTAGTCTCGAAAGCTTGCAATTTGTTACCATCTTTTCAGTTAGCCATTCAAAGGTATCAACCACTGAGGACTCTCAATTCTAAATATTTTTCTATCTACTGGCTAACAGGGTACCAAGATATTTATCTTTGCTGTGAGGAAAGATATGCAGTTCAAGGAGGACATTCCTCCCTTGTGTAGCGCTGAATGTGAACAAGTGTGATTTTCTCCAAATAGAAGCTTTAGGATAACGATCACAATTGCATGTGATGAGTGTTTAATCCCAACATGTCTCCTGCTACTGTTTATAGATTACAACATCGTTTGTACCTGCTCCCCGCAGGGTTAATTTTTCAAGTAGAACAATACTTATTATGCACAAAATATTATAATATATATATATATATATATATATATATATATATATATATATATATATTTTTTTTTTTTTTTTTACATATTTATTTAAAAAATAATACAAGCAACTTGAGAATAAACAAGGAGCAAATTAAGGAAATTGTTATAAAACAAAACAAAATCAATTGATTCTGTTTTTTTTTTTCTTTTTGTTTTTCTCTTTTTTTTCAAATAAAAATAAGACACCTAAAATATCAGCATGAAGAAAGAAGAGACTATTTGGGATTTATTTGAAGTAATGGATTTGTACACAGAGAGGATGACCTGTTTGGGAATATCTTCTCTCTTTGTCAAGTAGGTTGAATGTGTACATTTGAACAGAAAACAATTTGACAATTTTCTTAGAATACTAAAATTTAAACATATTGCTCTCTATATACAGTATATCCTTAACCTGTTTTTAACAATACAGTAAAGAAAAGAGTTTTCAAGATTGTAACCACACCCACATCTGATGGGGTTGTATATAAAACTCCCCATACGTCATCACTTAATACACTTGAGGAAGGCTCATCCAGAGCAGAAACGTGTTGTATTTTTTAAAAGTTCTTTAAAAGTTTTTAATATTATTAGTGCATCAGGACATAAAAAATATTTTTTGAATAAATGTAATTTTAAACACACAAGTATAATATTGTTACTCTGGAACACCAACTGGAAGTTGTTCCAGAATCAAGGTAGTTTTGGGATTCCTGTTACTATAGGTAAATGCCTCCAAAAAAGCTTTTTCCACCATATTCAAGAGCTCAAAACATGTTCAATTGACTTCAATGGGAGTCAATACATATTCTCCAGACAAATATAGGCATTTTAATTTTGCAATATGCATAAATGTATTCGCTGCCAATAACAGTCTCGCGAGACTGCTAAGTCATCTGGGTAATTTCGCAATGCATATCTGGGAACGGAAGCTGCCGGCCGCATCGTGAGGAGCGGGAAAGCTGCAGAGGCGACGGAAAGTGAGAATAGTAAGTTGGTTTTTTTTTGTTATTATTTTTAACATTATATCTTTTTACTATTGATGCGGCATAGCCAGCATCAATAGTATAAAGTTGGTCCGGGATGGGGCGACACACTAGCGCTGACTGGAGGTGAGTAGGGAGGGGGCACTGACTGGAGGAGAGAAGGGAGGGGCCAATTTGCGGCCGGACTAAGCCTGTCGCTGGATTTCTGTGACAGACAAACAGAAGGAAGTACCCCTTAGACGATTATATAGATAGATTCACTCACGTCTGCGCACGGACTGTTTCGGCCAATATGTGCTCCACTGTGTAATGCAAGCCGTTGTCACTTCCGGTCATGTGACGCGCTCCATGGAGACGCATCCCCTGTTCGGAGATGATGGCGGTAATACCATGCATGGTATCCTAGTTCCGCCGGCGCCACCTGACCACAATTGCTGCGCACTATTTGATTGGTTCCTTTCTGCATAAAATGCAATGCGATTGTTCTCCCCTCAGTCTCCCTCATCAAAAGTAAGACGAAACGCACTTCGGACCGTGCGGGTCCATTACTGGGTTATGTATATTTTCGGCACTATATCACTGTAGTATCTCTTTCGTAGCGCAATAATGTTCTGACATGCACTGGCACATTTCTGTCTCAATGGCTAGGCTATTTAACCCTGCCACTCTTTAGAATCTCTTACTACTATTGATTCACTCTTCTGTATTTATTTGATTGTATTTATATTGCACTGCGTTCACTTTCTTATCCAGAATAGAATATCATTTAAATGTATTTGTCATCTTTTATTATAGAACTCTATGTTGAGAATGAGTTTCTATTATAGCCTATACATTAGATAATTATCTATTTATTACTCTATATCAGTGCGCAGAATATATATATATATATATATATATATATATATATATACTAGCTATTGAACCCGTTCTACGGCTGGGTGGCGAGCATTTATATTGGTATATGGGCTCCATCCTGGTATGTGCTGCTCCCATCTTGCTCTCCCATCCTGTCATGTGCTGCTCCATCCTGCGCCCCCATCCTGTCATGTGCTGATCCATCCTGCGCCCCCATCCTATCATGTGCTGCTCCATCCTGCCTCCCCATCCTGTCATGTGCTCCCATCCTGCGTCCCCATCCTGTCATATGCTGCTCCATCCTACACCCCCATCCTGTCATGTGTGTGCCCCCATTCTGTCATGTGCTGCTCCCATCCTGTGTCCCCATTCTGTCATGTGCTGCTCCCATCCTGCGCCCCATCCTGTCATGTACTCCCATCCTGCACCCCCGTCCTGTTATGTGTGCGCCCCATTCTATCATGTGCTGCTCCCATCGTGCGCAATCATTCTGTCATGTGCTGCTCCCATCCCAAGCCCCCATTCTATCATGTGCTGCTCCCATCCTGTGCCCCCATTCTATCATGTGCTGCTCCCATCCTGTGCCCCCATTTGTTGTGCTGCACCCATTCTGTCTGTTCCTGTTTCCATTCTGCCATATGTTGCTCCCATCTTTCTCTCTCTGGCTCTATTGCCCGAGGGCGGCTGTGCTGAGTGCGGGCTGCTGTGCTGAGTGCGGGCGGCTGTGCTGAGTGCGGGCGGCTGTGCGTGGCGGTGCTGAGTGCCGGCGGCTGTGCGTGGCAGTGCTGAGTGCCAGCGGCTGTGCGTGGCGGTGCTGAGTGCCGGCGGCTGTGCATGGCGGTGCTGAGTGCCGGCGGCTTTGCGTGGTGGTGCTGAGTGCCGGTGGCTGTGCGTGGTGGTGCTGAGTGCCGGCGGCTGTGCGTGGCAGTGCTGAGTGCCGGCAGCTGTGCGTGGCGGTGCTGAGTGCCAGCGGCTGTGCGTGGTGGTTCTGAGTGCCGGCGGCTGTGCGTGGCTGTGCTGAATGCTGGCAGCTGTGCATGGCTGTGCTGAGTGCCGGCTTCTGTGCGTGGCTGTGCTGAGTGCCAGCGGCTGTGCGTGGCTGTGATGAGTGCGGGCAGCTGTGCGTGGCTGTGATGAGTGCAGGCGGCTGTGCGTGGCTGTGCTGAGTGCGGGCAGCTGTGCGTGGCTGTGATGAGTGCGGGTGGCTGTGCGAGGCTGTGCTGAGTGCGGACGGCTGTGCGTGGCGGTGCTGAGCGCCGGCGGCTGTGCGTGGCTGTGCTGAGTGTGTGCGGCTGTGCGTGGCTGTGCTGAGTGTGGGCTGCTGTGTGTGGCTGTGGTGAGTGCGGGTGGCTGTGCGTGGCTGTGGTGAGTGCGGGCGGCTGTGCATGGCGGTGCTGAGTGCGGGCGGCTGTGCGTGGTGGTGCTGAGTGCGGGTGGCTGTGCGTGGCTGTGCTGAGTGCGGGCGGCTGTGCGTGGCTGTGCTGAGTGCGGGCAGCTGTGCGTGGCTGTGCTGAGTGCGGGCGGCTGTGCGTGGCGGTGCTGAGTGCGGGCGGCTGTGCGTGGCTGTGCTGAGTGCGGGCGGCTATGCGTGGCTGTGCTGAGTGCAGGCGGCTGTGCATGGCTGTGCTGAGTGCGGGCGGCTGTGCGTGGCTGTGCTGAGTGCGGGCGGCTGTGCGTGGCTGTGCTGAGTGCGGGCGGCTGTTCGTGGCTGTGCTGAGTGCGGGCGGCTGTGTGTGGCGGTGCTGAGTGCGGGTGGCTGTGCTGAGTGCGGGCGGCTGTACGTGGTGGTGCTGAGTGCGGGCGGCTGTGCGTGGCTGTGCTGAGTGCGGGCGGCTGTACGTGGGGGTGCTGAGTGCGGGCGGCTGTGCGTGGCTGTGCTGAGTGCGGGCGGCTGTGCGTGGCTGTGCTGAGCGCTGGTGGCCTGAGCAGGCGGGGACACCGGCACGCTGTGGGGGTCAGGTGCCGGAGTCGCCGCTAGCTCAGGCCCCCGGCACTTGCTATATTCACCTGTCCCCCGTTCAATCGATGCGCACTGCTCCATCCACCACATCCTCTGGCTGTGACTGTTCAGTCAGAGGGCGGCGCGCATTAAGCGCGTCATCGCGCCCTCTGACTTGAACGTCACAGGCAGAGGATGTGGAGTATGGAGCAGCGTGCATCAATGGAACGGGGGACAGGTAAACATTGCATACTCACCCTCCTGGCACGTCCCTGCTTCTCCGTTGGAGATCGCGGTGTGCGTTCAGTGCTTACGCATACCGCGATCTCCTGGGAGCGTCACTCTGTGGGATCCAGACTGCGCCGGCGCTTGCGCTTGCACAGTCTATAAAGGCTTCGGACAGAGTGACGCTCCCAGCGTTATATTATATATATATATATATATATATATATATATATAAATGTAACTATATGAAAAAGTCATTTTACTTATAGCCTTTTTGCTGAACTGATATTGAAGAAACTAATAACTATGCTTGGACAGTATGATAAATAGTATATATTATTATTTTTATTTATTGTTAATATATTAAAAAACATTTTTTGTGCGCACTGGTCCAACCTGGTTTTTAGTGTGTGTATTTATTACTCTTGCCCCTGTATGGCACCTTGCACTTTTTTGCTACCTGGTGGCTTTTCCCTTTTGTGTTTACTAATGTTGTAACTATTGTGTCAATAATAAATTATATACCTTATATACCTTTATAAATATATTGTGTGTGTATCATATTTGTAGGTGTATAGTGTTTGGTGGATACACATCTGTGTAATTATTTGTATGTTCTGCAGACTAACTAATCAAAAAATAGTAACCTGTTTTATTGTATTATAAATTATAAAAAAATCTTTTAAATGTTTGATATATTTTGCTATATTATTATCATTATAATATTTTGTATCATTTGCTCCAAGAAGTCAATAAAATGTTTTGCCTGGCAGTTGTTCCCTGTAAGTAGAAATGCATATTCAACAGAGATGAACTGTCCTTCAGTATAGTACATTAGATTATGAGGTCTCTGCAATAACAGTGGAGAAAATAATAACAGAAAGTTCAATTGCATTCCAATATAGTATGGATATAATGGGAGGTAAAGAATTGAGTTGATACTTTTGACGACATGAAAAAAGTACAAATAGTATTACATTAATCAGTGGGCTATCAAAGGGACTATAACATATGAGGGTCAGCCTAGCCGTGCCATTTTTGTCGTTTTCAGTTTAGGAATTAAGGTATGAGTGCACAGTTTATTCCACATAAGGCTAAAAAAAGGCTTAAAGGGAACCTGTCACCAGGTTTGAATGATATAAGACAAAGCCACCACCTTTCAGGCCTGATATACAGCAGAAAAATGTTTTTTACTAACCTATGGGCGGTCAGGTCCGAGGAGTTTCACCCGTCTTGGTTCGGTGCCTCCTTTCTTCTTCTGATGCCGGCTTTCTTGCTTCGTGTCAAAGACTCATCCTTTCATCATCCACACAGTCTCCCCGGCATTGTGTTCTTGCACAGGCATACTTCTCTACTTCTCTGCCCTGTTGAGGGCAGAGCAAAGTACTGAAGTGCTCAAGTGCCAGAAAAGGTAAAAGAGCCCTGCCACATGCACACTGCAACACTTTACTCTGCCCTAGTGAGGTCAGAGAAGTATGCCTGCACAAGAGTGTGATGCCGGGGAGACTGTGTGGATGATGTAGGAGTGTGTCATTCATGCGAAGCAAGAAGAAGGACAGCTTAACAAGAAGAAGAGAGGTTCTGGACCAAGACCAACGACACCCCTCGGACCAGACTCAGACCCAAAGGTGAGTATAATAAAAGCGCTTTTTCTTATCTTTCAGGTCAGATTGGGGGTTGATATACAGCATTATACTGTAGAATGCTGTATATCAGGCCTGAAAGGTGGTGACCGTATCTACAACACAAAGAGGGCATCATAATGCTCTTTTTTCCTAATTTTACTACTAAATCAGAATCCTGAAAGGTTTGCGTGTAAAAGAGAGAGTGCTTCCTGAACTGTGAGATTGGCTAGCCATTTTTTTAAAGACAAAATTAAACTGTCTAACTTACCAAATGTGTGTGTGTTGTTAAAAATATGTGATAAGAAACAAAACCAAAGTAGCCAGCTCACCAGTAACCACCGCAGGTGCACGGAACTTCGTTGCATGGAGACGAGTAGATCATCAGGAAGAAAAACAGGGGTAGAGTTCCAGCTCCTTAAAAATTAGTAAATCTTTAATGGTATCCAATAAAATTCATATAAACATGAACACGGTCACATACAGCTCCCTCCGGTGGGTGCCCTCCAGCATGAGAGGCTAAACGGCAACGCGTTTCGATCAAACGATCTTTATCAAAGCCATGTCAAGCACTGAATGTGCTGCTCTATATGCTGGATATCACCCAATCACAATGTCAGAAAAAACCACATGATAATTATATACGGTCCTCCCCTAAAAACATTGTTCCTATTCTATACAATATACATTACATAATAAAATAATCACTTCCAGTTCAGCAATAATGTCTAGAGACAGGCTACGGAAAGCTGCACAGGTGTTTTCCACTCAACAAAGTCAAGACACGAACACAGTGGTGCTTAATGAGAATCTAAAAAAAGTGGAAACACTTATGATACAAGAAACTAAAGTATGGTGGGACCAGACCACATTAAATAACTATGTGGCCAAAGACATGATCCCAAGAGGACTGCGGATAAAAAAATTACCTACAACTGTATACTCAGCAGAGTTCGTTGAAGAATGGAATTCTGTTTTAAGCAGCTGCTCAATCAACCTGATGAAACTCATTATTAAATATGAGGATGAGAAATTAAAAAATATTCAAGAGGAATTGGATGAAGTGAATTCCCGACTGGAAGAGCATAGAACGGATGCACAATTTGATACGTTAATGAAAAAAATCAATGAAAAAATAGCTAATCTGGAGGAGCAAATTATGGAGCGTAAGAAGAGAAAATTCACCAGAGATTCCAATGATTACCAGAACAATAGAGTGTATGACTGGGGCAATTGGTCTAATGAAAATAAAACCCCAAAGTCTATATTAAAACAGGGCCAGGCTCACCATAGGCGGAAAAACTATAAAAAGAAAGTAACCAAACCGCATGTGTTTTTCACTTCGTCAGACCCGGACTCGTCAGACAATCAAGGAAGTGCTTCGGATATTTCCCTTAATGAAAACAGAGCGGGTGATCCTAAAAATAAAAATAATCACCGCCAGACAAAAAACTTAAAAAGCGGGGGGGAAGAAAGCACAGACGAAGGAGGGATGACAACACGCAACAAAAAACTGCACAAGAAATAAGTGAATACATTAATGTACTAAATTTATCGTCTAAACCTTTGACACCTAATCAGACCCAAGTTTTATCGTTGGGGCTCAATTTTGTTCCGGATCAGGATTTTGATTTGTTTTCGGCCATTATGGATACCAACAAATTCATACGTAATCTGACTGTTAAAAAGCATTTTTTAAGTGGGGATAATGTGGAATGTAATCAAAATCAGGAGGAAATTATTGTGTCACATAGAGTAGATAATGAATTTGCGGGTATGGACTTCAGAGAACAGGTGGCATTGGTCTCATTGCAGGATCTCAGTTCTGAAATTTTGCTGGATAATGATCGGGTAAATGTATCTCAGGAATTCACTACCAAAAATCCATACTATTATCCAGTTCAGACCAGATCAGAATGTATGGACCGTTTTCAAGAGAGTGTAGAGAGGGAATTAAGACGACTATACAATGATAAGAAAACCAATGCAAGAAATCAGAAAAATATACCCAAGAAATTCCAAAGTGCAATCAAAGAACTCAAAGAAATGACAGATCTTACTATAAAAATGTCGGATAAAGGAGGGGTAGTGGTGGTTCTGAATACAGCAGACTATCATAGTAAAATGTTGGAGTTATTGTCTGACCATAATACATATAAGAAATTAACACAGAATCCGTCCCCAGAAATTATAAAAAAGATAGATTCAATCATTATGGAGGGTCAAAGTCTAGGGGTATTAACTAAAAAACAAATAGAATACCTAATGGTGGAAAATCCAACTCTTCCCATTATATATGGGGTACCCAAAATACACAAAAAAGAGGGCATCCCCCCAATGCGACCAATAGTATCCGGGGTTGGTTCATGCAATGAAAGACTTTGCCAATGGGTGGATTCACTTCTTCAGCCCCTGGTGAAACGTACTCCGGGATACATTAAAGATTCCAAAGAGGTTTTACGTAACCTTGATAGCAAGATATGGCATACCAATTATTCTTGGTTGTGTTGTGATGTCATATCCTTGTACACTTGTATCCCCCATAATCTGGCAATAAGAGCGTTACAGTATCATCTTATAAAACATAGCAATTATTCTGAGGACTTAATTGGGTTTTTGTTGATGGTGGTACAGTTTCTGATGACTAGCAATTTTTTTTCCTTTAATGGCCAATTTTACTTGCAACAAGCCGGAGTGGCCATGGGTGCTAAATACTCACCCTCCTTGGCAAATTTGGTCATGGCTTTCTGGGAGATGGAATTTATTTTCTCTGCGGCCAATCCGTATTTGGATCTTGTGGTGTGGTATGGCAGATACATAGATGACACCCTCATTATCTGGGGGGGGGATGTGTCTGCCATACCACACTTCATAGATTATCTCAATACCAATGACTACAATATCAGGTTCACATATAAATGGAATGATAATAATATTTCGTTTTTGGACCTGGAGTTGACGGGAAATACTGATCAAAATATTACCACTAAAACACATCACAAACCAATGAGAGGAAATACCATCCTACATGCCGATAGCAGCGATAGTAGGCATACGATTGAATCAATTCCGGTGGGGGAATTCACTAAGGTCAAGCGTAATTGTAATCGGCAGGAGGATCTTCATGGAGAGTTTGAGCAGGTTACAAGCAAATTAAAAAATCGGAAATATCCACAATGGACAATAAATCGGGCTAAAAAGATAGTGGAAAGAAAAAATCGGACAGATATGATAACCACACAAAGAAATATAGATACCGAAAGAAAGAATAAACCATACATATGTTTTCAATATAGCCCTCAATTTTCTAAAATGAAAGATATCATTTATAGATATCTGCCCATTCTTCATGAGGATCCTCAGCTATATGATATATTACAATCAGGCATAAATGTGGTATCACGGAGAGCGCCAACTATTGGCGATAGAGTAGCCTCCAACATGTTTCAGTCAGAGGGAATAAAATCGAATAAAACATGGCTAAATTACCCCGGTTTTTTCAAATGTGGAACAAATAATTGTAGCACCTGTAAACAAGCTGTTGTTGCCAAAGTCTTCCATAATGCGGATGAAACTATGAAATTTTATATCAAACAGTACATCAATTGCAATTCCAGCAATATAGTATACAAAATTAATTGTAGAGAGTGCAACCTATCTTATGTGGGTTGCACGACCAGAAAATTAAAAACACGCATTCGGGAACATTTATATGACATAGGCAACACGCAGAGTGGTAACAGAAGTATATCGGCAGCATCTAGGCATTTTGTTGCTCACCATGCGCGGAGTACTGCATGCTTTCAAGTGCAGGGAATCGAACAGGTTAACATGTCTCCTCGCGGTGGAGACGCCAGAAGGCGGCTCCTTACGCGAGAAGCGTATTGGATTTTCCATCTAAATACTCGTTTCCCGACAGGATTAAATAAACGACATGAGACTATGCTACATTATTGCTGAACTGGAAGTGATTATTTTATTATGTAATGTATATTGTATAGAATAGGAACAATGTTTTTAGGGGAGGACCGTATATAATTATCATGTGGTTTTTTCTGACATTGTGATTGGGTGATATCCAGCATATAGAGCAGCACATTCAGTGCTTGACATGGCTTTGATAAAGATCGTTTGATCGAAACGCGTTGCCGTTTAGCCTCTCATGCTGGAGGGCACCCACCGGAGGGAGCTGTATGTGACCGTGTTCATGTTTATATGAATTTTATTGGATACCATTAAAGATTTACTAATTTTTAAGGAGCTGGAACTCTACCCCTGTTTTTCTTCTTGTTAAAAATATAACATATGATATACATATTTATATATATATTGTAATGCGCTAGGGCATTGTCGAGCATCATGGCAGTGACAAAGGCAGACACAGTCCACATCAGGAAAACAAGGGGTTTTATTTTCAGCCAAAAAGTAGCAAACAGTAAAGAAACAAAAAAGACTTGCCCGGATAGTTGCTAACTAACATACCATACCTCTGACTCATGCTACCAGGCATGTGTGCGGGCTTGGCTCTCCAGACACTCAGCGTTTAGCACACTTACATAACCTCCTCAGGAAAACATAATATCAGACCGGAGGCTGTGACCATCTGAAGCTTTTGTTTCAGCCTTTTATGTGTCTGTAATGGGATGACCTCTCTCAACCGAGCTGGCTAAGCCTCCAGAAAAACCCATATTGGAGTGGAAGTGATGAGCCCCACCACTAAATTCCCCTCATTGACCCCCAAAAAATGGCCCAGAACTATCATAAATAAAAGGGCTAAGCCAGTGGCGTAACTACAAAGTTATGGGCCCCGGTGCGAACTTCCAAATGGGGCCCCCCCTACCCCACCCCCTACCCCCCCCCCTACCCCCCCCACCTTCCCCCGCCCCCACAACCCCCCCACCTTCCCCCGCCCCGCTTCCCCTAGATACGCCTCGGACTGTTGCAGGAATCTCCTGCACTGCAACATGGTGTTGGGTGCCAGCACAGCCCACACAGTGGTATATCCAGCACAGCCCGCACAGTGGTATATCCAGCACAGCCCGCACAGTGGTATATCCAGCACAGACCGCACAGTGGTATATCCAGCACAGACCGCACAGTGGTATATCCAGCACAGACCGCACAGTGGTATATCCAGCACAGACCGCACAGTGGTATATCCAGCACAGCCCTCACAGTGGTATATCCAGCACAGCCCGCACAGGGGTATATACAGCACAGACCGCACAGTGGTATATAGAGCACAGCCCGCAGTGGTATATAGAGCACAGCCCGCACAGTGGTATATAGAGCACAGCCCGCACAGTGGTATATAGAGCACAGCCCGCACAGTGGTATATAGAGCACAGCCCGCACAGTGGTATATACAGCAGAGCCCGCACAGGGATATATAGAGCAGAGCCTGCACAGTGGTATATAGAGCACAGCCCGCACAGTGGTATATACAGCAGAGCCCGCACAGTGGTATATAGAGCAGAGCCCGCACAGTGGTATATAGAGCACAGCCCGCACAGGGATATATACAGCAGAGCCCGCACAGTGTTATATACAGCAGAGCCCGCACAGTGGTATATACAGCAGAGCCCGCACAGTGGTATATACAGCAGAGCCCGCACAGTGGTATATACAGCAGAGCCCGCACAGGGATATATACAGCAGAGCCCGCACAGGGATATATACAGCAGAGTCCCCACAGGGGTATATACAGCAGAGCCCGCACAGGGATATATAGAGCACAGCCCACATCTCATCTCATCCCCCCCCCCCGATAATGGCCCCACAGTCCGGTTAAAAAGAAAAAAAAAAAAAAAACTCTCCTCACCTTTCCTTTTGCCCGCGCTGCTCCTGGCGGCTGAAGTCTGCCCAGGACACTGCAGGTGCGCGATGATATGACGTCATCGCGCACCCGCAGTGTACTGTCAGAGGCAGAGCGGGGAATGATGGGAGAGGAAGCGTCAGGTGACGCTCTCTCCTCCCATCATTGCATTGAACTATACCGGTGTCATAGACGCCGGTATAGTTAAATGCGGCGGCGGCGGCGGCACTGGGGGGGGTTCCGGGGGAGGAACAGTGCAGCGGCCCACTACTGGCATCGGCTCTTCTGGCATTTGCCAGAAGTGCCCGATGGCCAGCCTGGCCCTGCTCAGACCTGCCGGCCCGGGGCCCCTGACCTGCGGGGCCCGGTCGCAATGGCGACCGCTGCGACCGCGGTAGTTACGCCCCTGGGCTAAGCACTAGAGATGAGCAAGCACTAAAATACTCTGATGCTCGTCACTTGAACAGAGCAATGCTCCGATGCTCAATTCAAGTAAAGAGTATAATGGGAAACAATGGGAAATCTGAGCATTTTTCCAGCAAACCCTGAAAATAAGTCTGGGGGTCAGTGAAAATGTTGAAATGGATGGAAAAAGTGCTGAATGGAAGGAGAACAGCATGGGGAAGATCCCTTGAAGCATCCATGGCTCCCAGATCGCTGCTGATAACAATGGTGTCATACTTTACTCCATTTAAGGACTGACAATTTTAGAGTTGGTGGAACGCACCAAATAAAATACAAAGATAAGGTGCGTTTGCAATCCGGGATCCTCCGCGCAGAGATAGAAACTGCTGCTCGGTAATGGCGGATGCTATAAGGCGGTATCGCACCGAACATACGCGGGTTAACATCACCTGGTGTGTACTGCGGCGAGCTCTGTTACTTCTCAGAAGCACTGTGACGTAGTATGCGGACACCGTACCCTGTTAGCTGTCATAGGGCACAGTAGAATTTAGTGCAAGTGAGGTCACAAGACTCAGCCCCTAGGACCCCGGGGTTGGAGTCTATCTAGACCCACTATTCGTGTGGTGCCACAATAGTGATGCCTAAGCAGAGCTGAACTAAATAGATTTAGCACACAGAGTACATGCAGTGTCGCACTGGCGATTGCCACTAGCCAACGCTGACTAACAAATTTAGCGCACAGAGTGCGAGTGGCGTTGCACTGGTGAACGCCACTACCAGAAGCTAACTGTTGTGTACTGTGTGGACTGAGTGCACGGCGGCACACTGGTAATGCCACTACTCGGCGCTGACTCATGTTCCAAACACCCAGGCTCATACACAACTCGAGCGTAGGGGATAATTAGGAGCTGGCGCCAGAGACATACACGCACACACACACCATGACTTTTGGATATACTAGTGTGGCCGTGCAATCCTTTTTATAGCCCCAGTCTTCCAGGACCTTACCAAAGGACCAATCCTAGCTGCTTGAGGGCCTGAGCATGTGACCTCTGTCCACCAAAGAGTGGTTGTCTCACGGGCATGCTCAGAAAGCCAAAAACAGGACTTAGTCCCAGGAGCATGTGCTCGCCACTGACTAATGCTGGTTGCTATACCTTCACCTGGGGAGGCAGCACCAACCAGATGCACAGCATTAGCCTGAGCAAGATGCTGGGACTGATGTCTCTGCTGAGCAGGATCCTCTGCGGCTGTGGAAGCATGGGAGACCACAGAAGATATGGCTTGAGATTCCCACTGTGCAGTGGTGGGAACTCAATGCCTAACATAAGATAAAACATTCAAAATTGACAAGAAATTAGAGTTTACTGCAAAAAAAAAATATTGAGAAACATTTTTTGCTATATAATGACTTACAGCTCTCGCTAAAATTAAGAGACCACTGCAAAATTTTCAGTTTGTCTGATTTTTCTCTTTATAGGTATATTTTTCAGTACAGTGTAAATTATTCTTTTATTCTATAAACTACTAACAACATGTCTCCGAAGTTCCAAGCAATACATTTTGTATTTATTTTCTGAAAATGAGAAATGGTCAAAATAACAAAACAATGCATTGCTTGCAGACCTCAAATAATGCAAAAAAAAACAAGTTCATAATCATTTAGAAACAACAATACTAATGTTTTAACTCAGGAAGAGTTCAGAAATCAATATTTTGTGGAATAACCATGATATTTAATCAGAGCATTCATGCGTCTTGGCATACTTTCCACCAGTCTTTCAGACTGCTTTTGAGTGACCTTATGCCACTCCTGGTACAAAAATGTAAGCAGTTCTTCTTTGTATGATGGTTTGTGACTATCCATCTTCTTCTTGATTACATTCCAGAGGTTTTCAGTGGGGTTCAGGTCAGGAGATTGGGCTGGTCATGACAGGGATTTGATGTGGTAGTCCTACATCCACACCTTGATTGACCTAGCTGTGTGGCATGGCGCATTGTCCTGCTGGAAAATAGAGAGTTGGGGAACATTGCCTGCGTAGAATGAATCAACTGTTTTTCCGGGATAACCTTGTATGCGGCTTGATTCATACATCCTTCTCGAAGAACAACCTGCCCAATTCCAGCCTTGCTGAAGCATCCCCGGATCATCACCTATCCTCCCCCAAATTTCACAGTGGGTGCAAGAAATTGTGGCTTGTATGCCTCTCCAGGTCTCTGTCTAACCATTAGATGACCAGGTGTTGAGCAAAGCTGAAAATTAGACTCATCAGAGAAGATTATCTTACTCCAGTCCTCTATGGTCCAATCCTTATGGTCTTTGGCAAACTTCAGCCTTGGCTCTCCTTTGCTTCCAATTGATGAAAGGCTTTTTTCTAGCTTTACATGTCTTGAGTCCTGCCTCTAGGAGCCTGTTACCAACTGTTCATGCTGTGCACTTCACCCCAGCTACCATTTGCAATTCCTTTTGTAGGTCACTTGATGACATTCCAATAAGATGACGGTCATCACAGTCAGTGGAGAGTCGTTTGTGCCCTCTGCCGGTCTGTAGCTTTGTTGTCCCCAATTTCTGCTGCTTGACCTTGTTGTAATGGACTGCCGTCTTAGAAATTTTAAGGATGGAGGCAGCATGATGCCCACTGTGTCCCTCTGCTAGTAAAGCCAGAATTGAGCCCTTCTTTTCCTCACTCAAGACATTTCTTTTCAACTCCTTTGGCATGGTTAAAAGTTATTTTTTCATTCCTATTACTTATGAGATATCACTAGCACTTGTTTTGCCATCCAGCTTGTCCTATTGTAAGAGGGTTGTGAACACCACAGCAGTGGTTTTTTTTATACTTTCCTTTGATAAATAAGATTTGGTTCAGGTAATCACCTAATCAGAAGCACATTAAGTAGAGTGAGGTGTACTCTGGTTGGAATTCAACTGACACTGGAATGAAATGGCTGTCAGACATGTAAAGAAGCTGATTTTTATAAAACTGTGCAATGGTCTCTTAATTTTTGTCAGAGGTGTATATATGGCAAGTTTTAAAAAGAATTATAATTTAAGCAAACTAAACTTTCATTTTTTAGTAAAAAATTGGAAATTTCAGTTGAATTTATGAAGGAAGCAAGAAAGTGCCAAAAATTAGGGACTAAGAGGGGCTCAGATACACCCAGTATTAGACATAAAGGACCCTGTTAAGACAAACATCCCTTGTATATTCCTTATCCTACAACACCAAAAAGTTATTCAACTCTTTAACCCCTTTCTGACATCTGATGTACTATCCTGTCGAGGTGGGGTGGACCCGTATGACCACCGATGAGATAGTACATCATAGCGATCGACCGCGCTCACGAGGGGAGATCGGCCGATCGCGGCCGGGTGTCAGCTGCATATCGCAGCTGACATCCGGCACTATGTGCCAGAAGCAGTCACGGACTGCCCCCGGCACATTAACCCCCAGCACACTGCGATCAAACATGATCGCAGTGTTCCAGACGTATAGGGAAGCATCGCGCAAGGGAGAGGGCTCCCTGTGGGCTTCTCTGAGACCCATGGAGCAACGTGATGTGATCGCGTTGCTCCGATGGTCTCCTACCTCCTCCTTCCTGCAGGCCTCGGATCCAAAATGGCCGCGGGGCTGCATCCGGGTCCTGCAGGAAGGTGGATTACCAGTGCCTGCTCAGTGCAGGCGCTGGTAAGCCTGCACAAGTGTAAGTCAGATCGCTGATCTGACACAGTGCTCTGCAAAGTGTCAGATTAGCGATCTTACACTATAACATGATACCCCCCGGGGCAATGTTATAGTGTAAAAAAAAAATATTCAGATGTGTAAAAAAAATACAAAAAATCCTAAAAATAAATTAAAAAAATACATATTTTTTTTATCTAAAGAAAAAAAAATAAATAAAAGTACACATATTTAGTATCGCCGTGTCCATAACGACCTGACCTATAAAACTGTCCCACTAGTTAACCCCTTCAGTGAACACCGTAAAAAAAAAACGAGGCAAAAAACGCTTTATTATCATACTGCCGAACAAAAAGTGGAATAGCACGCAATCAAAAATACGGATATAAATGACCATGGTACAACTGAAAACGTCATCTTGTCCCGCAAAATACGAGCCACCATACAGCATCATCAGCGAAATTATAAAAAAGTTATAGTCCCCAGAATAAAGTAATGCAAAAATAATTACTTTTTCAATAAAATAGATTTTATCATATAAAAGCGCCAAAACATAAAAAAATGATATAAATGAGGTATCGCTGTAATCGTACTGACCCGAAGAATAAAACTGCTTTATCCGTTTTACCAAACGCGGAACGGTATAAACGCCCCCCCAAAAGAAATTCATGAATAGCTGGTTTTTGTTCATTTTGCCTCATAAAAATTGGAATAAAAAGCGATCAAAAAATGTCACGTGCCTGAAAATGTTACCAATAAAACTCGTCCCGCAAAAAACAAGACCTCACATGACTCTGTGGACCAAAATATGGAAAAATTATAGCTCTCAAAATGTGGTAATGCAAAAAATATTTTTTGCAATAAAAAGTGTCTTTTAGTGTGTGACGGCTGCCAATCATAAAAATCTGCTAGAAAACCCGCTATAAATAGTAAATCAAACCACCCTTCATCACCTCCTTAGTTAGGGAAGAATTTAAAAAATGTATTTATTTCCATTTTCCCATTAGGGTTAGGGCTAGGGTTAGGGTTAGGGCAAGGGTTAGGGTTAGGGCTAAGGTTAGGGTTAGGGCTAGGGTTAGGGCTAGGGTTATGGCTAGGGTTAGGGCTAGGGTTAGGGTTAGGGCTAGGGTTAGGGCTAGGGCTAGGGTTAGGGCTAGGGTTAGGGCTAGGGCTACGGTTAGGGCTAGGATTAGGGTTAAGGCAACAGTTAGGGTTGGGGCTAAAGTTAGGATTAGGGTTGGGGCTAAAGTTATGGTTAGGGTTTGGATTACATTTACGGTTGGGAATAGGGTTGAGATTAGGGTTAGGGGTGTGTCAGGGTTAGGGGTGTGGTTAGGGTTACCATTGGGATTAGGGTTAGGGGTGTGTTTGGATTAGGGTTTCAGTTATAATTGGGGGGTTTCCACTGTTTAGGCACATCAGGGGCTCTCCAAACGCAACATGGCGTCCCATCTCAATTTCTGTCAATTTTGCATTGAAACGTCAAATGGCGCTTTTTCCCTTGCGAGCTCTCCCATGCACCCAAACAGTGGTTTTACCCAAACATATGGGGTATCAGCATACTCAGGACAAATTGTACAACTTTTTTGGTCCACTTTCTTCTCTTACCCTTGGGAAAATAAAAAATTGGGGGCGAAAAGATCATTTTTGTGAAAAAATATGATTTTTTATTTTTACGGCCTTGTATTATAAACTTCTGTGAATCACTTAATGGGTCAAAGTGCTCACCATACATCTAGATAAGTTCCTTAGGGGGTCTACTTTCCAAAGTGGTGTCACTTGTGGGGGGTTCAATGTTTAGGCACATCAGGGGCTCTCCAAACGCAACATGGCATCCCATCTCAATTCCAGTCAATTTTGCATTGAAAAGTCAAATGGCGCTCCTTTGCTTCCGATCTCTGCCATGCACCCAAACAGTGGTTTACCCCCACATATTGAGTATCCGCGTACTCAGGACAAATTGTACAACAACGTTTGGGGTCCATTTTGTCCTGTTACCCTTGGTAAAATAAAACAAATTGGAGCTGAAGTAAATTTTTTGTGAAAGAAAGTTAAATGTTGTACATTTTTATTTAAACATTCCAAAAATTCCTGTGAAACACCTGAAGGGTTAATAAACTTCTTGAATGTGGTTTTGAGCACCTTGAGGGGTGCAGTTTTTAGAATGGTGTCACACTTGGTTATTTTCTGTCATATGAACCCCTCAAAATGACTTCAAATGAGATGTGGTCCCTAAAAAAAAATTGTGTTGTAAAAATGAGAAATTGTGGGTCAACTTATAACCCTTATAACTCCCTAACAAAAAAAAAAATGTTGGTTCCAAAATTGTGCTGATGTAACGTAGACATGTGGGAAATGTTACTTATTAAGTATTTTGTGTGACATACAGTCATATGAAAAAGTTTGGGCACCCCTATTAATCTTAAGCTTAATGTTTTATAAAAATTGTTTTTTTTGCACCAGCTATTTCAGTTTCATATATCTAATAACTGTTGGACACAGTAATGTTTCTGCCTTGAAATGAGGTTTATTGTACTAACAGAAAATGTGCAATCTGCATTCAAACAAAAGTTGACAGGTGCATAAGTATGGGCACCCTTATCATTTTCTTGTTTTAAATACTCCTACCTAGTTTTTACTGACTTACTAAAGCACTTTTTTTGGATTTGTAACCTCATTGAGCTTTGAACTTCTTAGCCAGGTGTATGCAATCATGAGAAAAGCTACTTAAAGTGGCCACTTGCAAGTTGTTCTCCTGTTTGAATCTCCTCTGACGAGTGGCATCATGAGCTCCTCAAAACAACTGTCAAATGATCTGAAAACAAAGATTATTCAACATAATTGTTCAGGGGAAGGATACAAAAAGCTGTCTCAGAGGTTTAACCTGTCAATTTCCACTGTGAGGAACATAGTAAGGAAATGGAAGAACACAGGTTCAGTTCTTGTTAAGGCCAGAAGTGGCAGGCCAAGAAAAACATCAGAAAGGCAGAGAAGAAGAATAGTGAGATCAGTCAAGGACAATCCTCAGACCACCTCCAGAGAGTTGCAGCATCAACTTGCTGCAGATAGTGTCACTGTGCATCGGTCAACTATACAATGCACTTTGCACAAGGAGAAGCTGTATGGGAGAGTGATGCGAAAGAAGCCGTTTCTGCAAGCACGCCACAAACAGAGTCGGCTGAGGTATGCAAAAGCACATTTGGAGAAGCCAATTTCTTTTTGGAAGAAGGTCCTGTGGACTCATGAAACCAAGATTGAGTTGTTTGGTAATACAAAAAGGTGTTATGCATGGCGGCAAAAAACAGTGCGTTGTATAGTTGACCGATGCACAGTGACACCATCTGCAGCAAGGTGATGCTGCAGCTCTCTGGAGATGGTCTGAGGATTGTCCTTGACTGATCTCACCATTCTTCTTCTCTGCCTTTCTGATGTTTTTCTTGGCCTGCCACTTCTGGCCTTAACAAGAACTGTACCTGTGTTCTTCCATTTCCTTACTATGTTCCTCACAGTGGAAATTGACAGGAAAAATCTCTGAGACAGCTTTTTGTATCCTTCCCCTGAACAACTATGTTGAATAATCTTTGTTTTCAGATCATTTGACAGTTGTTTTGAGGAGCCCATGATGCCACTCTTCAGAGGAGATTCAAACAGGAGAACAACTTGCAAGTGGCCACTTTAAGTAGCTTTTCTCATGATTGCATACACCTGGCTATGAAGTTCAAAGCTCAATGAGGTTACAAAACCAAAAAAAGTGCTTTAGTAAGTCAGTAAAAAGTAGGTAGGAGTATTTAAAACAAGAAAATGATAAGGGTGCCCATACTTATGCACCTGTCAAATTTTGTTTGAATGCAGATTGCACATTTTCTGTTAGTACAATAAACCTCATTTTAAGGCAGAAACATTACTGTGTCCAACAGTTATTAGATATATGAAACTGAAATAGCTGTTGCAAAAAAAAACAATTTTTATAAAACATTAAGCTTAAGATTAATAGGGGTGCCCAAACTTTTTCATATGACTGTATCTGTGATTTAATTGCATAAAAAGTTCAAAGTTGGGAAATTGCGAAATTTTCAAAATTTTCGCCAAATTTCCTTTTTTTTCACTAATAAACACAGGTAATAGCAAAGAAATTTTACCACTATCATGAAGTACCAGGATCCATTGAAGCATTCCAGAGTTATAACCTCATAAAGGGACAGTGGTCAGAATTGTAAAAATTGGCCTGGTCATTAACGTACAAACAACCCTTGGGGGTAAAGGAGTTAACTACCTCCTCCCCCCAGCATTGCCCCCTCCGACTTTGCTAATCTCTGCTGAGGACTTTAACATGCACTTCAAAAATAAGTTAGACCAAACAAGGCAAGTCTTTATTGTTCGACTACCACAACCCCGTTGTATACCAGACCAATGCCATAACCCCATAACCTCCCTCTCCAACATCAGTGAAGGAAAGCTTAATCATCTCCTCTCCAAATCACACCTTACTAATTGTGCACTTAACCCCATCCCATCCCACCTCCTTCCCAACCTCACCCTCACACTTACTCCATCCCTAACCCATCACTTCACCTATCACTAACTTCTGGTTCATTCCTCTCTGCTTTCAAACATGCCACAATCACACCTATTCTCAAAAAGCCAAGCCTT
This sequence comes from Ranitomeya variabilis, assembly GCF_051348905.1. Classification (NCBI taxonomy): domain Eukaryota; kingdom Metazoa; phylum Chordata; class Amphibia; order Anura; family Dendrobatidae; genus Ranitomeya; species Ranitomeya variabilis. The sequence continues at coordinate 1,009,441,915 of NC_135232.1, read as the reverse complement.
GACCCGAATGCTATGTCCAGCTATCGTCCTATATCGCTGCTCCCATTCGCTTCCAAACTCCTCTTCAACTCACTCTTCAACAATCTTCAATCTGGCTTCCATCCCCAACATTACACTGAAACTGCCCTGACCAAAATTTACTAACTACTTACTTACAGCCAAAGCTTCTTCTCCTCTCACTTACTCAAGCTCAATGTGGAAAAATCTGAACTATTTATCTTTCCTCCAACTCTCATTACGTCCTGTCACCTTCAGCTCAAAAATATTTCCAGAATCCATCATTTCCTCAACCCTCAATCTACTGAAATGCTTATACATGCCCTGATCATCTCCTGCCTCAAGTACTGCAACATCCTCCTCTGTGGCATACATTCTAACACTCTCACACCTCTCCAGTCCATCCTTAACTCTGATGCCTGACTAATTAATCTCTCTCCTCACTACTCTCCTGCTTTCCTCCTTTGCAAATCCCTTCACTGGCTCTCAATTTCACAGCTTCCCAAACTACTAACACTGACCTACAAAGCCATCCATAACCTTTCTCCTCCATATATATCTCTGAACTAATCTCCTGATATCTTGCCTCATGTAATTTCCGGTCCTCCCAAGACCTCCTTCCCTGCTTCACACCTATTCGTTCCTCACCTAATCACACACAATATTTCTCCCGAGTATCACCCATCCTTTGGAATTATGTGCCCCAACATGTCCGAATATCCACCACACTTGGATCCTTCAGATGGAACCTGAAAAACCATCTCTTCAAGAAAGATTACAACCTGCAATGACCACGCTGCCACCTCAACACGATCGGGGCTATTGCAACCTCCACCTGCTGTCTCCTTCCCCATCATCCTGTTGAATGTAAGCCCGCAAAGGCAGGGTCCTCTTTCCTCTGTTCCAGTTTCCCATTCTTAATTTGTCTACTGTAAGTGATATTTGTATTTTGGATGTAACCCCTTCTCATGTAGAGCACCATGGAATCAATTGTGCTATATAAATAAATTATAATAATAGTAAAGGTGGGCATCATACACATTCTGTTCAAATTGTCATATATTGTCATTAAATTTCAAGCAGGATCATCCATATACACTTAAGGGCACCAACTGTAGTGCCTCATTCAAATATTGTGAACAAAGTGTAGTTGTGTTACTCCTACATTCATAAAAGCTCTGCACACAGTGCAAAGCTCGACAATAATTACAAGCAGGGTCATCCATACACCATTGAAGGCACCAATTGGTGTGCCTCATAAAAAAATTAGAAAGTGTAGTAGAGGTATTTCTACACTCATAAAGGCTTTGCACAAAGTTCATACCCAGGAAAAAAAATATAAGTAGAGTCATCCAGTCATCCATAGACCCCAGGAAGCAACAACTGGTGGGCCTCATTCAAATATTGAACATTAAAACACCGTATGTGCTGCTGTCATCTGGTAGTGTGGACAAGTTAGGTCTAATCCAGGCATTGTTCATTATCATCAAAGTGAGCCTGTAAGCACTTACTGTGGACAGACAAAAATGCTTGTCTGCTATGACTCCCCTGGTGGCACTAAAAACTCACTCAGACAAGATGCTAGCAGCAGGGCAGCACAACACCTCCAAGACATAGAGAGACCTCTCATGCCAGGTGTCAAGCTTTGAGACCCAATAGCCACCAGTGCAGTGGCAGCTGTAGCCTACTTGTGGAAATGAGTGCTGATGCAGCATGCCTTGACCAGAAGCTCTCATAAATTTGGGTACGTTTTCAAAAAATGCTAAACTACCAAGTTGAGCATGTGAACCAATTATGGTATGAGGTGTGAGCTTTCCAAGGTACACATCCATAGAAGAAATAAACACATTTAAAATGAAGGAGAAGTGCTTCTTCTCAGCGCCAGAGTAGGAGTAATCTGACACTGCGGTCTTCTGGCTCCAGTCTGTCGCGGTAACCCAGTGACAGTTCTAGTGTCTCACCCTTACCGATCTGATACTGTTGACTAGGGTTGAGCGAAACGGGTCGGCAATTTTCAGAAGTCGCCGACTTTTGGCAAAGTCGGGTTTCATGAAACCCGACCTGACCCCTGTGTGGGGTCGGCCATGAAGTCAGCGATCTTCTGAATCTGGAATCGGAATTCCGATACCGATTCCCGATATGTTTAAGATATCGGGAATTGGTATCGGAATTCAGATTTAAGTGTAAAATAAAGAATTAAAATAAAAAATATCGCTATACTTATCCTCTGACGGGCCCTGGTACTAACCGGGAACCTTCCTTCCTTAGAATCAGCCTTCCAGGACCTTGCGGTGACGTCGTGGTGACGTCGCGGCTTGTGATTGGTGCGCGGCCGCCCATGTGACCGCTCGCGCGACCAATCACAAGCCGCGACGTCACCGTGACGTCACCGAAGGTCCTGGAAGGGCTGATTCTTAGGAAGGAAGGCTGCCGGAATGAAGCCGAGGGTGAGTATATTCCTATTAGGTATATACTCACTCTCGGACATGCCCTGCTTCTTTCCGGCAGCCTTCCTTCCTAAGAATCAGCCCTTCCAGGACCCTCGGTGACGTCACGGTGACGTCGCGGCTTGTGATTGGTCGCGCGAGCGGTCACATGGGCGGCCGCGCACCAATCACAAGCCGCGACGTCACCGCGACCTCACCGCAAGGTCCTGGAAGGCTGATTCTAAGGAAGGAAGGTTCCCGGTTAGTACCAGGGCCCGTCAGAGGATAAGTATAGCGATATTTTTTTATTTTAATTCTTTATTTTACACTTAAATATGGATCCCAGGGCCTGAAGGAGAGTTTCCGCTCATTCAGACCCTGGGAACCATTGGAAACCCAATGCACTGCATTGGGTTTCGAGTTTCGGCCGACCCTGACCCCGACTTTTTTATAGAATCGGCCGATTTCACTCGACCCGACTTTTGAAAAAGTCGGGTTTCGTGAAACCCGACCCGATCCTATAAAAGTAAAGGTCGCTCAACCCTACTGTTGACCTATCCTAAGAATAGGTCATCAATATAAAAGTAGTGGGCAACCTCTTTAAGTTAAAGAACCAATCCAGCCCCAACAGATAATTTTGACAGTGGGTAGGGAGCATTGTGGCAGAGGTGTTCTTTAGTGTCCCTAAACACCATATCAAGGGGTATCTGGAAGGGTGTGTGCATGATTTTGCTTGCTGCCAAATAGTGTGGTAGTTCAGAACCCGATGACTTCAAGATGAATGAGAGGCAGGGATACAAAATTACACTTACTGAACAAACTTTTAAAACGTATTTACAGCTGGTAGCAGGACTGACACTTTTGGAAGATATCTTCTGTACAATACAGAAGTACTATCTTGGTGGTTATAAGTGGTGGTACATAACTTAAAGTGCATGTTATACTGAAGCAACAAACTTTGATGAGGAACTCCATCTTCCCTTGTGAGGGCCACCCAATACTCACAATTGTTTCTACCTTCTAATTCATGAGACACACAAGTCATAGTATATTGCTTCAGTTCTTTATGAGAAATGCGCCCCAGCCTGGCAACTCTAGCCTTCATTCACTAAGACTTCCGGGTCAGGCCAACACTTGATGTTTTAAAAGATACTACTCTTTTTTTAGACACCCTTTTGTTTGCTGTATGTAGGAACTACTGTCTCTCTTTAGTTGGCTGCTTTCAAGACTTGCTACCTGAGTACTCCAAAATGCTCTCTCTTCTATACACATAACCTGGAACAGTGCTGATCAGCATAAAAGGGTTTCTTCTTCTTCAGAACTTACTAACTGCTAGAAACGGGAACTAGTTTCTTAATTCCCACTTAATTCCTCCTGAACCATGAGCTGGCCCAATTGTTAACCCTATAAGTAGCAGGATAACTAAACTGTTTTTGGCGACATAGAAGATAAAACACACAGTTTAACAGGTCAATATTACTGTTACGTTAATACAAAGTCTTCACTAGGGTTGCCGACAGCTTTCCACTCCTTTACAAGTGAAATCTATTTACTTTCTAAAATGTTCAATGTATTATTTCTTAGTCCATCACATGTGCGGTATATTACTGGCTTTCATTTCTTTGTTTGAGCTTTTTTTGATTAGCTAGAGAAACTGTATATTCTGCAACAGGGTGCAGCATTACTCCATTGCTGGTACATATAATTTTCCCCTTTGTTTTTTTGAGTTAATTTCACTACTTTATTTCTCAACATCTAAAACACTAGTGTATTTTTTGCCTTCCATTATTTTTATTCCATTGACATATTACAATCATTAGTAAAAGAATAAACATATGAAAACTCTTTATCTTCATTACAGGATGCTTCATTTGCAGGCCAGCTGCACTATAATTATGCTCCAATGCTGGCATCACATGCTCTGAACAAACCGCGGGATAAACAGTACTCAACATGAACAATGAGAAATAAAATATCAGGGCTTTTCATTTTTTCAGTAGTATGGTTATGCTTCTGCCGGTTGCTTTGTCAGAAAAATTATAAGCAACAAAAGATATGGCAATTATTCATGGCTGGCCATTATCATGAAAGATAAAATAAGCATGAAGAACAAAAAAACCCCAATCTTATATTTATAGAACTTGAACATTCATAATCTTGCCTTACAGTCTTACACTGTTAGATTGTGATTGTAAATTAATAGCAGAATAATTTAGACAATTTCAGGTCCAACTGTTTTTGCATTATTAGATGTAGACTAAACTGTGCTGTCCGAGTCTGTTGGACTTACATTGTTTTATAGATAGCAAGGATAGACTAAAGATATCATGGGTAGGGTTGAGCGAAATGGGTCGTTCATTTTCAAAAGTCGCCGACTTTTGGCTAAGTCGGCGTCTCATGAAACCCGATCCGACCCCTGTGCTTGTCGGCCATGCGGTACGCGACTTTCGCGCCAAAGTCGCGTTTCAATGATGCGAAAAGCGCCATTTCTCAGCCAATGAAGGTGAATGCAGAGTGTGGGCAGCGTGATGACATAGGTCCTGGTCCCCACCATCTTAGAGAAGGGCATTGCAGTGATTGGCTTGCTGTCTGCGGCGTCACAGGGGCTATAAAGGGGCGTTCCCGCCGACCGCCATCTCACTGCTGCTGCTCTGAGCTTAGGGAGAGGTTGCTGCCGCTTCGTCAGAAGCAGGGATAGCATTAGGCAGGGTCCATTAACCACCAAACCGCTTGTGCTGTAGCGATTTCCACTGTCCAACAACACCTTCGGTGTGCAGGGACAGTGGAAGCTACATTTTTTTTTTTCCTCAGCGCTGTAGCTCATTGGGCTTCCCTAGAAGGCTCCCTGATAGCTGCATTGCTGTGCGTACGCCACTGTGCAAACCAACTGCTTTTTTCAAAGCACAAATCCTCTTGTTCCTTCCTTTCTGCACAGCTATCTTTTTTGTTTGTCCACACTTTTTATTTAATTTGTGCATCAGTCCACTCCTTATTGCTGCCTGCCATACCTGGCTGAGATTACTGCAGGGAGATAGTAATTAGATACACACAATAATCAATAAGCATCTATAACTGGCCGAGAGCATATTAAATAATCAGAGGAAACTCTCCCAATATCAAAAATAAATCTAAAGGAGCATCACTCCCAAGGAAACATATCATATACTAGCGAAAAAAAGGAGTATGGATACTCAATATCATAGAGAAACATTAAATTTTATTTGAAAATATAGAAAACATTTTAAATGGATAAAATACAGTAGCATGACAGAATATATATCAAAATTCCAGCATGCGGACAGGAGGAAAAACAACCAATATACTGAAAGATAAGGCACACTGTCACATATGACCTGGGTGAGTCTAAAGTAGTATAATACAATGTATCTGGTATAGGAAAAAGTCTCGGGGGAAACAACGCCCTCTCTGCATACTACATACTCATGAATTAGTATAACCAGTAGCCTATATCCAACAGGGACTTACCCATGATCGGTCACGGTCTGTGTGTTGCCTTCCCACTACCCCTGACGCGCGTTTCGCACAATGGCTTTCTCAAAGGGGAGGTAACAAAGGTGTCTAACTACAGCTGCACCTTTTATAGGGAGTCGGACATCAGATTTTAATTGGCGCATGCGCATCTGCATCCCGCACGTAAAATAGTGCAATCTCCAATGGCGTGATTGTGCGGCATGTGTGCGGGCGGAAAACCGCCCATGGTACCAATATGCATCCGCGCCGCACAACGTATGGACGCCATGGAGATTGTACAGCATCAGGTATGCAGCACCGCGCATGCGCACTGCTAGTGCCGATAAACCCGGAAGTCTATGCTGCCTACCCCGGAAGCGCCCGAAGTTCAGTGCGCCTGCGTGCGGTAAGCGTCTAGTATCCACAGATTCACGGCAATGTTGCCATGGGAATCCAGGTAAGTATTGCGCGTGCGCACATAGGACACACATTTACCGGGATATAAAGGCTTAATATCAAGCATAATCCCGCACCTGTATCGAATCAGCAGTTCGTATATAAAGTTATGGAAGTATAGCCATATGTCAGGATATAATTCCTGAAGGTAGCTATGCGAGGATCACGGAGGAATTATATCAGAGACGCTCATATATACTAACAAATAAATATGGACAAAACGATACCTATGACATCTAAAATGCCCAGTGTAATTAAAAGACCTTATAAATAGATGAACATTAAAAACAGTGCGAACTGAACCAAATATCTCGATATATAATCTAGAAAAAAATCACTAAGTGCCAACCAAAATCACTTAAAGCATAAAAACGTGACCAGTATATATGCTACAAAAGTGCATAAATCAGTGCGTGTAGCGTATACATGCGCATATAATTAAAGTGCATAAGTGACTAAACTAAGTGTCCAGGTATTAATCAAGAGGATATGCTAACAAGCAATCCATAACTATTGTATCACAATAAAGTGTATCAGTAACAGCATAAACATGAAAAATCAATGTGAATAGTGAAAATATACAATTTAAAATTTATATATGGAAGACGTCCCCCAAAGGTTCCTCCTTTTTCCAATTCAACTCCCAAGAAGAAGAGATTTTCTAGTGTCTTCTGTATTACGGAACAGTCCCAATATCCCACTCCATATAGCTGGTGCAGCAGATTGCATGTCACATGTGGAAAAAGAATGCTATATAAAAAATACATAGATAAAAAAATTAATTAAAATGACGAAAGACACACATAGTTAAAAGAACATGAAGGGCTCCAAAATATATACATATTAAAGCTCTAGTTTCTACCGCTATACATAGACTAAACAGTGGAAAACAGGACCTCCCGGGGAAAACATAATGAATAGCACCCAGAATGACCGAAAAAAAGGGGGGAAAAAAACTTTACTGAAACCTTCTATAAAGAGAATTGGGCAGAAGAAAGATTACAAATTGAGTTACATCCCATACGTTGTGCGGCGCGGATGCATATTGGTACCATGGGCGGTTTTCCGCCCGCACACATGCCGCACAATCACGCCATTGGAGATTGCACTATTTTACGTGCGGGATGCAGATGCGCATGCGCCAATTAAAATCTGATGTCCGACTCCCTATAAAAGTTGCAGCTGTAGTTAGACACCTTTGTTACCTCCCCTTTAAGAAAGCCATTGTGCGAAACGCGCGTCAGGGGTAGTGGGAAGGCAACACACAGACCGTGACCGATCATGGGTAAGTCCCTGTTGGATATAGGCTACTGGTTATACTAATTCATGAGTATGTAGTATGCAGAGAGGGCGTTGTTTCCCCCGAGACTTTTTCCTATACCAGATACATTGTATTATACTACTTTAGACTCACCCAGGTCATATGTGACAGTGTGCCTTATCTTTCAGTATATTGGTTGTTTTTCCTCCTGTCCGCATGCTGGAATTTTGATATATATTCTGTCATGCTACTGTATTTTATCCATTTAAAATGTTTTCTATATTTTCAAATAAAATTTAATGTTTCTCTATGATATTGAGTATCCATACTCCTTTTTTTCGCTAGTATATGAGGGAGATAGTAATTGTAGGACAGTCCCTGTTTTTTTTTTTTTTTGTGGGAGAATAAGATTGGCATTTCTGCTAGAGTGCCATCCCTGTGTGTGCCATCTCTCACTCAGTGGGCCATAGAAAGCCTATTTATTTTTTTGCTTGATTTGGGTTCTAAAATCTACCTGAAAAAAAAATCACTACATCAATCAGTGGGAGAAAAATATTGGCCTCAGGGCTTGTGTGCCACTCCTGACTCCTGTGTGTGCCATCTCTCACTTAGTGGGCCATAGAAAGCCTATTTATTTTTTTGCTTGATTTGGGTTCTAAAATCTACCTGAAAAAAAATCACTACATCAATCAGTGGGAGGAAAATATTGGCCTCAGGGCTTGTGTGCCACTCCTGACTCCTGTGTGTGCCATCTCTCTCAGTGGGCCATAGAAAGCCTATTTATTTTTTTGCTTGATTTGGGTTCTAAAATCTACCTGAAAAAAAATCACTACATCAATCAGTGGGAGAAAAATATTGGCCTCAGGGCTTGTGTGCCACTCCTGACTCCTGTGTGTGCCATCTCTCACTCAGTGGGCCATAGAAAGCCTATTTATTTTTTTGCTTGATTTGGGTTCTAAAATCTACCTGAAAAAAATCACTACATCAATCAGTGGGAGAAAAATATTGGCCTCAGGGCTTGTGTGCCACTCCTTACTCCTGTGTGTGCCATCTCTCACTCAGTGGGCCATAGAAAGCCTATTTATTTTTTTGCTTGATTTGGGTTCTAAAATCTACCTGAAAAAAAATCACTACATCAATCAGTGGGAGAAAAATATTGGCCTCAGGGCTTGTGTGCCACTCCTGACTCCTGTGTGTGCCATCTCTCACTCAGTGGGCCATAGAAAGCCATTTTTTTTATTATTATTATTTGGTTTCTAAATTGTCCCTGAAAAAATCATTTTATCTTATTTGGTTTCTAAAGTCTCCCTGAAAAAAATAAAATAAAATAAAACAGTGGGAGATTAATATTGCCCTTTCTGCTTGTGTGCCAGTCTTGACTCCTGTGTGTGCCATCTCTCACTCAGTGGGCCATAGAAAGCCTGTTTATTTTTTTGCTTGATTTGGGTTCTAAAATCTACCTGAAAAAAATCACTACATCAATCAGTGGGAGAAAAATATTGGCCTCAGGGCTTGTGTGCCACTCCTGACTCCTGTGTGTGCCATCTCTCACTTAGTGGGCCATAGAAAGCCTTTTTTTTTAATTATTATTTGGTTTCTAAATTGTCCCTGAAAAAATCATTTTATCTTATTTGGTTACTAAAGTCTCCCTGAAAAAAAAAAAATAATAAAACAGTGGGAGATTAATATTGCCCTTTCTGCTTGTGTGCCAGTCTTGACTCCTGGGTGTGCCATCTCTCTCTCTCAAATTGTGGGCCATAGAAAGCCTATTTATTTTTTTGCTTGATTTGGGTTCTAAAATCTACCTGAAAAAAAATCACTACATCAATCAGTGGGAGAAAAATATTGGCCTCAGGGCTTGTGTGCCACTCCTGACTCCTGTGTGTGCCATCTCTCACTCAGTGGGCCATAGAAAGCCTATTTATTTTTTTGCTTGATTTGGGTTCTAAAATCTACCTGAAAAAAAATCACTACATCAATCAGTGGGAGAAAAATATTGGCCTCAGGGCTTGTGTGCCACTCCTGACTCCTGTGTGTGCCATCTCTCACTCAGTGGGCCATAGAAAGCCTTTTTTTTTAATTATTATTTGGTTTCTAAATTGTCCCTGAAAAAATCATTTTATCTTATTTGGTTTCTAAAGTCTCCCTGAAAAAAAAAAAAAATAGGTGGGAGATTAATATTGACATTTGTGCTTGAGTGACAGTCCTGCGTGTGTGGCATCTCTGTGATTTGGTGCCACAGAAAACAGAGTGTGTAACATTGGGCCTGATTTTCCTTGTGGTCTCACCAACCTGTAAAGGGATATTGAAATCATACTGAAGTTATAGCTCACCGTGTAAGTTGTTTGACAGCAACAAATAAAGTTACTTTGGTTAAGTTTTTAAAACAATGAGGAAGTCTGGTGCAAGAGGTCGTGGCCGTGGGCGTTCATTGTCAGCTGGTAATGATGGTAGTGGTAGTGGAGCATCAGGTGGTCGTGGGGATAAAAATATTCCACCTAAGTCTGGAGCTGTGGAGCCAGGTTCGTCGTCTGGCTACACAAGGCCTCGAACGCTCTCTTTTCTGGGAGTAGGAAAACCGCTTTTAAAGCCGGAGCAGCAACAGCAAGTTTTGGCTTACCTTGCAGACTCAGCCTCTAGCTCTTTTGCCTCCTCTTCTGAAACTGGTAAATGTAAAAACAGCGCGTCGCTTGTGGATGTTCACGGTCAGGGACAAGTCGCTTCCTTGTCCTCTTCAGCAAAAACAATGAGAGAAGGATGCAGCAGGCGACACAACGGGTTACTCCATGGAGCTCTTTACACATACCGTCCCTGGCTTAGAAAGTGAAACACTTAACAGGCCATGCCCATTACAAGTAGATTCTGACATGGAGTGCACTGATGCACAGCCACAGCCAGAGTACTATGCTGCTCCTTTGACTCAGACCACAACATTGCCCTCTCAGGGTACTGATCCACAATCAGACCCTGATGAGACTATGTTGCACCGCCACGAACGCTATACCACCGACCGACACGGTGACACAGACGAAGTTGCACACGAGCTCAAAGAGGAGGTAATAAATGACCCAGTTGTTGACCCCGATTGGCAGCCATTGGGGGAACAGGGTGCAGGCGGCAGTAGTTCAGAAGCGGAGGTGGAGGAGGGGCCGCAGCAGGCATCAACATCGCAACAGGTTCCATCTGCCGGTCCCGTATCTGGGCCAAAACGCGTGTCAAAGCCAAAACCTGTTGGAGGACAGCGTGGCCATCCGGTTAAAGCTCAGTCTGCAATCCCTGAAAAGGGATCCGATGCTAGGAAGAGTGCAGTCTGGCATTTTTTTAAACAACATCCAATTGATCAGCGCAAAGTCATCTGTCAAAAATGTTCAACTAGCTTAAGCAGAGGTCAGAATCTGAAAAGTCTCAATACTAGTTGCATGCATAGACACTTAACCACCATGCATTTTTAAGCCTGGACTAACTACCAAACGTCCCTTAAGGTTGTAGCACCCTCGGCCAATGAAGCTAGTCAGCAACGCAACATCCCTTCCGTCACTGTAAGGCCACCATTTTCCGCACCACCGGCAGTATCTGTGCAGGTTTCTTTGCCAGCCAAAAGCAGTCAGGGTCAGGGAATCACCAGTTTTGTAGGAGGAAATATTGCATCTAGGGCACCGGCGGAAACAATACCGTCTCCAACCGTCTCTCAGTCTGCCATGTCCACCGGCACACCCGAAAGTTCCACGATCTCCAGCTCTCCAGTCCAGCTCACCCTACATGAGACTCTGGTTAGAAAAAGGAAGTACATATCCTCGCATCCGTGTACACAGGGTTTTAACGCCCACATAGCTAGACTAATCTCGTTAGAGATGATGCCCTACCGGTTAGTTGAAAGCGAAGCTTTCAAAGCCCTGATGGAGTATGCTGAACCCCGATACGAGCTACCCAGTCGACACTTTTTTGCCAGAAAAGCCATCCCAGCCCTGCACCAGCATGTTAAACAGCACATCGTCCATGCACTCAGGCAATCTGTGAGTACAAAGGTGCACCTGACTACAGATGCATGGACCAGTAGGCATGGCCAGGGACGTTATGTGTCCATCACGGCACACTGGGTGAATGTGGTGGATGCAGGGTCCACAGGGGACATCAATTTCGGGACAGTTGTGCCTAGCCCACGGTCTAGGAAACAGTTGGCTGTAGGCGTTCGCACCCCCTCCTCCTCCTCCTCGTCCTCCTGCAGAAGCAACAGCTCTTCCACAGACCGCAGTCGGCCAACCACTCCATCGGCAGATGACACTGTTGCACACCAGTGGTCCCATTATGGGCCAGCTACTGGCAAGCGTCAGCAGGCTGTATTGGCTATGAAGTGTTTGGGCGACAACAGACACACCGCGGAAGTTCTGTCCGAGTTCTTGCAACAAGAAACGCAGTCGTGGCTGGGCACAGTAGATCTTGAGGCAGGCAAGGTAGTGAGTGATAACGGAAGGAATTTCATGGCTGCCATCTCCCTTTCCCAACTGAAACACATTCCTTGCCTGGCTCACACCTTAAACCTGGTGGTGCAGTGCTTATTGAAAACTTATCCTGGGTTCTCCGACCTGCTCCTCAAAGTGCGTGGACTTTGCTCACATATCCGACGTTCGCCTGTACACTCCAGCCGTATGCAGACCTATCAGCAGTTTTTGAACCTTCCCCAGCATCGCCTAATCATAGACGTTGCAACAAGGTGGAACTCAACACTGCACATGCTTCAGAGACTGTGCCAACAGAGGCGGGCTGTTATGTTTTTGTGGGAGGATACACATACACGGGCATGCAGTAGGATGGCAGACATGGAGTTGTCTGGTGTGCAGTGGTCGAAGATACAAGACATGTGTCAAGTCCTTCAGTGTTTTGAGGAATGCACACGGCTGGTTAGTGCAGACAACGCCATAATAAGCATGAGCATCCCCCTAATGTGTCTGCTGATGCAAAGTTTGACGCACATAAAGGATCAGGCGTCTGCACCAGAGGAAGAGGAAAGCCTTGATGACAGTCAGCCATTGTCTGGTCAGGGCAGTGTACAGGACGAGGTAGCGGGCGAAGAGGAGATGGAGGACGAGGAGGATGATGGGGATGAGTATATTTTTAATGAGGAAGCTTTCCCGGGGGCACTGGAAATTGGTTGCGTGGCAAGGCCGGGTTCTGGTTTTTTGAGGGACACAAGGGACGTAGATTCGCCTGAAACTGCCCCTCAACCAATCACAACCGGAGATTTGACAACTGGAACTTTGGCCCACATGGCGGATTATGCCTTACGTATCCTAAAAAGGGACACACGCATTACGAAAATGATGAACGATGACGATTACTGGTTGGCCTGCCTCCTTGATCCACGCTATAAAGGCAAATTGCAAAATATTATGCCACATGAGAACTTGGAACTAATATTAGCAACCAAACAATCAACTCTTGTTGACCGTTTGCTTCAGGCATTCCCAGCACACAGCGCACGTGATCGTTCTCACACGAGCTCCAGGGGCCAGCAGACTAGGAGTGTTAGGGGTGCACACATCAGAAGTGGCGTTGGACAGAGGGGTTTTCTGACCAGGTTGTGGAGTGATTTTGCTATGACCGCAGACAGGACAGGTACTGCTGCATCAATTGAAAGTGACAGGAGACAACATTTGTCCAGTATGGTTACTAACTATTTTTCATCCCTTATCGATGTTCTCCCTCAACCGTCATTCCCATTTGATTACTGGGCATCAAAATTAGACACCTGGCCAGAATTGGCAGAATATGCATTGCAGGAGCTTGCTTGCCCGGCAGCTAGTGTCCTATCAGAAAGAGTATTCAGTGCTGCAGGTTCAATATTAACCAAAAAAAGGACTCGTCTGGCTACCCAAAATGTTGATGATCTAACATTCATTAAAATGAACCACAACTGGATTTCGAAATCTTTTGCCCCACCTTGCCCGGCCGACACCTAGCTTTCCTATGAAAAGCTCTTGCCTGTGGACTACTGTGAATTACTTTTCTAATGTCTAATTTGCTGCAGCTGATTGTCCAGCATACGACATGTTTACACCTCCCTAAATGGCCAAACTCCCCACACGGGGCCGTGGTATCGCGACTTGGCGCAAGCACCCGTGAGACTGCTGTTTGTCTGAATAGGTGGGTGTGCTCGCTTTTGGTCGACGGCATTGCTACTGGGTCCCTCATAGTACAATAAAGTGTCTCTGGCGGTGGTGGTGCACACCCAACGTCAGACACGCTGTTGTAACATGAGGGGCCCTGGGCCTGTACCGCCGGCCACAAGAGAGTTCACCCACCCCCAGGTCAAACATTGCTCTACCACTTCCAAAGTTATCTCTCATACTTCCACCAATGTTTAGTCTATGCGCTGACATCCTTCCATACCTGCCACTGACAATACCATTGTGTTGACATGTATGATGGTACTTAACATATTCAGGGGCAGTGTCCTCTATTTACCACAGTAAATACTTTGCGCTAAATTAGTAGGTCTGAAACAACGCAGAGGATCCCACCCCTGAACCTAATGATTGCACCCTTTAGTGTTTTTGTTTTGTTTTAATGCGAGACATTCACATTTATTTGTTGTTTTGGACTACTAACTGGCAGACACTCATTACAATCGGCCTCCGTTGACCAGACCACTGCTGCCCGTGTACCCCTGGAACCAATTATAAAGTGCCTACAGCCAGCCCAATTTATTATGTTAGGCCTTCGAAGCCTGTCTGCGGTCCCTCCTTCCACTCGGCCTCCACTGACCAGACCACTGCTGCCCGTGTACCCCTGGAACCAATTATAAAGTGCCTACACCAGCCAGCCCATTTTATTATGTTAGGCCTTCGAAGCCTGTCTGCGGTCCCTCCTTCCACTAGGCCTCCACTGACCAGACCACTGCTGCCCGTGTACCCCTGGAACCTATTTTACAGTGCATAGAGCCTGCCCATTTTAATATGTTAGGCCTTCGAAGCCTGTCTGCGGTCCCTCCTTCCACTAGGCCTCCACTGACCAGACCACTGCTGCCCGTGTACCCCTGGAACCTATTTTACAGTGCATAGAGCCTGCCCATTTTATTATGTTAGGCCTTCGAAGCCTGTCTGCGGTCCCTCCTTCCACTAGGCCTACACTGACCAGACCACTGCTGCCCGTGTACCCCTGGAACCTATTTTACAGTGCATAGAGCCTGCCCATTTTATTATGTTAGGCCTTCGAAGCCTGTCTGCGGTCCCTCCTTCCCCTAGGCCTCCACTGACCAGACCACTGCTGCCCGTGTACCCCTGGAACCTATTTTACAGTGCATAGAGCCTGCCCATTTTATTATGTTAGGCCTTCGAAGCCTGTCTGCGGTCCCTCCTTCCACTAGGCCTCCACTGACCAGACCACTGCTGCCCGTGTACCCCTGGAACCTATTTTACAGTGCAAAGAGCCTGCCCATTTTATTATGTTAGGCCTTCGAAGCCTGTCTGCGGTCCCTCCTTCCACTAGGCCTACACTGACCAGACCACTGCTGCCCGTGTACCCCTGGAACCTATTTTACAGTGCATAGAGCCTGCCCATTTTATTATGTTAGGCCTTCGAAGCCTGTCTGCGGTCCCTCCTTCCACTAGGCCTCCACTGACCAGACCACTGCTGCCCGTGTACCCCTGGAACCTATTTTACAGTGCATAGAGCCTGCCCATTTTAATATGTTAGGCCTTCGAAGCCTGTCTGCGGTCCCTCCTTCCACTAGGCCTCCACTGACCAGACCACTGCTGCCCGTGTACCCCTGGAACCTATTTTACAGTGCATAGAGCCTGCCCATTTTATTATGTTAGGCCTTCGAAGCCTGTCTGCGGTCCCTCCTTCCACTAGGCCTCCACTGACCAGACCACTGCTGCCCGTGTACCCCTGGAACCTATTTTACAGTGCATAGAGCCTGCCCATTTTATTATGTTAGGCCTTCGAAGCCTGTCTGCGGTCCCTCCTTCCACTAGGTCTACACTGACCAGACGACTGCTGCCCGTGTACCCCTGGAACCTATTTTACAGTGCATAGAGCCTGCCCATTTTATTATGTTAGGCCTTCGAAGCCTGTCTGCGGTCCCTCCTTCCACTAGGCCTCCACTGACCAGACCACTGCTGCCCGTGTACCCCTGGAACCTATTTTACAGTGCATAGAGCCTGCCCATTTTATTATGTTAGGCCTTCGAAGCCTGTCTGTGGTCCCTCCTTCCACTAGGCCTCCACTGACCAGACCACTGCTGCCCGTGTACCCCTGGAACCTATTTTACAGTGCATAGAGCCTGCCCATTTTATTATGTTAGGCCTTCGAAGCCTGTCTGCGGTCCCTCCTTCCACTAGGCCTCCACTGACCAGACCACTGCTGCCCGTGTACCCCTGGAACCTATTTAACAGTGCATAGAGCCTGCCCATTTTATTATGTTAGGCCTTCGAAGCCTGTCTGCGGTCCCTCCTTCCACTAGGCCTCCACTGACCAGACCACTGCTGCCCGTGTACCCCTGGAACCTATTTTACAGTGCATAGAGCCTGCCCATTTTATTATGTTAGGCCTTCGAAGCCTGTCTGCGGTCCCTCCTTCCACTAGGCCTCCACTGACCAGACCACTGCTGCCCGTGTACCCCTGGAACCTATTTTACAGTGCATAGAGCCTATTTTTTTATTTTATTTAATATTAATAAAGCCATGATGGACTACGCTGTACCACGCTATGAGCTACCCAGTTGACAATTCTTTTGCGAGAAAAGCCATCCCACCTCTCCACCAGCATGTTAAAGACCACATTGTCCTTGCATTCTGTCAATCTGTGAGTCCAAAGGTACACCTGACAACAGACACATGGACCTGTAGGCATGGCCACAGAAGGTTACTTGTCCTTTGTGGCGCAATGGGTTAATGTATTGGATGCATGGTCCACACAGGGGACAGCCTGGTAAGTCTGTCTGCAGTCCCTAATTCAAGTTGTCCTCAAATGAATAAATCTGAGCTTCCACCTTCTGGCTCTCATTAAGTGCTGTTTTTTAAAAGATTGTTGGTTCAGGCCTACTAACGGTGTCTGCCCCTGCCTGGTGTTGTCCTCCACTGAACAAAGCTGAGCTTCCACCTTCTTGCTCTCTTTAAGTGCTGTGCTTTTAAAAATAGGTGGTTATGGGCCTACTAACGGTGTCTGCCCCTGCCTGGTGTTGTCCTCCACTGAACAAAGCTGAGCTTCCACCTTCTTGCTCTCTTTAAGTGCTGTGCTTTTAAAAATAGGTGGTTATGGGCCTACTAACAGTGTCTGCCCCTGCCTGGTGTTGTCCTCAACTGAATAAAGCTGAGCTTCTACCTTCTGGCTCTGATTAAGCTATTTTTTTAAAAAAATTGGTGTTTAGGGCCTACTAACGGTGTCTGCCCCTGCCTGGTGTTGTCCTCCACTGAACAAAGCTGAGCTTCCACCTTCTGGCTCTCTTTAAGTGCTGTGTTTTTAAAAATAGGTGGTTATGGGCCTACTAACGGTGTCTGCCCCTGCCTGGTGTTGTCCTCAACTGAATAAAGCTGAGCTTCTACATTCTGGCTCTGATTAAGCTTTTTTTTTTTTTTTAATTGCTGGATGGGGCCTAATACCTCTGTTTGCTGCTCTCTGGTGTTTGTCCTCAACTGAATAAAGCTGAGCTTCAACCTTCTGGCTCTCATTAAGTGCTGTTATTTTAAAAATTGGTGGGTAGGGCCTATTAACGGTGTCTGCCCCTCCCTGGTGTTTGCCCTCAACTGAATAAAGCTGAGCTTCAACCTTCTGGCTCTCATTAAGTGCTGTTTTTTTAAAAATTGGTGGTTAGGGCCTACTAACGGTGTCTGCCCCTGCCTGGTATTTGCCCTCAACTGAATAAAGCTGAGCTTCATCCTTCTGGCTCTCATTAAGTGCTGTGTTTTCAAAAATTGGTGGTTAGGGCCTACTAACGGTGTCTGCCCCTCCCTGGTGTTTGCTCTCAACTGAATAAAGCTGAGCTTCATCCTTCTGGCTCTCATTAAGTGCTGTGTTTTCAAAAATTGGTGGTTAGGGCCTACTAATGGTGTCTGCCCCTCCCTGGTGTTTGCTCTCAACTGAATAAAGCTGAGCTTCATCCTTCTGGCTCTCATTAAGTGCTGTTATTTTAAAAATTGGTGGTTAGGGCCTACTAACGGTGTCTGACCCTGCCTGGTGTTTTTCCTCAACTGAATAAAGCTGAGCTTCATCCTTCTGGCTCTCATTAAGTGCTGTTATTTTAAAAATTGGTGGTTAGGGCCTAATAACGGTGTCTGCCCCTCCCTGGTGTTTGTCCTCAACTGAATAAAGCTGAGCTTCATCCTTCTGGCTCTCATTAAGTGCTGTGTTATCAAAAATTGGTGGTTAGGGCCTACTAACGGTGTCTGCCCCTCCCTGGTGTTTGCTCTCAACTGAATAAAGCTGAGCTTCAACCTTCTGGCTTTGGGCCTATAGTATCAGATATTAAACTGCATTTGGCCTTCAACTTTGGTTACGGCCTACTAACGGTGTCTGCCCCTGCCTGGTGTTTTTCCTCAACTGAATAAAGCTGAGCTTCAATCTTCTGGCTCTCATTAAGTGCTGTTATTTTAAAAATTGGTGGTTAGGGCCTACTAACGGTGTCTGCCCCTCCATGGTGTTTGCCCTCAACTGAATAAAGCTGAGCTTCAACCTTCTGGCTCTCATTAAGTGCTGTTATTTTAAAAATTGGTGGTTAGGGTCTACTAACGGTGTCTGCCCCTCCCTTGGGTTTTGCCCTCAACTGAATAAAGCTGAGCTTCAACCTTCTGGCTCTCATTAAGTGCTGTTATTTTAAAAATTGGTGGTTAGGGCCTACTAACGGTGTCTGCCCCTCCCTGGTGTTTGCCCTCAACTGAATAAAGCTGAGCTTCAACCTTCTGGCTTTGGGCCTATAGTATCAGATATTAAACTGCATTTGGCCTACTAGTGTGGTTGGGCCCTTAAAACAGTGTCTGCTGCTCCTGGGTTTGCTACTCCACTGAACAAAGCAATGCCGCCTGTTTAGTCCTGTCCTGTTACCAATTTTGAACTGCATTTAGCCTACTTTATTCTTTGGCCCTATATCTGTTTACTCCTCATCCTGCCCATTGCCCAGCCACTGCTAGATGAGTCTGCTGGTACATTGACCTAGACCACTACATTCCCCTTGCACTCTACACAGCCAGAATCTGACCCTGCTGAAAGTAAGGTTCCCCTTCCCGCATGTTATACCACCTTACACAGGGACAAAGAGGAAGGTGCAGATGAAAGTGCAGGTTCCTTCATCAGGTGGGGGGGCATACTCGTTGGCGATGTCACTGGCACAGGGCCCCTCAGAGTACGCAAAAGTGTCGCTGCTGGTGGGAGGCGCCCCCGCCGTGCAAACACACCGCTGTACTTTGAGGGGCCCTGTGCCAGTGCCAATGCGAACAAATGTGCCCCCCCTGCTTGCTCAGGATCACAGCACTTGCAACGTTGAAATACTTTCCTCTCCCTGCTCCACCGCCGTGACGTAGTCCACGATTCCTGGGCCCACTAAAACCTTGAACCATCCCTACCCCCCACAAATTTGCCAAATGACCCCCAAGTTCCATTGAACAACTATTATAAAGTTAATTAAGATTGACAAGCTTCAGAAACAAGAATGGATGTTTTTGGCATTAAAATGGGCACTGTAGGTGTTTTCCTGGCCTCCACTCACTGCCGACTATGCTTCCCCATTGACTTGCATTGGGTTTCGTGTTTCGATCAATCCCCGACTTTTAGCGATAATCGGCCGACTGCACTCGACTCGACTCTGGACAAAGTCGGGTTTCACAAAACCCGACTCGACCTTAAAAAAAATGAAAGTCGCTCAACCCTAATCATGGGTATTAGATTTTACAAATCCCCCCATCTTTTCCATCTTTTCAATTTTCATCATGGTTGGTCATCCTTAAGTACGCCAAGCATATTAGATAGCTATCAGCCAAATGATAGTATGGCTGGCGGCTATGTCACCCTTCTCTTCCATTCACCAAACACTCTCATTCTGCTGATAGCTCCTATGTTCTTTATAAAGCAGCCACTGCCAGACTTCTCTGTCAGTGTCTTATCTCTTAGAGAACAAAAGGATTGGTCATTTGAAATCAGACATGTGAGATCCTTCTTTTCACTAATAATTTGCACAGGTATGCAAAAAAAAAAATTTTTCAAGAGCTGTTTTGGTTATTCCACGTAATCTTTGTTTTTAAGTGCGCTGAATCCGAAAATGACCTCCGTTTTGTCATAGGACATCACGATTTCTGACAATTTAAGCAACTATGCTAAATAAGACAATACCTCAAAATAAGTGAAAATAGACTGATAAAATTAATTTTTTATTAAAAATGTTTCATGAAAATAATTTTTTAACTGCAATGAGCTCACTAACACACACTAAAATCGATTCTTCTTCCCTGTGAGGCTTCTCTTGGTACATTTACGCTTCTGAGTAGCATTTGGAATGTCTCTCTGAAGCGTCCTACAGTAGTCTGCCATCATTGTAATGCTCCATCTTCCCTGGTATCTTCTTTCCATCTCTTTAATGTCCTGGTGGAATCGTTCACTTTGCTCTTCACTCACAGCTCCCAAATTTTCAGGAAAATTGTCAAGGTGGGAATGGAGGAAATGCACTTTCAAACTATTCAGGCAACCTAAAGCTTGAAATGCTTGCAGCATTCGTCTGACAATTTTTTTGTAGTCAGGGTCTTTGTTATTGCCTAAAAATGTCTCTACGACCTCTTTAAATGCAAACCACCTTTCTTTTTGAGGAGGCATCATGGTATTGATAAACTCTTGATCAGCTATTAGCCTTCTAATGTCTGGTCCGGCGAACACACCTTCCTTCAATTTTGCATACGAGAGGCCTGTAAACTTGGTGACCAAGTATTTGAAGCATTCTCCATCTTTTGGAAGTGATTTTACGAATTGCTTCATCAATCCCAATTTTATGTGGAGAGGTGGTAGAAGAACTTTATGGGGAGGAACCAAAGGTTCTCGGAGGACAACTGTGAGCACCCTCGGCTGCCAATTCTTCTTGGTCCAGTGATTTTGTCAGTCTCGACTGTCCCGTAGACACAGAAGACAAGGGTATTTGGTATATCAAATTTGAAGAGAATTTAGCATTTTGTGGCAAATCCTGATGTCCAGGATTTTTTTCAATATTTTTTTCGTTTTCAGCACACCAAAATACATGGAAATTAGATGAAAATAATCAAACAGCTTTTTAGTCGCAGACCTGTGTTATTTGTCAAGGGCCCCCGTACCCAGCATACTGTCCACCGATCAAATCAATATCTGTGGGTTTGGCAGACATTATAGTGTATAAGACCCTTAAGAGTACAATTACATACTTACATACTGAAGGACTTACTTCTGCCCTCAACAGGCCAGATTAGTGTGTTTAACCAAGCAGGAGGGCAGTGGCGTTGGCTAAACATTGGAGTGGCTGGACACGGACCTGCAAGTCCCATCTGTTGTCACAGGCATTTTTATTTTTTTTTTACCCTTACCCTTTGTGTTGTGCCGGGTGGTAAGGCCACCATTATAGAATGCTTTGCATAAGACATGAAAGGTGCTGGACTCATATTATAACGCCCATAACTACTGACATGTTTCCTTACATTTTTGTGTGACACTTCTAATATTCTTTTTTGTTTCTTTGCAGATTTTTGGCCACAGGAGAGAGCTATACATCCCTGCACCTCCAATTTAGAGTTGGTAAATCCACCACCTCTAAAATTGTGAGGTGCACATGTACCGTCATCTGGCAGAAGCTGCAGCCCATCGTGATGCCTTCCTCAACCAAGGAGACTTGGCTGCAGGTTGCAGCAGGCTTTCAGTCTGTGTCCAATTTCCCAAACTGCATAGGTGCAGTCGATGGTAAACATGTAAGGGTTCAGCAGCCACCACGATCAGGATCACGTTTCTTTAATTATAAGAAGTATTTTTCTGTGGTCCTGATGGCGGTGGCCGATGCCCATTACAAATTTGTTGCCATTGACGTTGGTGCCTATGGTAGTACTGGGTATTCTCGGGTGTTGCGAACCTCACAGATTGGGATGCAAATTCTTCAAGATGGCGGAACGCTCCCAGCCCCAAGACCTTTGCCGGGTTCCACACATACAGTGTCAGGACTCTGAACATTTTGATTACCTTTTGTGCATTACTGCCCTTTTCCAAGATGGCGTCTTTGGTCTCATGTGCACTGTGTCTTCCTGCTATATAACTCCACCCCAGCCTTTAGTCTGTGCTAGAGTATTCTGCCTTGCATCCAGCTCCTGACCCTGGTGACTTCCTGGCTTTGCACCTGCACCTGCACCTGCTCCTGTGAACCTGTGTGGAGATCCTGCTACTCAGCTCTGAGTTTCTGCTGCATACATCGGTTTCCAGTAATCCTCCTCCATCTGGCTGCTTGTGCTTGTTTCCATCTGCATTTGCTGGACATGTAAGCTGTTGCTGCTCTGCTTAAACCTGAGATTATCACCCAGGCCTTCCTGGTTGATCTAAGACATTGCTTGAACTGTCTTATAGGCATATCTGTCTGTGTTTGGACTAAAACAAGGACTTATTCGTGTCAAGTTTCCTCAAGTACAACTGTGCTTCATAGACTTTCTGCTTGATTGCGTTTTTCCTCTAAAGTTCCTATAGACTGTTAAGCTGCATTTTATATTTACACCAAGTGTTGTGGACTTGAGCTTTGCTCTGCACCTGTTTGAATCACCGTGTGATAATATAGACTTTACCACTTATAAAACTGTGTCCTGTAGTTGTCTTGTTCCACACAAAGAGTTTCCTGAGTTATCCCCTATAATCATTACATCCAGTACCCTTTGTGATGGTATCGGATGAGGCATTTCCCTTAACGACAACCCTGCTGTGCCCATACCCACGAAGGGGACTGAATGCCTGGCGGAGGATTTTTAATTATCGGCTGAGTCGTGCACGCAGATATGTGGAATGCACTTTTGGGATCATGAGTAGTCAGTGGAGGATCTTTCACACTGCCATCTAGTTGGACACAGACACCGTTGATGCTGTGATTAAGGCTTGCTGTGTACTCCACAACTACGCTCGTGACTACAACAATGACGTAGATGTGGGGTACCAGCAGCCTTTATTTAATCCAGTGGTCAATGTGTGTCTGGGAAGGCCCTCTAACTCGGGTGTGCGTGTGAGAGAAACCTTTGCTGACTACTTTATGAGTCCAGAAGGTGCCGTGCACTGGCAATACTCCTGTGCTGTGTTGGGCAGCCTGACCAGCAGAGAAGGATGCATCAACATTGACAATCCCAAAAAAAGATGCCTACATCACTGACAACTGTTGTGAAAAGAAGTCAAGATCCCTATGAATCAAAATCGACAACAATCAAGACAATTATGTGTAATTAATTTTTTTTGTAACAAAAAATTCTATTTGGATTTCAGTGAAATAAAAATTTATTTTGGCTTACTTCCATTTGATTCTTTTTCGATAAAAAAAAAGTGTTGTTTGTTTTAAAAAATGTATGACTCTTCTCCATCTCATACTCCAGTGAACATATACCAATCACACAACCCCCATTCCATAATCCAGTGCCCATATACCCATGACACGTCAGACGTAGAGGCCTTGTCCTCTTACGCTAAAGTATTTAAAAACCAGAGATGAATTTTTTTTAAAAAAGTTTATTTTAACAACAAAGAAATAATGACAAATTTTGTCATACATTTTTCAATATGAAAGAAACTGAACTGCCCCTTGTCAAGGCAACGTGCTACTGGAGAATTTAATAATTAACATCCTACTGCAGATAGATATAATCGGGAGAGTACCCATAGTTTGCAGGGTCTGTCTGTGCAGTTTGGCCCGGTAATGAACCCAGGTGTTGGGTTGTTCCTCTATCCGCATAACTTGGTTGTTGACTGGTGGAAAAATAATGCGGTCTTGGTTGTGGTTCTGGTGCTCTATGTCGGGGCCTAAACAGTCCCAACACCCCCATAAAAACCTCATTGTAAGGTAGAATTGGAGCAGGGTCCTCCAGAGCGGTGAGGGACATCTGGACCATAGACATAAATAAAGACTGTCTATCCAGTGGTAGTGAGCGAGTCTTCCTCAATACAGTTAACGCAAAAGAATCGCAATGATCCTCGCAAGATGATTTTTTCAGCAAATCGAGGGTGTCTGTAGCGATTTAAACAGTTGGGTCATCATTGCTCTTCTTTGATTTTTTTTTTTTTTTGGCTCTCCTGCCACCGGATAGGCAGCTCTCTTCTCCGTTACCACAGCTTCTGCGGAACCAGATGCTCCTGCAGCTGCTGAAGGGGATGTGGCTGCAGCAGCTGCTGAACATGTGGCAGCAGCAGAAGCTGTGGTAAGGGATGGAGAGATGGTCCCTCCCGCTCCAGAGGAACTACCTGCTCCATCCTCTGCGGCGTTGGTGTCATCCACATCAGGTGTTGAGATGTTGCCTTCAGTCCTGTGAGAAAAAAAGAGAACAATTATTAATTAATACAGAATTTTAGAAGGCTGCGAAAGAGCACAGTTTTGACGCAGCAAATAGGCCGCTACGTCGAAATGTATGTCCATTATTTTGCTTGTGTGGTGATAACGCATGTTTTCATGTAAGTCATGCGTTATCACCACATGTTATAAATAAAATGTGATATTTATCTTGCGGAGTCAAAGCGCCAACGCAAGATAAATAGACATGGTGTGGTGTCAAGAAACACAACGCATGTGTGGTTCCGTAGGGTAGGTATGACACCTCTGTCTTTGGAAGCATAGTGCAGACGGGATTTCTGAAAATCCTCTCTTCACTATACTATCACATCTGGATGCTGCGTATTGAACGCGGTGGCAGGACACAGCGTTGAATACGCAGCCAACTGTGCAACTGCACATGGAAACAGGCTACATGTATATTTGTGGTTTCTAAATTACCTCCGAAATGTCCGGCTGGTGATAAGGAACTGTAGCTCGTCGTAAAATGGGAAAGTTCTCAGACTTGGTGACGAGCCACTTTTATCGCAGGCATTTATATATTTGTGAAAACGGTCCCTGACGGAGTGCCATCTTTGCTTCACATCTTTTTCTAGAAAAAAAAACAAAACAAAAAAACATTATAGATATATAATCAAAGTGCACTTTAAATACAATCAAATATTAAATACTAAATAACATTATAATTACCAATTTGCAGTTCCTTTGCCCCTGGATAGGAGCCCCATTCCGGAAATAGGTTGCGGAATATTTTGGTCCATGCAAGGTCCCTGAAGTATTTGTCTTTATAAGACTCATCCGCAGGGTCCCAAATGGCAGGGTAATCACGAACCTAGAATGAATACAATAGTGTCATTTGATACTATATCGAACAGCAAAGTAATGTAAAAGAAATTTTTTTTCTAAAATTGGGATATACACTCACCGGCCACTTTATTAGGTACACCATGCTAGTAATGGGTTGGACCCCCTTTTGCCTTCAGAACTGCCTCAATTCTTCGTGGCATAGATTCAACAAGGTGCTGGAAGCATTCCTCAGAGATTTTGGTCCATATTGACATGATGGCATCACACAGTTGCCGCAGATTTGTCGGCTGCACATCCCAAAGATGCTCCATACAAGGCAGGATGGATCCATGCTTTCATGTTGTTTACGCCAAATTCTGACCCTACCATCCGAATGTCGCAGCAGAAATCGAGACTCATCAGACCAAGCAACGTTTTTCCAATCTTCTACTGTCCAATTTCGATGAGCTTGTACAAATTGTAGCCTCAGTTTCCTGTTCTTAGCTGAAAGGAGTGGTAACCGGTGTGGTCTTCTGCTGCTGTAGCCCATCTGCCTCAAAGTTCGACGCACTGTGCGTTCAGAGATGCTCTTAGGCCTACCTTGGTTGTAACGGGTGGCGATTTGAGTCACTGTTGCCTTTCTATCAGCTCGAACCAGTCTGCCCATTCTCCTCTGACCTCTGGCATCAACAAGGCATTTCCGCCCACAGAACTGCCGCTCACTGGATTTTTTTTCTTTTTCGGACCATTCTCTGTAAACCCTAGAGATGGTTGTGCGTGAAAATCCCAGTAGATCAGCAGTTTCTGAAATACTCAGACCAGCCCTTCTGGCACCAACAACCATGCCACGTTCAAAGGCACTCAAATCACCTTTCTTCCCCATACTGATGCTCGGTTTGAACTGCAGGAGATTGTCTTGACCATGTCTACATGCCTAAATGCACTGAGTTGCCGCCATGTGATTGGCTGATTAGAAATTAAGTGTTAACAAGAAGTTGGACAGGTGTACCTAATAAAGTGGCCAGTGAGTGTAGTTTAATATAACCCCTACAGTAACCCAAGAACAAAAAAGAAACCCAAACACCAAATAATAGCCCACAGCTGTCGGCGTAGCCTTTCTGGCTCTCAAATATAGGGGGACCCCCCAAAAAAAATGACGTGGGGTCCCCCTATATTTTTAGGCCAGAATGGCTAGGCAGACAGCTGTGGGCCAATATTTGTGGCCTGGGAAGGGGTTAAAATACCCATGGCTCTTCCCAGGCTAGGAATATTAGCCCACAGCTGTCTGCATAGCCTTTCTGGCTCTCAAATATAGGGGGACCCCCCCAAAAAATGATGTAGGGTTCTCCTATATTTTTTAGGCCAGAAAGGCTAGGCAAACAGCTGTGGGCCAATATTTGTGGCCTGGGAAGGGGTTAAAATACCCATGGCTGTTCCCAGGCTAGGAATATTAGCCCACAGCTGTCTGCGTAGCCTTTCTGGCTCTCAAATATAGGGGGACCCCCCAAAAAAATTGACGTAGGGTCCCCCTATATTTGTAGGCCAGAAAGGCTGGGCAGACAGCTTTGGGCCAATATTAGTGGCCTGGGAAGGGGTTAAAATACCCATGGCTGTTCCCAGGCCATGAATATTAAGCCCACAGCTGTCTGCGTAGCCTTTCTGGCTCTCAAATATAGGGAGATCCCCAAAATAAAGAGTTGGGGTCCCCCTATATTTTTGGGCCAGAAAGGCTACGCAAACAGCTGTGGGCTTATATTCATAGCCTAGGAAAGCCCATGGATATTTGCCCCCCGTGGCTACAAATATAAGCCCGCAGCCGCCCCAGAAAAGGCGCATCTAAAATATGTGCCAATTCCGGCACTTAGCCCCTCTCTTCCCACTCCCGTGTAGCGGTGGGATATGGGGTAATAAGGGGTTAATGCCACCTTGCTATTGTAAGGTGGCATTAAGCCCGGTTAATAATGGAGAGGCGTCAATAAGACACCTATCCATTATTAATCCTAGTAAAGTTTAAAAAAAAAACACAGACAGTAGAAAAAAATATTTTAATGAAATAATTACACACACTTTTTGACAAGTCCTTTATTGTACGCTCAATCCACCTGAAGACCCTCGACCTGCAAAAAAAAATAAAAAAACAAACCAAATTCATACTCCCTGTCCCTGTCCACAGAAATCTAACGAGTGTCCCACGACGATCTGCCATGGAGAACAGACATATCCGGAGATGTGTCTGCTCTCCACAGCTGCAGCAACACATTGACAGGAGCTCCGGCTCCTATCGGTGTGTAACTGCGCATGCGCAAGAGTTTACCAGCGTTCATTGACCCAGGTACTCTCGCTTTACGGCACTGCAGAGTGGGAAAGTTCACACGCAGCTCTAGTGCTGTAAATTGAGACGCCGGAGCCGCTGAACTCCGGTAAAGTACGCGATACACTGCTAGGAGCTTCGCTCCTGGCAGTGTATCGCCGGAGAGCAAGCGATCGATGTGGGACAGTCGTTATTGGATTTCTGCGGACAGGTAGTATGGATTTGGTTTTTTTTGGGGGGATTTTTTCCTAGGGGACCGAGGGCTTTGCGTAGGTGTATGTTCTGTATGGTGAGTATATACTCTATGTTATATGGTGTATGTAATGTCTGTCATGTATGTTACGTGTATTGTATGTGTATTTTATGTGTTATGTGTTTTGTGTTTTACTGACAATTGTGCTAAGTCACCGGACACAGGGACAACTCTCCCATCCTAATACCGGATGGGAGTAGCAATCCCATATGGCGCCTTAGCACAATTGGGTGGCACTAGCGTCGCATGGGGACACATACACACAGACAGACGCACACAGACAGACTTCACACACATAGACAGACACACACACATAGACAGACACACACATATACATACCAGATCGATCAGACGCCCGACATCAATCCCCATACGACGATATGCCTCCATGATGATAGTCACTTCTGACTTGTACATGACCACACTCCGCCCACGCACTTCCTCCCGCCTGACATCACTTCCTGCTGCTGCGGTTTCTGACACCCAATCCACAGCAAACCCGCAGATAGTTTTTCATCTGCGGGTTTTACTGCGGGTTTGTCCCTCACAATGGAGGTCTATGGGTGCAGAACCGCTGCAGTTCCTCACAAAGAAGTGACATGCTGCGGAAAAAAACAACGCAACATTTCTGCGCGGTTTTTCCCGCAGCATGTGCACAGCAGTTTGCGGTTTCCATAGGTTTACATGTTACTGTAAACGCAATGGAAACTGCTGCGGACCCGCAGCATCAAAATCGTGGCAGTTCTGCTGTAAAAACCGCAACATGTGAACATGGCCTCATTCTCTCCTTGGCATCCTGAGTGCGGTCCCAAATGTCACATGGCTCCTCTGCCCAGTCTGCCACTCTAGAATCGATGGATGACACGGGCATGGGCACAGGGACACGCGGATGCTGGCCGTAATTAAGGAGAAAAGGAGTCTGCCCAGTGGAATTGGCTATGGCGTTGTTCAAGGCAAATTCCGCCCAAGGTAGCAAAGATGCCCAGTCACCCTGCCTAGCTGAGACAAAATGTTGCAAGTACGTCACCAGAGTCTGGTTGGTCCTCTCTACCAACTCATTCATCTCGGGATGATATGCAGAGGAGAGATTCAACTCTATGCTGAGTAAACGGCAGAGCTCTCCAAAACCAAAACACGAACTGGGGACCCCAGTTGCTGACAATTTTATCAGGCATTCCATGTAAACGGAAAATATGCTTTATGAATAACGCCGCCAAGGCCCGTGCAGAAGGTAACCGTGGAAGCGGCACCAAATGCACAATCTTAGAGAAATGATCGGTGATGACCCAGATAACGGTGCAGCTATGAGACTTGGGTAAGCCCACCACAAAGTACATCCCGACTATCTCCCAAGGCCTGTCTGCCACCGGCAGGGGGTAAAGCAATCCAGCAGGCTGTTGCCGAGGAGACCGATTCTGGGCGCAGGAAACGCACGCCCGAATATAGTCCCCGATGTCACGGGCCATATGCGGCCACCAGTACGTCCTCGCCAAAAGCTCAGATGTCCTTTTGGTCCCAAAATGTTCACCCACTCTGGATGAATGAGCCCAAGAGAGAACCTCCAGTCACAAATTTGCTGGCACGAAAGTCTTGCCCAGGGGCATGGACTCTAGCGAAACCAGAGCCACAGTTCTCAGGCTCTTAGAAGGAACAATAAGCCGAGGCTCCTCCTCCTCAGATGACACTACGGAGCGGGAGAGAGCGTCGGCACGAATGTTCTTCTCCCCGGAGAGGAAATGGAGAGTAAAATGAAACTGGGAGAAGAACAGGGACCATCTAGCTTGGCGAGAATTCAGCCACTGGGCCGTCTGCAAATATACCAAGTTCTTGTGGTCAGTGAATACCTGGAAGGGAAAGTGAGCCCCCTCCAAGAGGTGTCTCCACTCTGAAAAAGCCAACTTCATGGCTAGCAACTCCCTGTCCCCGATGGAATAATTCCTCTCTGCCGGTGTGAAGATCTTGGAGAAGAAGCAAGGATGCTTCCGACCTTGAGCATCCTTTTGGAAAAGGACTGCTCCAGCACCAACGGATGAGGCATCCACCTCCATTATAAACAGCTTATCAACATCGAGACGATGTAGGATGGGAGCGCTAGCAAAATGAGACTTAATAGAAGAGAAGGCCCTGGAGACCTCTTCAGACCACAATTTGGGATTTGCTCCCTTCTTGGTGAGGGCAACCAAAGGAGCTACCAAAGTTGAGAAGTGTGGAATGAACTGGCGATAGTAATTAATGAACCCCATAAAGCGCTGCACCGTGAATGGGGTTCCTGCCAGTCCATCACAGCCTGTAGCTTGGCAGGATCCATAGCCAAACCCTGGGCAGAGATGATATAACCAAGAAAGGCAAGGACTCCTGCTCAAACACACACTTCTCCAACTTGGCGTAGAAGGAGTTTGCCCGTAAGAGGTCGAAGACTTTGCAAACATCTCTCCGATGGGAGTCAATATCTGGAGAGTAGGTGAGAATATCATCCAGATAGACTGCGACCGAGGTGGTGAGCATATCCCGGAAGATGTCATTCACAAAGTCTTGGAAAATGGCTGGGGCATTACAGAGCCCGAAGGGCATCACCAGATATTCATAGTGCCCATCCCTGGTGTTAAAAACCATCTTCCATTTGTCCCCCTCACGGATGCGAATCAGATTGTAAGCACCCCGCAGATCTAATTTACTAAATACCTTTGCTCCCCATAGCCCATCAAAGAGCTCAGATATTAGGGGTAGTGGGTACTTGTTCTTAACGGTGATTGCGTTAAGAACCCTGTAGTCTATGCATGGACGTAATTCTCCACTCTTCTTCTGCACGAAGAAGAACCCAGCCCCTGCAGGTGACACTGACTTCCTAATGAATCCTCTTGCCAGATTCTCTTGGATGTACTGAGACATTGCCTCTGTCTCCGGGAGAGATAACAGATAGACTCGACCCCGGGGAGGCTCAGCACCAGGCAAGAGGTCGATAGGACACGTCCGCATAGGGCCAATAGTGCTTGGGGAGAGAGGAAAGATCTGCCGGTACCTCTGTTGTAGCAACCTGAACGCACTCCCTCTGACATCTACCCTCACAGGATTTACTCCATCCCAAAATTCTCCCTGAGGACCACTCTATATGAGGAGAATGATAGCGTAGCCGTGGTATCCCCAACAGGACCTCATCAACTCCCTCAGGAAGGACTAATAGAGAGATATTCTCCTGATGTGATGGAGACACAGAAAGAGTGAAAGGAATGGTTTGGTGTGTAATCTGTGAGGGTAGTGTTGACTAGTGTTGAGCATTCCGATACCGCAAGTATCGGGTATCGGCCGATACTTGCGGTATCGGAATTCCGATACCGGGATTCCGATACTTGCCGCGTATCGGATACCGGAATCGGAAGTTCCCAGATTCAAACTGCACAAATTCAGCCAATGACAATGATTCCAAGTGTGGGCACATCCTGTTCAGCATGGAGGGCATGAAACTACTGGCATGGCTGTGATTGGCTGCTGAAATGATGTCATGATGCAGTTTAAAAGTCGCTGGCGCCATTTTGCACTCACTCTGCTGTGAATTCAGTTAATGACAGGATGCTGTTTGCTGACTGAGGGCCAGTTTAGAGATAGCGATTTGCTTTTTTGTGCTTTTCAAAGGCTAATTTAGCAACCGCTGTGTTCACCTACTATTCACCTTGCTTTTGCCTTGTAGCGCTGTTTTCACAGCGATCTGCAAGGTCTGTGTGTGTGTGTGTGTGTGTGAGTGCAGCCCACTCTCTAGTCTGAGTGCAGCCACATAGGCCATCCATAGCTGGTTGTATTCAGTTCAGGGAGGGTGGTTCATTGCCTCATACTGTTTTTTTTTTTTTTTTTTTTTCCAAGTAGTGTAGTCTGCTGCTAATTTTTTCAAAAAAATCCTATTAGTGTCTTTCCACCCGTCTCCAGCTAATTTGTGGAAAAACACTACATAGGATAACGTAGAGGAGGGTTTTTGGGCCTTGCAGCGCCGTTTACGGCTGTCTGCACGGTCTCCGTGTGACTGCAGCTCGCCCTGTAGTCTGTGAGCAGCCATAGCCTGGTTGTCTCCAGCTCAGGGTTCTTCACTGCGTCATACTGTAAAATCAATTTTCCTTTTCTTTTAAGTAGTGCAGGCTGCTGCACATTTTTTCAAAAAAATCCTATTAGTGTCTTTCCACCCGTCTCCAGCTAATTTGTGGAAAAACACTACATAGGATAACGTAGAGGAGGGTTTTTGGGCCTTGCAGCGCCGTTTACGGCTGTCTGCACGGTCTCCGTGTGACTGCAGCTCGCCCTGTAGTCTGTGAGCAGCCATAGCCTGGTTGTCTCCAGCTCAGGGTTCTTCACTGCGTCATACCGTAAAATCAATTTTCCTTTTCTTTTAAGTAGTGCAGGCTGCTGCACATTTTTTCAAAAAAATCCTATTAGTGTCTTTCCACCCGTCTCCAGCTAATTTGTGGAAAAACACTACATAGGATAACGTAGAGGAGGGTTTTTGGGCCTTGCAGCGCCGTTTACGGCTGTCTGCACGGTCTCCGTGTGACTGCAGCTCGCCCTGTAGTCTGTGAGCAGCCATAGCCTGGTTGTCTCCAGCTCAGGGTTCTTCACTGCGTCATACCGTAAAATCAATTTTCCTTTTCTTTTAAGTAGTGCAGGCTGCTGCACATTTTTTCAAAAAAATCCTATTAGTGTCTTTCCACCCGTCTCCATCTAATTTGTGGAAAAACACTACATAGGATAACATAGAGGAGGGTTTTCTGGCCTTGCAGCGCCGTTTACGGCTGTCTGCACGGTCTCCGTGTGACTGCAGCTCTCTCTGTTGTCAGTTCAGCCCCCCCCCAAAAAATAAATAATAAAGTTCACCAAACACACCAGTGACACCACTTTAAATTTGTGTAGGCCACATTAGCTCATATTAAAGTCTAGTCCACACTTTAGAAAATTAGTGTTTCTTATACCTGTTAGGAGTTGTTCAGGAATAAGCACACAAAGCCGTTAGTACTTTTCTGCTTATCTTTATCAGTCAACCAAGATGAAGAAGGCAGTGAGTAAGGCACGTGGGCGTGGGCGTGGGCGCGGAGCAGGGAGGGGACGTGGGGATTCTGTGCCTGCTGCGGGCACCGGTGACTCATCAGCACCCACTTTCACCAGGGAACAGTCATTCATGCGCAGCTTTGTCGCAGAGCGCCGTACACCGCTGCTGCGTGAAGAACAAATTGAAGCCGTTGTCGGATGGATGGCAGCTAATGCATCAACTTCAATTAGTGCCACATCCTCTCAGACACAGAGCACTGGAGAGCAGCCATCTGTCTCTTCACCACCTGCCAAATTGCCCAGGCAGGCAGAGAGCCCAGGACAGGAGCCGTCTCTACTTCTGTTCTCTGAATCTCTTGGCTTGGAAACAGGGGGCCAGCCAAGCAGCATTGGAGAAATGGAAGAAGAGGCAGGGTGCAGTGATGCCCAACAGCTTTTTCTCTCTGAGTCTGAAGAGGCGGGTGGGCCAGTGCCTCCGGTCACCACATCGCAGGCCGCATCCGCTGATGATGACACTCAGGTGCCACTTACTGGTGCGTGCTCTGCTGCTGAGACTACCCAGGAGGAGCAGTTGGGGGCAGAGGGTAGTGTAGATGATGAGGTCCTTGACCCATCTTGGCGTGAGGGACAGGAAGGTGGTGGGAGCAGCTCTGAGGAAGAGATTCCCCATACGGCCCAAAGAGGGAGAGGGAGGGGGAAGACTGCGGATCCTGCAGCCTCCGCTTTGGCACCCGTTAGGAGCATGTCTCTTCCAAAAGCCAAAAAGGGCGCTCCCAAGACTTGCAGTGCCTGGGCCTTTTTTGACACAGTTGCAGATGACATTTGCTATGTCAAATGCAAGGTGTGTCATCACAAAGTCAAAAGAGGTCGAAATGTCAGCAGCCTCAATACCTCCAACATTTGGAAACATGTGCGGACCAGGCACGCGGCGTTGTTAGAAAGACACACTGAAGAGCTAGGCCAACCAACAGCGGCAGCTACCACCTCTTCAGCTCGTGTTGCCTCTTCCTCCAGCTCACACGCAGCTGGTTCGGCTTCCTCCCAGGATCGCCGTGGAAGAACCTCTGGCCCTGTTGTCCAGAGACCCGCTGTAATTCCACCCGCAGCACCACTTTCCCAGTCATCCACACACTCCCAGCCCAGTCTACAGCCATCGGTAGTACAGGCATGGGAGAAAAGGCGGCCTTTCTCGTCAAACCACCCACGAGCACAGGCTCTGACTGCAGGCATTGCCAAACTTCTGTCACTGGAAATGCTGTCATTCAGGCTGGTGGAGACTGACAGCTTCCGTGACTTGATGTCATTGGCAGTCCCACAGTACAATGTGCCCAGCCGCTTTTACTTCAGCAGGCAAGCCGTCCCTGCCCTGCACAAGCATGTGGAGGGACACATAAAACAAGCGCAACTGAATGCCGTCAGTAGCAAGGTCCACCTCACCACCGATGCGTGGACCAGTCAACATGGACAGGGGCGATACCTTTCCCTCACTGCCCATTGGGTTAATGTCGTTCAGCCGGGTACAGATCGTGCGAGTGGCGCAGGACGTGTCCTGCCCACTCCAAGGATTGCAGGAATCCATTCTGTACGCATTGACTCCTCCTCTTACACCAGTTCCTCAGAATCATCGCTGCAGGAGCCGTCACAGTCCACCTCCACATGGACCCGTGATGAACGTTTACCTGTTACGACCGACATGAGCACAGCCGTGGCCAAACGTCAACAGGCCGTCTTGAAATTAATTTCTTTGGGGAATCGAAGCCACACAGCGCAGGAGCTCTGGAATGCCATCAAGCAGGAGAGGGATGTGTGGTTTGTGCCAGCGAATCTCCAACCAGGCATGGTAGTGTGTGATAATGGCCGAAATCTGGTGGCAGCTCTGGGCCTCGGCAACCTCACTCACATCCCATGTCTGGCACATGTGCTCAATTTGGTCGTGCAGAGTTTTTTGAGGGACTATCCGGATCTTGATGCGCTGCTGCACAAAGTCCGCCTAGAGTGTGCTCACTTGCGGCATTCCAGCACGGCAAAAGCGCGCATTGCGGCTCTGCAGCGCCGACACCACCTGCCGGAACATCACATCATATGTGACCTACCTACCAGGTGGAATTCCACGTTACATATGTTGGAGCGGTTGTGTGAGCAGCAGCAAGCTGTAATGGAGTACCAGCTGTATCAGGCGCAAAGAAGTCGCACTCCGCGCCGTACAGACGTCACAACCACAGAGTGGGCCACTATGAATGACGTCTGCCAGGTTTTGCGTCCCTTTGATTATTCCACGCGGATGGCGAGTGCAGATGATGCACTAGTCAGCATGACTGTCCCCCTTATCTGCCTGCTTGAAAAATCACTGCAAGTGCTAAGGGATGATGTTGTGGAAGAGGTGGAGGATGAGGATTCACCACTTCCATCATCTTCTGGACAGTCAGCGCCACGTGGTTCCTCACAAACGCGTAGGCAGGGGACAGTTTGTGAGGAGGATGAGGAGGAGTCAATGGAGGAGGAAGACATCCGTCCAGAGGAGGGAGTTACACAATTGTCCAGTACTCAGTGTGTACAGCGAGGGTGGGGTGATGACGAGCGGGCAGAGATCACACCTCCAGCAGGGGACAGCGTTTCTTGGGCAGTTGGCAGTCTGCAGCACATGGTGGATTACATGCTGCAGTGCCTGAGAAACGACCGCCGCATCGCCCACATTCTCAACATGTCTGATTATTGGGTGTTCACCCTCCTCGATCCTCGCTACCGGGACAACGTAGAAAGCCTCATCACACCGTTGAACCGGGAGCGAAAAATGCGGGAGTACCAAGACACACTGGTGAATTCCATCATCTTCTCCATTCCAAGTGAGAGAAGTGCTGCTAGTGCATTACAAAGCAGCTCAGTGCGTCCAGGCAGTGGTGGAGGCTCTGCACAAAGAGGGAGCAGAAGCAGTGCCTCTGCCCAAGGCAAGACCAGTATGGCCCAACTGTGACACAGTTTTCTGTGCCCGCCACAAAAGTCTACACCATCACAGACGGCTCCAGTCAGCAGGAGGCAACGGTTCCGTCAGATGGTGACAGACTACATGTCTTGCCCTCTTGCTGTACTCCCAGACAGCTCTTCCCCTTTCAAGTTTTGGGTCTCAAAGCTGGATACATGGCCAGAGCTAAGCCAGTATGCATTGGAGGTGCTGGCTTGCCCTGCGGCTAGTGTATTATCGGAACGCGTCTTTAGTGCTGCAGGTGGTGTACTAACTGACCGTCGCATGCGACTATCCTCCGATAACGTTGACCGGCTTACTTTCCTGAAAATGAACAAGGCCTGGATCTCGAAGGAATTTGCCACTCCTCTTCCTGATGAAATAATTAGGTGACTGTCTGCGTTATCCAGGTCTCCTGTTGTGTTCATCTTTCTACCACCTGAACTTAAATTCCTGGGCTCCAACACCGCCAGTTGAGGCTCAGAAGTGCCGTCTGCACAGTCAAAACATACGACCCAGTGTTATTGGGTGTCAGTAACGTCAGCTGATCCCCAGCTGTGTAGCCGGCAATGTGTCCTGCGACCGCTACGCTGACACAACAGCTGAAATGTAAGGGAACCTGTCCCCCCCCCAAGGCGTTTGTTACTGAAAGAGCCACCTTGTGCAGCACTAATGCTGCACAAGGAAAAGGTAGCTATTTTCATTATGCTCCTTGCACACGCAGAACTTAACACTTATAAAATGTGTCCACTGATACCGTAAAACCGTCCCGGAGGTGGGACTTTCCTTCGTAATATGACGCAGCACAGCTGTCATTCCTACCCCCTCGGCGCCGTGCCCCGGCTCCTCAGCGTTGTTTGATTCTGTCACGGAGCCTGCGCTGTTATGTTATCCCTTGGCCAGGCACACTTAGCGCTGCCCATCTTCTGACATCATTTGGTGTCAGGCTGGCTGCGCCTGTGCGGCCGCGCTGGCCGAGAGCCCGCCTCGCATTGTCTTCTGATTTAATCCCACTGGGGGCCTGAGATCCATGGACATGCGCAGTGCATATCTGAACCTCCGCCTCTCACTCATCTCCCTACGCCTTCTTCAGACTGTGCACCGTCAGCTGATCCCTAATAGCATGCCACGGCCGTGACGCCGCACAGTCTGAAGAAGCCGTAGGGAGGGGAGTGAGAGGCGAGGATATGCACTGCGCATGGCCACGGATCCCAGGCCTGCGATGGGATTACATTAGACAACACTGCGAGGCGGGCTCTCGGTCAGCGCGGCCGCACAGGCGCAGCCAGCCTGACACCAAATGATGTCAGAAGATGGGCAGCGCTAAGTGTGCCTGGCCAAGGGATAACATAACAGCGCAGGCTCCGGGACGGAATCAAACAACGCTGAGGAGCCGGGGCACGACGCCGAAGGGGTAGGAATGACAGCTGTGCTGCGTCATATTACGAAGGAAAGTCCCACCTCCGGGACGGTCTCACGGTTTCAGGGGACACATTTTATAAGTTTTTAGTTCTGTGTTTGCAAGGAGCATAATGAAAAGAGCCACCTTTTCCTTTTGCATCTTTTGTGCTGCACAAGCTGGCTCTTTCAGCTACAAACGCCTTGGGGGGGGAGTTAAAGGTTCCCTTTCGACTTTCTCCAATCAGGCTTCGGCCTACATTGTGTTCCTCTGCTTCTCCTCCTGTCCCTGGGCTCCAACACCGCTAGTTGGTGTCCAGAAGTGCTGTACGTACAGAGCCAAACACCTCGCCAATGTGTTAGTGGGGTTCAGTAACGCCTGCTGCTCCCCTGCTGTGTGTGTGGCAATCCCTCCTATCTCCTCCACCTCCTCCTCCCCCTGTCCCTGGGCTCCAACACCGCTAGTTGTTGCCTGGTAGTGCTGTACGCACAGTCCCAACAGTCGCTCCTCTGTTATTGGGGTTCAGTAACGTCAGCTGCTCCCCAGCTGTGTGTGTGGCAATCCCTCCTATCTCCTCCACCTCCTCCTCCTCCTGTCCCTGGGCTCCAACACCGCTAGTTGTTGCCTGGTAGTGCTGTACGCACAGTCCCAACAGTCGCTCCTCTGTTATTGGGGTTCAGTAACGTCAGCTGTTCCGAAGCTGTGTGTGTGGCAATCCCTCCTATCTCCTCCACCTCCTCCTCCTCCTGTCCCTGGGCTCCAACACCGCTAGTTGTTGCCTGGTAGTGCTGTACGCACAGTCCCAACAGTCGCTCCTCTGTTATTGGGGTTCAGTAACGTCAGCTGCTCCCCTGCTGTGTGTGTGGCAATCCCTCCTATCTCCTCCACCTCCTCCTCCTCCTGTCCCTGGGCTCCGAACACCGCTAGTTGTTGCCTGGTAGTGCTGTACGCACAGTCCCAACAGTCGCTCCTCTGTTATTGGGGTTCAGTAACGTCAGCTGCTCCCCAGCTGTGTGTGTGGCAATCCCTCCTATCTCCTCCACCTCCTCCTCCTCCTGTCCCTGGGCTCCAACACCGCTAGTTGTTGCCTGGTAGTGCTGTACGCACAGTCCCAACAGTCGCTCCTCTGTTATTGGGGTTCAGTAACGTCAGCTGTTTCCCAGCTGTGTGTGTGGCAATCCCTCCTATCTCCTCCACCTCCTCCTCCTCCTGTCCCTGGGCTCCAACACCGCTAGTTGTTGCCTGGTAGTGCTGTACGCACAGTCCCAACAGTCGCTCCTCTGTTATTGGGGTTCAGTAACGTCAGCTGTTCCCCAGCTGTGTGTGTGGCAATCCCTCCTATCTCCTCCACCTCCTCCTCCTCCTGTCCCTGGGCTCCAACACCGCAAGTTGTTGCCTGGTAGTGCTGTACGCACAGTCCCAACAGTCGCTCCTCTGTTATTGGGGTTCAGTAACGTCAGCTGTTCCCCAGCTGTGTGTGTGGCGGCAATCCCTCCTATCTCCTCCACCTCCTCCTCCTCCTGTCCCTGGGCTCCAACACCGCTAGTTGTTGCCTGGTAGTGCTGTACGCACAGTCCCAACAGTCGCTCCTCTGTTATTGGGGTTCAGTAATGTCAGCTGCTCCCCTGCTGTGTGTGTGGCAATCCCTCCTATCTCCTCCACCTCCTCCTCCTCCTGTCCCTGGGCTCCAACACCGCTAGTTGTAGCCTGGTAATGCTGTACGCACAGTCCCAACAGTCGCTCCTCTGTTATTGGGGTTCAGTAACGTCAGCTGTTCCCCAGCTGTGTGTGTGGCAATCCCTCCTACCTCCTCCACCTCCTCCTCCTCCTGTCCCTGGGCTCCAACACCGCTAGTTGTTGCCTGGTAGTGCTGTACGCACAGTCCCAACAGTCGCTCCTCTGTTATTGGAGTTCAGTAACGTCAGCTGCTCCCCTGCTGTGTGTGTGGCAATCCCTCCTATCTCCTCCACCTCCTCCTCCTGTCCCTGGGCTCCAACACCGCTAGTTGTTGCCTGGTAGTGCTGTACGCACAGTCCCAACAGTCGCTCCTCTGTTATTGGGGTTCAGTAACGTCAGCTGCTCCCCTGCTGTGTGTGTGGCAATCCCTCCTATCTCCTCCACCTCCTCCTCCTCCTGTCCCTGGGCTCCAACACCGCTAGTTGCCGTCCAGAAGTGCTGTCCGCACAGTCCCAACAGTCCCTCCTCTGTTATTGGGGTTCAGTAAAGCCTGCTGCTCCCCTGCTGTGTATACGGCAACGTGTCCTGCGACCGCCACGCAGGCACAACAAGTTAAATTTAAGGGAACCTGTCCCCCCCCCAGGCGTTTGTTACTGAAGGATACACCTTGTGCAGCAGTAATGATGCAAAGGGAAAAAGTGCCTCTTTTCGTGGTGCTCCTTGCACATGCTGAACCTAACACTTATGAAATGTGTCCCCTCACACGGTTAAACCGTCCGGTCGGTGGAACTTTCCTTTGTCATGTGACGCAGCACAGCCGTCATTCTTACCCCCTTGGCACCGTGCGCCTCCTCCTCAGCGTTGTTTGAATCTGTCCCAGAGTCTGTGCTGTTATGTTATCCCTTGGCCAGGCACACTTAGCGCTGCCCGTCTTCTGACATCATTTGGTGTCAGGATGGCTGCGCCTGTGTGGCCGCGCTGGTCGAGATCCCGCCTCGTAGTTTCTTCTGATTTAATTCCACTGCGGACCTGTGATCCATGGACATTAGCAGTGCATATCTTAACCTCCGCCTCTCACTCATCTCCCTACGCCTTCTTCAGACTGTGCGCTGTTAGCTGATCCCTAATAGCATGCCACGGCCGTGACGGCGCACAGTCTGAAGAAGCCGTAGGGAGGGGAGTGAGAGGCGAGGATATGCACTGCTCATGCCCATGGATCACAGGTCCGCAGAATGATTACATTAGATGACACGGCGAGGAGGGATCTCGTCCAGCGCGGCCACACAGGCGCAGCCATCCTGACACCAAATGATGTCAGAAGACGAGCAGCGCTAAGTGTGCCTGGCCAAGGGATAACATAACAGTGCAGACTCCGGGACAGATTCAAACAACGCTGAGGAGGAGGCGCACGGCGCCAAGGGGGTAAGAATGACAGCTATGCTGCGTCACATGACAAAGGAAAGTTCCACCGACCGGACGGTTTAACCGTGTGAGGGGACACATTTCAAAAGTGTTAGGTTCAGCATGTGCAAGGACCATAATTAAAAGAGCTAAGTTTACCTTTTCCAGCATTAGTGCTGTACAAGATGGCTCTTTCAGCTACAAACGCCTGGGGGGGGGTTAAAGGTTCCCTTTCAACTTGCTCCAGTGCAGGCTGCGGCCTACACTCTGCTCCAACTGCAGAGCCCGGGCTCAAACACCGCTAGTTGCTGTCCGGAAGTGCTGGCTGCACAGAGAAAAACACCCGCCAATGTGTCAGTGGGGTTCAGCACCGCCAGCTGTTCCCCTGCTGTGTAGCCGGCAACGTGTCCTGCAACAGCCACGCAGACGCAAAGCTGCCGCCAGTGCAGGCTTCGGCCTACACTCTGCTCCCTCTCCTCCTCCTGCTGACCCTGGGCTCTAACACCGCCAGTTGGTGCCCGGTACTGCTAGCTGCACAGAGAAGAACACCAGCCAATGTGTCAGTGGGGTTCAGCACCGTCTGCTGTTCCCCTGCTGTGTAGCCGGCATCGTGTCCTGCAACAGCCACGCAGACACAAGAACTGAAATTGAAGGGATCCTGTCGCCCCACCCCCAGGTGTTTGTATGTTTTACAGCCACCTTGTACAGCAGTAATGCTTCATGTGTGCAAGGTGGCTCATAAACTTATTCTCCTTGCACCCGTGGAACAGAACACGTCTACAATGTGTCCCCTGAGACCATTAAAACGTCCCTGAGGTGTGACTTTCCTTTGTAATGTCACGCAACGACCCCCTTGGTAGCACAGCCCTTCTTCTGACATCATTGTTTGGCTGGCTGCACCTCTGCGGCCGCCCTGCCCGACACAATGCCCCTCGGTGTCTTATTTATTTTGACTGCGAGGGTGTGATTGACGGGCATGAGCAGTGCATATCTTCGCCAGGCTGTCACTCAGCTCCTTCCGCCTTCTTCAGACTGTGCGGCTTCATGGCCGCGGCATGCGATAAGGGATCAGCTGACGCCGCACAGTCTGTAGCATGTGTAAGGACATGAGCGAGAGGCGAACATATGTACTGCGCCAGGCCATGAATCCCAGCCCCGCAGTGTCAAACACTGTAAAGACACTGCGGGGCTGGGATTCATGGGCATCGCGAACCGCACCAGCCGACATGAAATGATGTCAGAAGACGGGCAGCGCATGGCCAAGGGATAACGCAACAACGCAGACTCCTGTACAGCAAAATGCGATGCTCAGGAGGCCGCGCCAAGCACCAAGGTGGTATTTTTGCCAGCTGTGCTGCGTCTCATTACGAAGGGAACTCTCGCCTCCAACACAGTTTGACTGTATAAAGGGCTAAATGTTATACGTGTTTCATTCAGCGTGTGCAAGGAGAAAAATTAAAAGAGCAACCTTTGACTTGTGCAGCACTACTGCTGCATAAGCTGTGGCTCTTCTAGTTTGTAACCTCTGAGGGGGGGTTAAAGGTTACTTTTGAAATCTGTTCAATTAGGCTTCGGCCTACATTCTGCTCCACCTGCAGAGCCCGGGCTCCAACACCGCTAGTTGCTGTCCGGAAGTGCTGGCTGCACAGAGCCAAACACCTCGCCAATGTGTCAGTGGGGTCCACCACCGCCAGCTGTTCCCCTGCTGTGTAGCCGGCAACGTGTCCTGCGACCGCCACGCAGACACAACAGACCCAAAGCTGTCGCAAGTGCAGGCTTCGGCCTACACTCCCCTCCCCTTGCTCCTCCTCCTGCTCCTCCTCCTGCTGACCCTGGGCTCTAACACCGCCAGTTGGGGCTCTAGGAAGACAAGCTTGAATAGGTCCCCATCCTGGTTCCAGTACCGTCAGCTGGTTCCGGGCAGAGCCTTTGGCTTAGGTGCCTCCCTCTGGGTATCCGAGTTCCACCAACGTCAGGTGGTCCTTGGTAGTGCTTTCAGGCACGGGTACCTCCTGCTTAGTAACCGGGTTCCAGTAACGTCAGCTGGTCCTTGGTAGTTCCATTGGCTCTTGGACCTTCGGCTACCCATCCGGGTTCCAGTACCGTCAGCTGGTTCTCGGCAGTGTCTTTTGCTCTTGTACCTTCTGCTCCCCATCCTGGTTCCAGTACCGTCAGCTGGTTCCGGGCAGAGCCTTTGGCTTAGGTGCCTCCCTCTGGGTATCCGAGTTCCACCAACATCAGGTGGTCCTTGGTAGTGCTTTCAGGCACGGGTACCTCCTGCTTAGTAACCGGGTTCCAGTAACGTCAGCTGGTCCACGGTAGTTCCATTGGCTCTTGGACCTTCGGGTAGCCATCCGAGTTCCAGTTCCATCAGCTGTTTCTCGGCATTTTCTCAGCCTTCTTGTACCTTCTGCTACATTTCCAAGTTCAAGACCCTAAAGACGATGACCCGGAAGACCACCCCTAAGATGATGACGACACCAGAGACGACAACCACCGAGATGACGACAACCCTGGAGACGATGACCCTGAAGACGACCCCGATGACGACGACCCCGATGATGACGACCCTGGAGATGACGACCCTGGAGACGACGACGACCTGGAAGACCGAGAAGCAGAAGAACAAGAGGCTGCAGAACAAAGAGCAGAAGAACATTAAGCATAAGACTAAATATCAGAGCAAAAGATATTATCTAAATTATAAGCAGAAGAAGACTAAGCAGTGTATGGGGGTGAGTCCGTTCCTCCTCGTGGTGCCCCTGGATAAAGCCTGATGCTGCAGGCCAAACTGAACGCGGACAAATGTAACTCTTTTGTGACAGGCAGAACGGAAGGTGTAATCTTCAAACTTTTATAGATAACAACTACGGGAATGCCTGTCACAAATAAGAATATGATGAAGAAGTTGAATATGAAGAAGATAATAGTTAAATAAAAAGAATATGAACAATGTAACAAAAAAAAATTATAGGTAGAAGATGAAGAAGAAGATGAATAAGGTGAAGAAGTTGATGTCAAAGAAGCTGATGATGAGGATAATGAAGAAGAAAGTGTGGGAGAAGTAAAAAAGAAGGTGAAGGACGTGGAAGTAGTGAAACATCAATATCTGACAAAATAAAAAAAAAAAAATAGTCAAAATCTTTCTAACGCCGAACGTCATAAAAAAAAACAAAAAAACCTGCTATTCTATTTGTTTGGGCTAAACCTCTGTGCCTTTAATGTCTCCGCCACCTCCCCCAATACATCCTACATTATTCTTAGTTGTTTTCCTTCATGTAGAATTAACCTACAAGGAAAGAAAGGGTTTATTTTAATTCCGATATTTTCGTCCCATTGACTTGCATTGGGATCGGGTATCGGTATCGGATTAGATCCGATACTTTGACGGTATCGGCCGATACTTTCCGATACCGATACTTTCCGATATCGGAAGGTATCGCTCAACACTAGTGTCGACCCATTTACCACTCGAATGCTTACTGGTTTGGCGAGCAGCACCCGGGGTATTGCGTGTCACTGGGCGAAAGCTGATGACATAAAATTACCCTCCGCCCCAGAGTCCACGCATAGCTCTATTATAAGAGTGGGTGGGCCTATGGTAATTGTCTCCTTGAAGGACAACTTAGAGGCAAATGTCGCCATGTCTAGTGTACCTCCTCCAACTGCCACTAGATGTTGACGTTTCCCCGACCCCTGTGGACACTTGGAAGCAAGATGTCCTGACTGCCGGCAAACATGACAGACCTTAGGTGCACGAGCGGTCTGGGACTTGGACCCCGCTCGTGACCCCCTCTATGGCCTCATGTGACTCAGGTGCCTGGACCGGAGATTCCAAAGGTCTGGCAAAGGTGGGAGCCAGCCGAAACCTCTGCCTACACTGGGCTCACTCCAACCTTCGCTTGTGAAAACGAAGGTCTATGAGAGTTGATCTATGATATGATCTTGAGAGCTATGAGCTCCTCCAGTGTGGTGGGAATCTCCCTAGTGGCCAAAGCATCATTCACATGGTCAGCCAGCCCCCTCCAAAATACAGGGATGAGGGTTTTATCTGGCCACTCCAACTCAGATGTTAATGTCCGGAAGCGGACGGCAAAATGGCTGACCATGGTCAAACCCTGCGTCAATGCCAGCAGTTGGAGCGCCGTATCATGGGTGCCTTGAGGTCCTACAAAGACCTGTTTCAGAGTGTCCAGAAACCGAGGAACACTTCGCACCACATGATCGTTGCGCTCCCACAGTGGCGTAGCCCACTCCAAAGCTCTGTCCAACAGGAGAGAGATTATGAATTCCACCTTTGCCCGCTCTGTGGGAAAACGTGCAGCCAGGAGCTCAAGATGTATACCACACTGGCTCACGAAACCCCTACAGGACTTACTGTCCCCAGAGAATTTTTCAGGCAACGGGAGGTG
Source organism: Ranitomeya variabilis (assembly GCF_051348905.1). Lineage (NCBI taxonomy): Eukaryota > Metazoa > Chordata > Amphibia > Anura > Dendrobatidae > Ranitomeya > Ranitomeya variabilis. The sequence continues at coordinate 1,009,397,583 of NC_135232.1, read as the reverse complement.
AGATAAGGTCGGAACAGAGGTGGCAGTGGGTAAAGCTGCTGCAGCCACGCTAGCAGCCTGAACAGCTATTGCGGTAACATCCACCGCCGAGGTTACACGCTCGAGAGACGCCAACCAGCCCTGCAGCAGCTGGATGTACCCCTGCAATCGCTGTTCATTCACCATTACTTAGCCAGATCCTGGTGCTAGTATACTGTTAGGGTTGGCAGAATGCACCGAATATATTTATTAGATGAGATAGGTGCATTCGCAACCCGGGATCCACCATGCAGGAAAGAACTTGCTGCTAAGCAAGGCGGTATAGTAAATTAGAATAAACGAACTCTGTTACTTCACAGAGCCCGTAGTAAAGAGAACGCTGTGCCCTGTTTAGCTCACAGGAGACACAGCTACAGAGTTGAGCCGACAGTGGTCATGCAGTCAAACCAAACATGCAGCTCCTCTCCGGTGGAGCCGGAATTCTAATGGCTATTAGCCATCCCTGAATTCACACATAAGAAACTCCTCGCCGGATGTGCCAGCATTCTAGGGGCTTATTTCAGCTGGGTCCCTGACTGCATACACACAAAACTCCTCGCCGGAGGTGCCAGAATTCTATGGGCTTATTTCAGCCAGGTCCCTGACCACACGCACAACCCCACTGGCGCTGAGCTTGGATATATTTGATACTAGCACATGGCCATGCGCTCATGAGAACCTTTTATAGCTGCAGCAACTTCAGGACCTTCCCAGAAGGACCAATGGAAGACTTCCACAGAACTTGATCAGGTACAGGACCTTCCTGGAGGACCAATGGAAGTGGCTGCACTACCTGAGCATGTGACCCTTGATCTCCATTGAGAGATCTTACCCTGGGCATGCTCAGTTTGTGCAAAGCAGGACTTAGTCCCAGAAAAGCCTGCTCACTGCAGACCAGTGCAGGGTACAATAGCAGAGCCTGGAGAGGCAGTAGTAACCCTTTGCACAGTACCAGATTCAGTGAGACGCTAGGACCGACATCTCTGCTGAGCAGGCTCCACTGCAGCTGATGCAAAATGGGAGACCACAGCAGACATGGTTCAAGATTCCCCCTGTGCAGCGGCGGGAACTCGACTCCTAACACATTCCATGGGGGATGCCTTTGAAATGTTCCTAAAAATGTCCCAAATTGTCAGTGGATCAAACATATTTTTAATCCCATCATATACAGTATTATGTCTGTATTATACAAAGGGATAATTTCTGCTCACATTAGTCTACCAGAAGTCCGGTCTTTTACAGTTCCCAGAACATCATTGTAACTACTGGAAACCCTAATATCACTGTTGAGTCCAGTCAAGGTTCACAGTTCATGTTAAGCTACTTATTAATATTGACTTAAAGGGAAGGTGCCATCAAAACATTTTTTTTACAGCGATTGAAAAAATGTAAAGAATTAATGTTTAAATTTTCTTAAAAAATATTGTCATTTGTTTATAATTTAGTAAAATATGAAAAATAATTTTAAAAGGTTTGGCATTTCCACTTTTAAACACTAGGGGGAGCAGCTAATGAAATTTGACAAAAACCTAGTGTACAACTAGCTCACATTACTGCACTGTTGACGTGTGTGATGTCACTCCTCTCCTCCCCTTCTGGGTGTTTGCTAAGGGATAAGAGAGGATGATATTCAGGAACCCAGTGAGCAGCCATTTTGTGGGTGACTGCAAATTTATACTGACAAGTAGACAGTCACCGAGGAAGGCAGGCAGCAAGGATTCTGGGAGATATGTGGTGGAGGGAGCAGGGTGACAGCAGCACAGAGTATTTCAGGAGAGCAGTGTACTGGTCCATGGGGGCCCCCTGTTTGGTGCGCGGAGCAGCCAGGGATTGTACATAGAGCGCTGTCTTTTATACACATGGATGGACAGTCTCCTCAGAAATCCAGGAAACATTTCTGCTGATTGATGGCCTGTTCTGATCCAGACTTTGCATGCAGACCCCATTCCCCTCCTCAGATCCTGTCCTCAGATCCTGTCCTGGCGATGTGTGAAAGCGAGGCGACATGCGAAGTACGTGTGATGCTGGGAAGGAAATGTAGCCATATAGTAACAATAAAAATGAGATGCCTCTCTTCAGCTGCCTCACCAGCCCTCCCCTGAAGGCACCTAACTGGAGGTCATGCTGCCCCCTCTATTACCCCAGACCCGTGTGCAGCTGCTCAGCCAGAACCACCCTAGAATGGGTTCCCTTTATGAAGATAATACTGCCATAGTGTTCTCACATAATACCGCCATATAGATCACACATAATGCTGTCCTATAGTTCTCACATAATACCATCATATAGATTGCAAATAACGACGCCATAGTGTTCACACATAATACCGTCATATAGATCTCACATACCACCAGTGTTCTCACATAATATCGCCATATAGATCACACATTATACCGCCATATACATCACACATAATACTGCCATATACATCACACATAGTACCGCCATATACTTCTCACATAACGACGCCATATAGATCTCACATAATACCGCCATATAGATCACACATAACGAGGGAGAGGAGTGCATAGGAGAGGATTAGATACACAGCTCAGCAGTCGGTATCACACAGGACAGTATTAGATACACAGCTCAGTCAGTATCATACAGGATAGGATTAGATACATGGCTCAGCAGTCAATATCACACAGGGGATGATTAGATACACATCTCAGCACAGTATAACACAGGGTAGGATTAGATACACGGCTCAGCATAGTATCACACAAGATAGGATTAGATACATGGCTCAGCAGACAGCATCACACAGGAGAGGATTAGATACATGTCTCAGCACAGTATCACACATCACACAGGGTAGGATTAGATACACGGCTCAGAATACAGTATCACACAGGAGAGGATTAGATACACGTCTCAGCACACAGTATCACACAGGGTAGGATTAGATACAAGGCTCAGCACAGTATCACACAGGATAGGATTAGATACATGGCTCAGCAGACAGTATCACACAGGATAGGATTAGATACACGGCTCAGCACAGTATCACACAGGGTAGGATTAGATACATGGCTCAGCAGACAGTATCTCACAGGAGAGGATTAGATACACAGCTCAGCACAGTATCACACAGGAGAGGATTAGATACACAGCTCAGTCAGTATCACACAGGATAGGATTAGATACACAGCTCAACAGACAGTATCACACAGGAGAGGATTAGATACACAGCTCAGCAGACAGTATCACAGGATAGGATTAGATACACAGCTCAGTTAGTATCACACAGGATAGGATTAGATGCATGGCTCAGCACAGTAACACACATGGGAGGAGATAACTGCTCAGAGTCAGCACCACAAAGGATAGGATTAGATTGCCTCTCCCCCTCCCCCACTGATACTTACTTCACGGCTCCCTGCTGAGTCCTTTCTCCCTCCTGTCCTTGGTCTCCTCTTTTTCCTCCTCCTGTAACCGCAGGGCTCCTGCGATTATCCTGGGAAGCTGGAGCTCACAGCACACTGTGAGCTCCAGGAAGATGGCGCCGATCTCCTGCCTCTGCTGTGATGTGGACGGCTCAGGGGGCGTGGTCAGAACACAGCAGGGAGCAGCTTATAATGCTAGGTATAGAGTTGGCTCCCGACCGCAGATCTCTATGCCCAGGGCTGCCGTATTTGCAGAGTGTAAGTGTCGTGCAGCTACACTTACACTCCTGCAAAGCAAAATGGCGGCACCCAGTGGCTGAAAAAAAAATGAATCATAAAAAAAATGTTAAAGATAAAAAAAGGAAATTTGTATGAAAAATAACTGTTTATATAAACAATTATTTTTAATACAAAAAATAAAATGTGGCACCTTCCCTTTAAGCAGCATACATGGAGCAACTGAATCTGACAAAATACTTCCTCCTCTAAATTTTATTCTGCTCTTAAAGTAGGTGAATAATTAATAAAATGCAGTGAAATATTTAAAAACTATTTCTCATTACATGTTTTGCCACTTCATCAGGCAGAATATTAGCTATGAAAGAGACAAGCAGCATGTCTCATTGCATCTCATGTGGGCAATGGCATCTGATTCTGAGTCAAGTGTGCTTTTTGTACATTTAGTCACACCTCCTCTAAGTACTTCAAATGTGGTTCTGGAGCTTTAACTGCATGACAGTGGTGACTGTCTAATCTAGAGTGCATCATGCAACATTGCAAATTGCCTCTTCTGAGAAAAAGAAGACTTAACTCTATAGCGCCACCTGTTGGAAGTAGCGATCCTACAAGTCACAATCAACCCTTTAACGAGTCGTGCAATATGACTTAGGATAAAAGCCAAATCAGTATCTCAATTCGCAGACACGGTGTTTCGGGCTGTTGGCCCTCGTCAGTGCGAAGCATGAGAACTGATTTGGCTAGGTGAGAGGCTCTGGACTGGGGTCTAAGGGGTAACGTTTCTCCTTATGGAGAGTGACATACCAGAGGAGCATTGCACGGTGAATAAGCCTCCTTACCTTGACAAGCCAGCTGGTATGTCACTCTCCATAAGGAGAAACGTTACCCCTTAGACCTCATGCAACATTGCTATTCCCGGAAGCAAAGTACCAACACATGAGATTCTGGAGCTTTGAATGCATGAGAGCACTAACTGCTTGTGATTCTATCAGAAACAAAGCGCTCACAAATATAGTTCCCAAAGCAGAATACCAATAAGTATAGCTCTGGAAACACCCCATGCATTCGATATTCCACATCTATTATTGTCCCTCAAAGACAAAGAATTCTGAATTTGGTATGACAATATTTATTATCTTCTATAACATGGTTATTGTAAAATTATCAATACCTTTCCTTAAATGCATGTACCCTGCTTCTTTTTTAACAGCACAGCCTGCACACTGCAATTGATTTGTCCTCTAGCAACTTGGAAACGCAATCCCACTCCCGAGAAACCCACACATAGGAATTGCTGCCACCACATCGTTCATGCACTGTTGATTCTTCTACAAAAACAGAATGTGTGTCATCACTTGCTCCAGAACAAGCATATTTTGCCATAGGGCATCTATTTTTCACACAATGCAGGCAATGTGTATTGGCAAACATTCTGCTACTCTGATGACTTTATCTCCTCATTACACCTGTCTGTTTCACAGATCTTCTTCTCCACAGAATCATCATCATGATCATCATCCCAGATTTAGCTGACAATTGTCTCTGTCGAAAACCTGCATGAACTTCTTGTTTTGCCGCCCGATTTCCACCTTGAGATTTGATCTGTATCAGGGTACTATTAACGCTGTTGGTGCCTATATCACTACACAGCTTGGTATCCCTACACAGTTGGCACATGACACGTCTTGAAGTCATGTCTTTTTCTGTGCTTGCACAGAACTCTCCTGAGCCTCAAGGGAGCTGGAAGTCCTGACTCAGTGTGAGAGGCTCGGGGATCGTATGAAACAACAAGAACCAGATGGATAATAGTGAGGAGCAGAGGGGCTAGAGAGGTGAGTATAAGGATTTGCCTTATTTGATATTTCACATATTATGCCTTGGGTTCTGGTTAGGCCCAAGAGTGTAATAAGAAGCATTGTTCAAGTCACAGAGAATAAATTATCCGGTAATTAAATTTCCTGGGAAAATCCATGTGAATAGGCAATTTGGGGTTTTGCCTGATCGGCTTATCTCTAGCCCACATCATGATCTGTCCTTGTGTGAAGTTGTGGCTGCCCTTTCTTTTCACTCCATAGCTACATATTTATTTCAAGTACATATACACCTCAGATACACATGCATTTTACAGACATAAATATAATAAATTAAACACAACTGCTCGTTAATTAACTGTTTGTAACTTTTAATGCTGTGGCCCACCAGCTACAAGGGATATGCCCTATAAATATTACTCCTTCACTACGACATAAAGGCTAGAAGAAAGTTTTTTAAGTGTACAAAGGCATTTTAGCACATAGGGCACAGAAGGAGCAATTTATGACACATCTTCTTTGGACGCCAACAGCATTACTTAATTTTTTGACTCACTTATACTGCACCATTAATTCCACAGTGCTTTACAGACATCATCATTGTTCCAACTGGGGCACAAAATCTAAATTCCCTTTCTGTGTGTCTATGGAGTATGAAAGGAGTCTGGATTAACTGGTGGAAACCCACACAAACACATGGAAGACATATAAACTCCTGACAGATGTTGTTCTTGGTGGGATTTGATCTCAGTACGTAGCGCTGCAAAGCTACTTTGCAAATTTTCAAGCCCACGGTAGTAACCTACAGTGGTGCTTGATAGTTTTTGAACTTCCAAAATTTTCCACATATCTGCAAAAGTCTGATCTAAAACTGCATTTTCACATGTCATAAAAGTAGGTAAAATTAACAAAAAAAGAAACAAATGAGTAAAAAATATTTGACTTTGTAATTTTTTTTAAATGAGAAAAATGTTCCAAAGTCACATGTCTGGAAATTGCAAAAGTATGTATTTTTAGTAAGGCTTTTTAGTAGGCTGATTAGTAGGTTGTTTTAGTTAAGGAACAAACATCTATCAAAGGCCACAAAAGAACAATGTTTGATGCTCGTGGCTGGAAAACCTTACCAAGTCACCTATAAATAGTTTGAATAGTTTGGACTTCACCAATCCCCTTTCAGATATATTTAGGATCATTATTACCCTGTCCAGAAAAGCTTGGCCAATAAAGAATAATCCAAAAGCAAGATGTATAATAGTTTATAAGATCACAAAAAAAGTTGACAAAGGAACTCAGAATAACATGTAAACGTTTATTACACTCACAGATGGAGCGGTCCTGTCCGATGGACATCTCTGGTCTTGATCTTGTGCCTCCTTTCTTCTTACAATCACCTTCCTCCTTCCCTGCTTTGTGTGGATGACACATCCTATGTCATTCACATGGTGATGGTGTCCCCCATTGCTTTCCTGTGCAGTCGCACTTATCTCTGCACTGCCGATGGCAGAGCAAAGTTCACCTGTGCAGGAGCGCAATTGCGGGACTCCGAGATGATGATGTAGGTTGCATCATCCTTATGAAGCAGGAATGGAGAACAATTGTAAGAGGAATATAGCGCTTGCTGAAAAAAGCTGCAGAGGGAACCCGGCTTCCTAGATCGCGCCGGCCGATCAGCTGCATGTGTCGCAGCAGTGTCACAGTCACGACACATACATGGAGAGCCTGTTTGTTGGGCTCTCCATGCATGTGTCGTGACTGTCACACAGCCACGACACATGCAGCTGCGGCACGATCCAGGAATCCGAGTTTCCTCTGCAACTTATTCGGCAAGCACTATAGCTTGCCAAATAAGAGGAGCCCGAGCAAATTCGCTCATCTCTAATCACATACTACTACATAAGTTCCTGTGGAGTCAAATGGGTCTGCACCAGTTCGTACAAAAAAGATGGGGTGCTCTCCAATAAAGACTCATGATACTAGTTCATTAAAAAGAGAAAAATATGGTGGCGCTCACCTTTCCTGTTAAAAGACTATTATTGCATCTTTTAAAAAACATGGAGCTGGGGAGAAGTGTGGAGAACAGGATGAACAGATGACAGCCGTTTTGTGCTGATTGAGGTTCTGGTGATGTTTAAATGCACTGATGGAGGGTATGGTAATGTTTTACTGCACTTACAAAGGTTCTAGGGATGTATTACTGCACTGACAGAGGTTTTGGTGATGTCTTACTGCACTGACGGTGGTTTGGGTGATGTTTTATTGTACTGACTGAAGTTCTGGTGATGTATTGAGGGTGGTTCTGGTGATTTTGCACTGTACTGATGGTGGTTCTGATGATTTATTACACTACTACTGACAGTGGTTCTGGAGATTTACTACTGTACTGATGGTAGTTCTGGTGATGTGGTCATGTAGATGTTGTAATCTTTAATTTATGAGACTTGAAACTACAACATTATAAGGTGCTGGACTAAAAATACAACTGTCTGAATGTCTGTCAACTGAACAAGAAATTGACTTAAGCCCCCATACACTGTAGACAGCTATCCAATCGTTCTTCTGGCACTATCTCACCCTGCTCTCCCACATACAGGATTGCTCTTTTCAGAGTTCCTGTGTTCTCTATGAGAGCTGGTGTGGGACATCTCTGGCAGAAGATTATCACTTAAGGTACCGTTACACTAAGCGACGCTCCAGCGATATAGACAACGATCCGACCTAAACTAGATCGCTGCAGCGTCGCTGTAGAGACGTCAAACACAGCAGCTCCAGAACGATGCAGGAGCGATCCAGTGACGTAACGGCGACTCACTTATCGTTCACGCTCCATGAAAAAACATTGCTGACATCGTTGCTTTTGCTGTCAAACATGACGATACACGCCGATCTAGTGACCAAATAAAGTTCTGGACTTCTAGCTCCAACCAGCGATATAACAGCGGGATCCAGATCGCTGCTGCTTGTCAAACTCAACGAGATCGCTATCCAGGACACTGCAACGTCACGGATCGTTGTCGTTCTTGTTGGAAAGTTGTTTAGTGTGAAGGTACCTTTAGAGAACAAAAGGATCTACAGTCCGAATTTGAATAAGCTGGATTCTTATCTCCCCTGATAATCGTCAGAGGCCCTCATGCACATTCGACTTTCAGCGGAACCTGTTGTTATCAGCGGGTTTTGACAAAGTTAGTCCAATGTGCATGGTGATATTTCCTAGTATCTGAAGGGTATAGGCACTGTCAGGGTAAGTGCACATGACTTATGTTAGAGTTCTATGAATCTGAGTTTTTCAGATTGAAGACGTTTCAGGACACATAAACATAAAACTTCATTTTGTCCCCGAGTAGCTTTTTTTTGCTTCTTTTTGGTCCTCTTTCCCAACATCTATTAGTTAACAGTTTTTTTTAAATGGACCAGTCACTTCTTTTAGCAGCTTCATGTTTGAAGTGGTTAAAGAAAATTCAAAAGACTGAACATATAAACAGCGAGTCATCTTTTCAGTGCAGTTTATAAGTTCATTCTTTTTAGCAAATATTTAGTACTGATTTGTAGGGGGTGCAACTACTTAAAGTGCCTAGGGTAGCATGAATGCCAAATATGACCCTGTATATCACATTTAAATTTTAGTTTTAGACACTTTCTGACAAGAAGGGGTGTGATATCTCTTTGGAGAAGTGACACTATGTGCCGAAACAGCATAAAATGTTATTGCAAATCCCAAGTAATAGGTAGCATGAAATTAATCAATAGTATGTGCCAATATTTTTAAAAATGGAGAGAGAGATTGTAATATGTTTGTTGCATTTTAAAACATATTACATTTACACTGTCTTAAAATGAGATACTTTCAGTAAATTCATCCTCTGTTGCCATCTCCTTTTCTTCATTAAATTGTAATATAAATTTAAAACTATTTCATGAGTGCAACTGGATCGAATGTGCATTTTGCAGCTATATACTGTATGCAGTGATTTAATAGGTTCAGCTGACATCCATTACCATAACCTCCTGTTGAATTCTGTTTTCAATGACTCAATGTCACCTTGTAGAGTTAAAATAGAATTAAGGCACCATTTAATGCGTCTTTTAATTTTAGACACATCATGTTTTATCCTTCATGAAGTAAAGTGCCTATAAGGTATTCAATAAGCAAGGGTACAGGATGATGTCTCTTTTTTGTAATGTAATATGACATTAAAATTCATCCACAAGCGTGGCTTGATAATTTGCCCTTTTCATAGAGTACAGCATGCCAGGGGCTCCAGAAATTCAGTGGTAATAGCAATTCTTTACATGTCATATGGTTTAAGAAATCTAGGTTAAAATGATGAACTAAATAATTTATTAATGTTTAAACGTATTATATTCAGGTTAATGTCTGTATTACTTGGCTTGTATTTGAATATATATTTGTATGTCATAATTTGATGTACCGATACAACACCACTAATAACAGGTGACTATTCAAAATCCTAACAATAGCCAAAGGGCAATGAAAGAAGTGAAGAGGAGACACTGATGAAAGTAGCAAAGTGCACTGCTGTGTATGGTCGTTATATCTTGAGTGCCATCAATGAAGGGGATTGCAAAGTAAATGACTCTAGCATTCTTGATGAGTATATGCACATGGCATATCGGGACACACCTGCTTATTTGTTCTGAATCTGAAGCATCTGTTTCTGACATCTTTTGGATCATTATTTTGTTGTTTTTGCTTGGATTTTTTGGCAAAATTTTCAATTAATCATTGATCTGCTTTCAAGATGAAGCCGTGAAGAAGATCAGGTCACATTTTTTAGCCAATTTGTGGCTTTCAAAACTTGAAGCGATTGAAAGAAGCTCAAAAAGTCTTAACACATGGATAACAAGTCTTTTTGATATGTTCACTCTTTTTAGCATTTTTAAGCACATTTTTATTCTGATTACAGGAAGAATCTGCCTGAAAAATACCCTTAGGTCTTTGCCAAGATTGGATTTTTGCACTTGCTAATTTTTTCTTGCTTCCAACACTGCAACTGCAAGAATTATCTAGGGGAATGTTACATAGTTACATAGGTTGAAAAAAGACCTAGGTCCATCAAGTTCAACCTTACTCCACCAACTGTAATTTTTTTTACCAAATTAAGTATAACCCATAATGTTATCAATGTTATCTGTATTGAGGAAACCATTCAGCCCTTTTTTAAAGGCTGTTACTGTGTCTGCCGATATCACCTCTTGTAGTCGGGCAATCCACATTCAGACTGCTCTAACTGTAATAACCTTTTCCTATTTAGCTCCTGGAGTCATCTTTCTTCCACCCATAGTGAGCGCCCTTTGGTTCTTAGTATGACCTTTGGAAGGAATAAGTCATGTGCCTTCCTTTGTACTGACCACACATCTTTTTATACATAAAAGTGAGATCTCCTCTGATGTGTCTTTCTTCTAAGCTAAACAAGCCCAACATTTACAACCTCTCCTCATAGGAGAGGCCTTCCATGCCTTGTAGTAATCTAGTTGCCCACTTTTGAACTTCTTAATATCCTTTTTAAAATGTGGAGCCTAAAACTGGATCCCATATTCTGAATGTGGCCTCACAAGTCATTTATATAGGGGTAACAATACATTGAGATTATGGAGATTTATCTTTAATTTTATATACCTTAACCCGTTTGCGACATGTGCCTTACTATTACATGTCGCTTCTCTCCCTTTGATGTGGGCTCCGGCGGTGAGCTCACATCTTTCCCAGCACATGTCAGCTGTTTTAAACAGCTGACATGTGCCCGGAAGAGCTGCGTGTGGAATCGCGATCCACCCATGACTATTAACCCATTATTTTTAATGACATTCCCCAATTGTTGTGCTCATGCTGTGCATTTTTTCTGCAGCGGAAACGCATCGCGGAAAAAAACGTAGCATGTTCATTAATTTTGCGGAATAGCAGCAATTTTGCCGCTATAGAATTGTATTGGGACGCATGGAAGAAAACGCATGAAAAACGTGAGAAAAATGAGACAAATACGAGATAAAAATGCAAAAAAAGCTAGAAAAACACGAGCGTATTTCCTGGCAAGGGAGTCTGGTTTTGATGAGGAAAATTCTACCTAGTTTCTGTAACATGGGCACATAGCCTTACACTTTCCTCCTCATAGAAGCCCAGCATGTTGGTGAGACACTACCTATGTTTCATGAATCTATGTTGGTTGTCAGTTACGATATTATTCTCTGCAATATTTATTTCTGCAGATCATCTCTTATGATGACCTCAAAAACTTTGCACACTACTGATGTCACACTTACCGGATGGTAGTTACCTGCCTCCATCTTCTTACCTTTCTTAAATATTGGTATCACGAGAGCCATGTTCATACAACATTTTTTTCAGGCGGGTTTGTAGCAGGTCTGCTTAGACAAATGGTTGAATAGAATTTAAAAAAATGCTAAAAAGAATCTTCCACAGCATGTCTATATAAAAAAAAACTTGTGCATATGTTCCGAATTTTGAGCATGTTTTAACTGCTTCAGGTTACCAAAATCACCAAGTGGTTAAAAAAAGTAAGCTGACCATTCTTCAGGCTTTTCTCACTTGGAAGACACTTGATACTTTACAATAGATGGGAAAGCTAAACAACACCTGGGCATATTTCTGAATGTTTTCTCAGCGTTTTTGCTTTACAAATTCTAGTGTCACTTTTATTGGTGAATAGATTTATAAAAACATCTGGAAAATACCAGAAACAAAGTCACAATTGGAAAAAAAAACCTGTGAAAACATTGAAAAAGTGCTCAAAATATGACCAAAAAACACTAAAAATAAGTGGTGGGATATATTAGTATATGTTCACACAATACTTTATTTGTTATTCAGGCAGCCAAAAACATCCGCTTTTCAAGCAGAACACACTTCAGGAATTTCTCCTTTGCTCTGAAGTTTTATAAACCTGAAGCATCTTCTGATTGAAAAACAGATGTTTTTGGCCACTTGAATAAAAAAATATTGTGTGAATATACAGTTTAGCTACATATTTTGAGCAGAAATATTAAAAGAAAATAAATAATAAAATAAAATGAACTGCAGAGTATGCCCCATAAATTACAACAGTGGAATTTCTGTTGTTTTTTTTATAAATTCTTCCTCAAAAAGAACTAATAAAAATTAATAAATTATATCCACCCAAAGATGGTGTCAGTGAGAAATACAAGTTGCACTGCAAAAAACATCCCCTTATATTGAGATAATGATAGGAAAGTACAAATAAAATTCCAAACCACACCAGCGCTACCCTAAGTAGGAGAGGAGAAAGCTGTTTATGAACACTCAGTTAGGTAGCTGCTGGTATTAGACTGTGCTAATTTCCATCGGTATATTGAAACAATAGTAATTAATTAGCAAAAAATACCGCAATTGTGTTTAGGTGAGATGGTCTACCCACCTGAACAAGTGCTCAGTAAGATGTGATTATACGTACACTACAGAGCAAAAGTTTGGACACACCTTCTCATTTAAAGATTTTTCTGTATTTTCATGACTAAAAAAATTAGAAATTTACACCGAAGGCATCAAAATTATGAATTATCACATGTGGAATTATATACTTAGCAAAAAAGTGTGAAACAACTGAAAATATGTCTTATATTCTAGGTTCTTCAAAGTAGCCACCTTTTGCTTTGATGACTGCTTTGCACACTCTTGGCATTCTCTTGATGAGCTTCAAGAGGTAGTCACCGGGAATGGGATTTCTTGCCTTATAAATGGGGTTGGGACCATCAGTTGTGTTGTGTTGAAGTCTGGTGTGCCGCACTTCTTCATCAAGGTTACAGCCCCCTGTCGGCAGCTCCGTATATATAGGCAACGGCCAGACTTCCCTGTCATGCGTCATTAACTTCCGGTTGACCAGAACTACAATTTAGTCCTGTGATAGTCAAGGCTATATAGTGTATTGCCTGTTGTAGTGATGTGATTCTAAAAGCTGTTTAAAAGCTGTTTAAAATATGACTTTATTAGAATTAAAAATAAAATTCCCTATATAAAAAAATCGACTAGAATTTACATTTCGGTATAGTTATATAAATACAGGCAGGAGTTTAAAAAAGGGGGATACAGTGGGTTCTACATACCCAGCACATATCCACACACAAAATAATAAGAATAACAATGGTATTAGCAAAAAAAAAGACTTAAATAGCCATATTAATATCTATATTTTTTATTTTAATTTATAATTATTAGTGGTAATATTGGCATTCAGATAATTAAAATGTGAATCTTAATGGTGTCACAACCACCCTTCAGATAATTAAATTGTTAACCTTAATGGTATCATAACCACCGACCCTAAAAAGGGTGTACCCCAAACCGCATGTGACTCTGTCACAGACCTTACAAAAAAATGGTGGTGGGGTATTGGCCAGTTTCTGTACATTTTAAGCATGTCTTAGAGACTGTGCTAATATGCTCCAAAGACCTATTCAGACTGCAGCCTTACACATATGGGAACATGGTCATTGCCATTCTAAGGCCTTTACCTGAGCTTTATAGCACTACCTGTCACCTGAGTAATACACTCCACAGACCTCGATACTCTCTGGGACATATCCAATTATTCCATTGCTGCTCAAAATCATGCAAAAGATACATTCAGCCTGGTTGGGTAGTTTCCAGAAGAAGTGCGTAGGCTTGTGCAGATTGGTCAATGGCACTCCTGGCACTCTTGAGGAGGCTGCTTCCAAGTAAAATGAGGCTTGTACATATTTCAGGCTTGACAGACTGACCACAATACAGGCCCTCGCTTGCATACACTGTGTTCCAAATTTAATTCTAATGCTTTTGGTGTCTGGTAGAATCCAATTTACTGATATTGATCATACCGCTCACCCAACTCCTGTATTATATTCACCTTACAACTGCAAAAATTAACTTTCACAGCATATGATGGCACTCTGAAAATTAAAAGCGAGGGACGCAAAATGACATGCTGGTAGACATGGTGGTGGTGGCGGGCAAAGCCCAAAATTCAAATAAGCATGTTTTATCTGGCATTGAAAAGTGATGGGGAATATATATTCCACTATCTGGCTAACTATTTGGCATGAGCGAGAGACCTCCCAAAAGAAGAAGTGAGAGCTCTCCCAAATGTATGATACAGGGCCACCTGAAGGCCCTTACCAAACTCAGATTTCACTGCATCTGGTGGCAATCTGCTAATTGTCAGCAAGGGCCGTATAATGATATGGCTGTGGACATGGTGGTGGTGGTGTCTGGCATTGCCCAAAATTTAAATGGGCATGTTTGAAATTGCGTTGTGAAGGGATTGGTATATGTATTCCAATATCTTGCTCACTATTTGGCATGAGGGAGGGTACTCCCAAAATGTATGAGTGAGAGCCCTCACAAATGTTAAAGTAAAATATAAAGCCAAAACCCTTTTTTTATTTTTATTTTGCGTTATATACATGTAATTATGAAGGAAATAATGTTTATCAGCATTTTTCCCTTTAAATTTTTTTTTTGGTTTGGTAGGTCTTTTTAAAAATCGTTAAAACCAGTGCAATAGTCTGACAACATTATTCCTAGATAACATATGTGAGTCAGAAAGGCATGCAGGCATCTTTTTCTTGCTGTTCCCATTTAGTTTTAGCTCTTTCTCATTTCCCATTTCAGCTTTTTTCTCATGCCCTTGACATGGTTGTTGGGTCCAGCAGAAAAATATTCGGCTCTCCCATTGACTTGCATTGGATTCGTTATTTAGTACAAATACCCGGATATTAGAAGTTATTTGTGCCGATTTTCCCAAATCTGAATATTTCACTATTTGATCATCACTAATGAAAACCCCTGAAACAGAAAATGAAAAGTTCTTGGTTGGCTAAAAAAAGAATTTACAAGCTGTGATACTTTCAAAAGGGGTGCTACTAGAAACTAACCATGAAGGGTGCCCAAACTTTTGCATAGGCTGATTTTCCTTTTTGTAATTTTTAAAATTAAAAAGATGAAAATATATTTTTTGACTAATATGCAAAGGAAATGTGTCTTCTTTAACTTTAGGCCTTTTAGTGATAATTTAATCTGAAACTTGCTTAACTGTTCACAATAACAATAATTTTGACCAGGGGAGCCCAAAGTTTTACATGCACCTGTATTCATTAGCACACTAAAATGAAAAATACTCTTATGGACTTAAGGGCTCTAGTTTGAACAGATTTGTATTTCAGAGAAATAGTAATTTCAGCAGTATGTGGCATACAAATCCCCCCTCCTGCTTGGCATTTTTCTTGTTTTGTCACCTCATAACCTAAAATTTCACAGTTTCTTCTAAAGGTTTGTAATAGTTCATGTAAAGAACATGCTTACAACTGTGAACATTTGGTTTTCTTCTTATTATGAAGCAAAAAACAAATAGGATAAAATAACTGAAAACTTAAGTGTTCATAACTACTCACCATCCCCTAAAGTCAGTACTTTATGGAGCCTCTTTTTGTGGCAATTACAGCTGCAAGTCACTTTGGATAAGTCTCTGAGCTTTCCACATCTTGCCACTTGGATTTTTGCCCATTCCTCAAGGCAATACTACTCAAGAACAGTAAAAAGAAGTTGTGTTTCAGCTCACCCCATCAGCAAATCCATGAAAGTCCACAGAAACATCCGAGCAAGGAAAACGCCACCGCCCAACGTCCTCTGCCAGGTGAGTAAGAAGAAAATCCAGCTCCGGAGTAAAAAATCATCAAATTTATTTCCACATATTTAAAATTCGGAAAAAGCTGCTTACAAATAGCTGCACAACTATTCCAGAAAAGAAGCCATAAGTTAGCTGAACGCGTTTCGAGCACGCATGGTGCTCTTTGTCCACAGCATAAACTTGAATAGCCCAGCAAGTCATATAAAAACAAATTTAACAGGTGAATAGCAATGAAAATAATTAACTCCGCCTTAACAAATCCCATTGGATATCTAGAACATGTGACCTTAGGACAGGTAAAAAACACCAAAATCATTAAACACAATTTATATGCAGATATCAAGAATACCGCACAGCTAAGTGTAATTACCAACCTGAAAGAAAAAAGAAAAAAAAAATACAAAAACAATAATAAGATATTAATAGTGCAACATCATCTCTTTTCTAAGATTTAACCCTGTAGGCACTCTGGTGTTCAATAGATAAATCCAGAAAGCCTCTCTGTCACGTAATTGGCTTTCTCTGTCACCGCCTCATATATTTTTATACATTTGTTCTATCGCATAGACCTTTAAATGACTTGTATGTCTGTCATGTTTGTTAATAAAATGTCTTGATACATTTGACACATGACGTAATGTTGGTTGGACAATATCCAATAAATGTTCCCTAAATCTATCTTTTAGTTTCCTTATTGTCGATCCAACATATAGGAGTCTGCATTCCAGACAATCAATAATGTAAACTACATGGTCGGAGTTACAATTTAAGAAACTTTTTATCGGAAAATTTTTTAGATTGCTAGAACATTGAAAATCTGCGGGTTTTTTTTAGCATATACGCATGTCTTACAAGGGTGTGAACCACATCTGAAAAAAACTTTCGTTGATAGCCAGTGAGTGGGAGTTTTTGGTTTAATTCGATAGAGAAAACTAGGAGATAATGCATTGCCTAATGTAGGTGCGCGTCTGGAGACTATTTTGATGCCATTCTGTAAAATTGTGTCCATAATTTGATCATCTCTCAGCAAATTCAAATTACGCAATACAATTTCTGAAATAGATTTAAAATATGTACTATATGTAAGTACTAACACTGGCTGTTCAACAGGCAATTCTGATTTTTTCTGTTCATCATAGACTTCAGTAGTTTGTATAAGACCTGATCTTGTCTTTTTGTCTGCAATGGAAAAAGCACGATCTATGGTCTAATTACAGGAATTGACTGAATGGTGTGAGGAGGATGAAAACTGCATGCATGTAGTATAGTATTGCCAGCGGTTTGCTTGCGATATGTTTTACTTTGAATAATGATGTCAGGAGAACCCTGAAGACATAAATCCAAAAAGTTATAGAAAATTTATCAAAAGTATAAGTAAATTTTAAATTGAATGGATTATTATTTATATAAAAAATACATTTTCTAGTTTTCTGAATCGAATTAAACCAAAAACTCCCACTCACTGGCTATCAAAGAAAGTTTTTTCAGATGTGGTTCACACCCTTGTAAGACATGCGTATATGCTAAAAAAACCGCTGGTTTTCAATGTTCTAGCAATCTATAAAATTTTCCGATAAAAAGTTTCCTAAATTGTAACGCCGACCATGTAGTTTACATTATTGAATGTCTGGAATGCAGACTCCTATATGTTGGATCGACAATAAGGAAACTAAAAGACAGATTTAGGGAACATTTATTGGATATTGTCCAACCAACATTACGTCATGTGTCAAATGTATCAAGACATTTTATTAACAAACATGACAAACATACAAGTCATTTAAAGGTCTATGCGATAGAACAAATGTATAAAAATATACGAGGCGGTGACAGAGAAAGCAAATTACGTGACAGAGAGGCTTTCTGGATTTATCTATTGAACACCAGAGTGCCTACAGGGTTAAATCTTAAAAAAAAGAGATGATGTTGCACTATTAATATCTTATTATTGTTTTAGTATTTTGTATTATTATTATTTTTTTCTTTCAGGTTGGTAATTACACTTAGCTGTGCGATATTCTTGATATGTGCATATAAATTGTGTTTAATGATTTTGGTGTTTTTTACCTGTCCTAAGGTCACATGTTCTAGATATCCAATGGGATTTGTTAAGGCGGAGTTAATTATTTTCATTGCTATTCACCTGTTAAATTTGTTTTTATATGACTTGCTGGGCTATTCAAGTTTATGCTGTGGACAAAGAGCACCATGCGTGCTCGAAACGCGTTCAGCTAACTTATGGCTTCTTTTCTGGAATAGTTGTGCAGCTATTTGTAAGCAGCTTTTTCCGAATTTTAAATATGTGGAAATAAATTTGATGATTTTTTACTCCGGAGCTGGATTTTCTTCTTACTTACAATACTATTCAAGCACCTTAAAGTTAGATGTTTCCTCTGATGAACAGCAATCTTCAAGTCTGACCACAGATTGTCAATTTGATTAATGTCTGGGCTTCGATTAGGCTACTCCAAAACATTTACAGTTTTCCCCTTAAACCACTCAAATGTTGCTTTAGCATTATTCTATGGGTCCATGTTCAAAAGTAAACCTCTGTCCCAGTCTCAAATCACTGGCAGACTGTAAAAGCATTTGCTCAAGAATATTCCTAGTATTTCGCATCATTCATCTTCCCCTTGACTTGGACCATTTTACCTGTCCCCGCTGTCCACAAACATCCCCGTGATGCTGCCACCACCATGTTTATCTGTGGGGAGGGTGTTCTTAGAGCGATGAGCTGTGTGTTTTTTGCGCCAAACATATCATTTGCCTTGGTGGCCAAAAATGTCAATTTTGTTCAAATCAGAGCACAGCACCTTCCTCCAAACATTTAAGGAGTCTCCCACATGTCTTTGGGCAAATGAGCCTTAAAATGTGTGTGTGTAAGTTAAGACTTTTTTCTGCCTACTTTTCCATAAAGGCCACCACTATGGAATGTATGGCTTTATTGTGGTCATATGGTCTGATACTGCAGTCTTTGCTTGGGAACTCTGCAGCTCCTTCAGGGTTGTCTTTGATCTCTGTGCTGTCTTTCTGATTAAAGTCATCTTTGCCAGAGCTAAGAGTTTTGGTGAACGTCGCTCTCTTGGCTGGTTTGTTGTGGTACCATTTCCTTTTTATTTGATAGTGCATATGATGGCGCTCAGGTGGATCATCAGAGATTGGGATTTTTTTTTATAACCCAACCCTGATTTGTACTTTCCATCAACTTTATCCCTGACTTGTTTGGAGATCTCCTTGGTCTTCATGATGATGTTTGGTTAGTGATTCCTCTTGCTTAATAGTGCTGCAGCCTCTGTGAGCTTTCAGAAAAAGTGTGTGTATACTGACAGACCATGTGACACTTTGATTGCACACAGGTGGACTTCATTTCACTAAGCATGTGACTTATGAAGGTAACTGCTTACATCAGAAATTTCTAGGGGCTGCATAGTAAAAAGGGGTGATTACATATGCACACACCAATTTCTAGTTATTTGATCCCATAAATTTATTGTATGCTTATATTTTTTTCACTTCGCCAAGTTAGACTATTTAGTTCTGATGCATCACACACAAATCAGATTACAAATATATTTAAAGGCGGGTTGTAATGTAACAAAATAGGCAAAAAGCAAATGGAGGTGAATCCTTTTGCAAGCCACTGTACAATACCTGGCATGTAGTTAATAGACAGCATCATTAGCACATCCTAATATACACTCACTGGCCACTTTATTAGGTACACCTGTCCAACTTCTTGTTAACACTTAATTTCTAATCAGCCAATCACATGGCGGCAACTCAGTGCATTTAGGCATGTAGACATGGTCAAGACAATCTCCTGCAGTTCAAACCGAGCATCAGTATGGGGAAGAAAGGTGATTTGAGTGCCTTTGAACGTGGCATGGTTGTTGGTGCCAGAAGGGCTGGTCTGAGTATTTCAGAAACTGCTGATCTACTGGGATTTTCACGCACAACCATCTCTAGGGTTTACAGAGAATGGTCCGAAAAAGAAAAAAAATCCAGTGAGCGGCAGTTCTGTGGGCGGAAATGCCTTGTTGATGCCAGAGGTCAGAGGAGAATGGGCAGACTGGTTCAAGCTGATAGAAAGGCAACAGTGACTCAAATCGCCACCCGTTACAACCAAGGTAGGCCTAAGAGCATCTCTGAACGCACAGTGCGTCGAACTTTGAGGCAGATGGGCTACAGCAGCAGAAGACCACACCGGGTACCACTCCTTTCAGCTAAGAACAGGAAACTGAGGCTACAATTTGCACAAGCTCATCGAAATTGGACAGTAGAAGATTGGAAAAACGTTGCTTGGTCTGATGAGTCTCGATTTCTGCTGCGACATTCGGATGGTAGGGTCAGAATTTGGCGTAAACAACATGAAAGCATGGATCCATCCTGCCTTGTATGGAGCATCTTTGGGATGTGCAGCCGACAAATCTGCGGCAACTGTGTGATGCCATCATGTCAATATGGACCAAAATCTCTGAGGAATGCTTCCAGCACCTTGTTGAATCTATGCCACGAAGAATTGAGGCAGTTCTGAAGGCAAAAGGGGGTCCAACCCATTACTAGCATGGTGTACCTAATAAAGTGGCCGGTGAGTGTAGATTGATGTAAACAAGATGCCCAAAGAGAGAAGAATATTTTATAAAGATGGGACACAGTATGGAGTCTTGTGTATTAATATAATTCAGATGAAATAAGAAACGTCTGTAGTAAACTGTATAATTATCCCAGCACAAGGAGCAGCAAAAGATTGACAGAAAATTTCATTCACTTTAATAATTCTATATTATTAAAACAAATGTGGTTGTATAAACTTTAATAGATAGAAGCAATTCAGCTACATTCACATGCAGCGGTCATGCTGCAGTTTTAAACCGCAGTAACTAGGTGTAATCTTTTCACTTTTTCCCTGCACAATTGCTTAAAGTGGTGATCCAGGACTATATTTTTTAATATGGACCAAAAAACTAACAGGCAGTTAGTTTCTAACCAGGTGGAATTCTGGCTCTCACAGATCTGTTAGTTTTTCTTTAAGAAGCCCTCCTACTCTGCACTCATTACCTGTATTAAATGCACCTGATTGAACTCATTACCTGTATAAAATACACCTGTCCACACTAAATCAATCACACTTTAACTTCTTCACCATGGCCAAAACCAAAACGCTGTCTAAGGACACCATGGACAAAATGATAGATCTGCACAAGGCTGGAATGGGCAGCAGGACAATAGGCAAGCAGCTTGGTGAGAAGGCAACACCTGTTGGCACAATTATTAGGAAATGGAAGAAACAAAAGATGACTGTCTATCTTCCTCAATCTGGAGCTCCATG
The DNA here is from genome assembly GCF_051348905.1 of Ranitomeya variabilis. NCBI lineage: Eukaryota > Metazoa > Chordata > Amphibia > Anura > Dendrobatidae > Ranitomeya > Ranitomeya variabilis. Next base: position 1,009,376,147 of record NC_135232.1, on the reverse strand, counting down.
CAAGACCTTGCCTCATGGGGTAAGGATGATTCTGAGAAACATCAGGAATCAGCCCATAACTTCATGGGTGGATCTGGTTAATGACCTAGAAAGAGCTAGGACCATATTCTCAAACATTACCATTAGTAACACACTATGCCATCATGGAATAAAGTCCTGCAGGGCACACAATGTCCCTCTGCTCACGCAAGCACATGTCCAGGCCCATTTGGAGTTCTCCAATGAACATCTGGATGATCTAGAGGAGGCATGGGAGAAGATAATGTGGTCATATAAAAGCAAAATAGAACTTTTTGATATCCCATATACTCACCGTGTTTGGAGGAAGAAGAAGGATGAGAACAACTCCAAGAAAACTGTCCTATGCATGCAGCATGGTGGGGGAAACATCATACATTGAAGGTGTTTTTCTGCAATGTGGAAAAGGCGACTGCACCGTATTGAAGGGAGGATGGATTGGGTCATATATCACAAGATTTTATCCAACAACCTCCTTCCCTCAGTTAGGGCATTGAAGATGGGGGGAGGCTGGGTCTTCCAGCATGACAATGACATGAAACACATTGCAAGGGCAACTAAGGAGTGGCTCCTTAAGAAGCATTTCAAGACCCTAGAGTGGCCTACCTAGTGTCCAAACCTGAACCCAATAGAATATCTTTGGAGGGAGCTTAAACTCAATGTTGCCCAGCGATAGCCCCAAATCATGAAAGATCTGTAGAAGATCTGTGTTGAGGAGTGGGTGTGTGCAAACATGGTTAAGAACTACAGGAAATGTCTGACCTCTATAACTGGAAACAAAGATTTTTGTACCAAATATTAAGTTTTTCTATTTCATGTGTGAGGATCTGAAGTTGTGGGCTGTAACAATCACCTAGGCAGGTCAACAATGCAACTATTTTTATTCCATAAATCCGTGGTTGTACAACAAATCCATGTAGATGGCCAACATACAATGTCCTCAGTCCACAAGTTCTCCATCTGAGATCTCCAAAACTCCATAGTCCATCCATCCATCCAAGCTTTGATCCTCTCTTATCGACATCCCTCCAACAACTGCCTAATTCAATCCATCTGCCTTTTTCTCCCTCCCCCTTAAACAATTTTCTTTATCTCACAGATCAAAGCATATTCCATCACCTGGGGCTGATGTGAGACCCCTTGTGGTGACGGCTCCACTGGGTCTACTATCTGCATTCACACATTGGGCCTAGGATGGTAGAACAATGGATTGATAGGATGATTGCTTTATATTTACCCTTAGCAGTCTCCTGTCTGGCCTTAGGGTACTGTCTCACATAACGATTTACCAACGATCACGACCAGCGATACGACCTGGCCGTGATCGTTGGTAAGTGGTTGTGTGGTCGCTGGGGAGCTGTCACACAGACCGCTCTCCAGCGACCAACGATGCCGAAGGCCCCGGGTAACCAGGGTAAACATCGGGTTACTAAGCGCAGGGCCGCGCTTAGTAACCCGATGTTTACCGTGGTTACCAGCGTAAAAGTAAAAAAAAACAAACAGTACATACTCACATTCTGGTGTCTGTCCCCCGGCGTTCTGCTTCTCTCCACTGTGTCTGCGCCAGCCGGCGCTCACAGTGCAGAGAAGCAGAACGCCGGGGGACAGACACCGGAATGTGAGTATGTACTGTTTGTATTTTTTTACTTTTACGCTGGTAACCACGGTAAACATCGGGTTACTAAGCGCGGCCCTGCGCTTAGTAACCCGATGTTTACCCTGGTTACAAGCGAACGCATCGCTGGATCGCTGTCACACACAACGATCCAGCGATGACAGCGGGAGATCCAGCGACGAAAGAAAGTTCCAAACGATCTGCTACGACGTACGATTCTCAGCAGGGTCCCTGATCGCTGCTGTGTGTCAGACACAGCGATATCGTATGGATATCGCTGGAATGTCACGGATCGTACCGTCGTAGCGACCAAAGTGCCACTGTGTGACGGTACCCTTAGCTATACATAAGACCTAGCCTGCTCCTTCCCATTCCTCTACTTACTGTCACTGAATGTAAACATTGATTCCTGAGGATGAGCTGAGGAGCAAGCAAATCACTGATAATGCAAAGCAAGAAAATATCTAATAAAATGCAACAAAATTGGTGCTCGGTGCTGGAAAAAGTCTCTGTTCTACATCCATTTGTCTCATAGTTTTTAGTAAGCGGCCATATCCTCACACTATGCAATGAAATGCAAATTATGTAAAAATTATACAATGTGATTTTCCAGATTTGTTTTTTAACCCCTTAACGACCGCCGAAACGCCTTTTAACGGCGGCCGCTAAGGGTACTTAAACCACAGCGCCGTTAATTAACGGCACTGTGGAAAAAGTGAATAGCGCCCCCCAGAGTCGGATTTTCTCTGGGGTCTCGGTTACCGAGGGTAGCCGAGACCCCAGAGAACATGATTCGAGGGTTTTTTACCGACCCCCGAGTTGCGATCGCCGGTAATTAACCGTTTACCGGCGGTCGCAAAAAAAACAACAACGCAATTTCCCATTTAATTTCTCTGTCCTCCAATGTGATCATACATCAGAGGACAGAGAAATGGGGTCCCCGATCGCCCCGATAGCCCCCCGATACTCACCTGGCTCCCCTGGTGCTCCTCGTGGCTCCCGATGGGCGCCGTCATCTTCCGGCAAAAAAAATGGCGGGCGCATGCGCAGTGCTCCCGCCGGCCGGCACCCGGGAGATCTTTGGGGTCTCGGCTGCCGGGGGTAGCCGAGACCCCAAAGAACATGATCGGGTCGGTTTTTACCAACCCCTGTTTTGCGATCGCCGATAATTAACTGTTTACTGGCGACCGCAAAAAAAAGCGATGTGTAATTCTCTGTCCTCTGATGTGATCGCACATCAGAGGACAGAGAAATAGGGGGATTTGGGGACCCTATCATACTTACCGGTGTCCCTGGGTCCTTCTGTGTCCTCTTCTGGCCACCGGCTTCTTCCCTCTGTAAGAAAATGTCGGGCGCATGCGCAGTACACCCGCCATGATCTGCCGGCCGGCACCTAGAGGAGTTGGGGCTAAATTTAGGGTTAGGGTTAGGGCTAGGGTTAGGGCTAGGGTTAGGGTTAGGGCTAGGGTTAGGGTTAGGGCTAGGGTTAGGGTTGAGGCTAAATTTAGGGTTAGGGTTGGGGCTAAATTTAGGGCTAGGGATGGGGCTAAATTTAGGGTTAGGGCTGGGGCTAAATTTAGGGTTAGGGCTAGGGTTAGGGTTGGGGCTAAAGTTAGAGCTAGAGTTAGAGTTGGGGCTAAATTTAGGGTTGGGGCTAAATTTAGGGCTAGGGTTGGGGCTAAAGTTAGGGCTAGAGTTAGAGTTGGGGCTAAATTTAGGGTTAGGGTTGGGGCTAAAGTTAAGGTTAGGGTTGGGGCTAAAGTTAGGGCTAGGGTTGGGGCTAAAGTTAGGACTAGGGTTGCAGCTAAAGTTAGGGTTAGAGTTGGGATTAGGGTTTGGATTAGGGTTGGCATTAGGGTTATGTTTGGGATTAGGGTTAGGTTTGGGATTAGGGTTAAGGTTAGGGTTGGGATTAGGGGTGCATTGGGATTAGGGTTAGGTTTGAGGTTAGGGTTGAGATTAGGATTAGGGATGTGTTGGATTTAGGGTTCTGATTAGGGTTATGGTTGTTTTGGGGTTAGGGTTGCGATTATCCTTGGAGTTGTGATTAGGATTATGGATCGGGTTGGCATTAGGGTTATGGGTGTGTTGGGGTTAGGGTTGGAGTTAGATTTTGGGGGTTTCCACTGTTTAGGTACATCAGGGGGTCTCTAAACGCCACAGCCAATTTTGCGCTCAAAAAGTCAAATGGTGCTCCCTCCCTTCCGAGCTCTGCCGTGCACCCAAACAGTGGTTTACCCCCACATATGGGGCATCAGTGTACTCGGGATAAATTGGACAACAACTTTTGGGGTCCAATTTCTCCTGTTACCCTTGTGAAAAAAAAAAAACTTGGGGGCTAAAAAATCTTTTTTGTGGGAAAAAAATATTTTTTATTTTCACAACTCTGCATTATAAACTTCTGTGAAGCACTTTGGCATTCAAAGTTCTCACCACACATCTAGATAAGTTCCTTGGGGGCTCTAGTTTCCAAAATGGGGTCACTTGTGGGGGGTTTCTACTGTTTAGGTATATCGGGGGCTCTGCAAATGCAACATATCGCCTGCAGACCATTCTATCAAAGTCTGCATTCCAAAACGGCGCTCCTTCCCTTCCGAACTCTGCCGTGCACCCAAACAGTGGTCCCCCCCCACACATGGAGTATCAGTGTACTCAGGACAAATTGGAGAACAACTTTTGGGGTCCAATTTCTCTTGTTAACCTTGTCAAAATAAAAATTTGGGGGCTTAAAAATCTTTTTTGTGGACATTTTTTTTTATTATTTTTATTTTCCCGACTGCATTATAAACTTCTGTGAAGCACTTGGGCATTCAAAGTTCTCACCACACATCTAGATAAGTTCCTTGGGGGGTCTAGTTTCCAAAATGGGGTCACTTGTGGGGGGTTTCTACTGTTAGGTACATCGGGGGCTCTGCAAACGCAACATAACGCCCGCAGAACATTCTATCAAAGTCTGCATTCCAAAACGGCGCTCCTTCCCTTCCGAGCTCTGCCATGCGCCCAAACAGTGGTTTACCCCAACATATGGGGTATCAGCCTACTCAGCATAAATTGCACAATAAATTTTGGGGTCCAATTTCTCCTGTTACCCTTGTGAAAGCAAAAATTTGGAGGTGAAAAATCATTTTTGTGGAAAAATATGATTTTTTTTATTTTCATGGCTCTACATTATAAACTTCTGTGAAGCAGTTGGAGGTTCATAGTGCTCATCACACATCTAGATAAGCTCTTTGGGGGGTCTAGTTTCCAAAATGGGGTCACTTGTGGGGGGTTTCTACTGTTTAGGTACATCAGGAGCTCTGCAAATGCAACATGACGCCCGCAGACCATCTCATCAAAGTCTGCATTCCAAGCGGCACTCCTTCCCTTCCGAGCCCCGATGGGTGCCCAAACAGTACCCCCACCCACATATGGGGTATCAGCGTACTCAGGACAAACTGGTCAACAGATTTTGTGGTCCAATGTCTCCTGTTACCCTTGAGAAAATAAAAAATTGCAGGCTAAAAAATAATTTTTGAGGAAAAAAAAGGATTTTTTATTTTCACGGCTCTACTTTATAAATTTCTGTGAAGCACTTGGGGGTTTAAAGTGCTCACCACACATATAGATAAGTTCCCTAAGTGGTCTCATTTCCAAATGGTGTCACTTGTGGGGGGTTCTACTGTTTATGCAGATCAGGGGCTCTCCAAATTCGACATGGCTTCCGATCTCAATTCCAGCCAATTCTACATTGAAAAAGTAAAACGGCACTCCTTCACTTCCAAGCTCTGCGGTGCGCCCAAACAGTGGTTTACCCCCACATATGGGGTATAGACGTACTCAGGAGAAATTGCACAACAACTTTTGTTGTCTAATTTCTCCTGTTACCCTTGTCAAAATAAAAATTTGGGGGCAAAAAGATCATTTTTGTAGAAAAAATGCGACTTTTTATTTTCACGGCTCTACGCTATAAACTTCCGTGAAGCACCTGGGGGTTTAAAGTGCTCACCACACATCTAGATAAGTTCCATAAGGGGTCTAGTTTCCAAAATGGTGTCACTTGTGGGGGGTGTCTACTGTTTAGGCACATCAGGGGCTCTCCCAATGCGACATGGCTTCCGATCTCAATTCCAGCCAATTCTACATCGAAAAAGTAAAACGGCACTCCTTCTCTTCCAAGCTCTGCAGTGCGCCCAAACAGTGGTTTACCCCCACATATGGGGTATCAATGTACTCAGGAGAAATTGCACAACAACTTTTGTGGTCTAATTTCTCCTGTTACTCTTGTCAAAATAAAAATTTGGGGGCAAAAAGATCATTTTCGTAGAAAAAATGCGACTTTTTATTTTCACGGCTCTACGCTATAAACTTCCGTGAAGCACCTGGGGGTTTAAAGTGCTCACCACACATCTAGATAAGTTCCTTAAGGGGTCTAGTTTCCAAAATGGTGTCACTTGTGGGCGGATTCCACTGTTTAGGCACATCAGGGGCTCTCCAAACGCGACATGGCGTCCGATCTCAATTCCAGCCAATTCTTAATAATCAACCTTATTAATTATTATTAGGTTATCCAATTGAATTGCACATAGAAACTTTGTTCCGCAGTGCAAGCATTTATTATACAGGTCCTTCTCAAAAAATTAGCATATAGTGTTAAATTTCATTATTTACCATAATGTAATGATTACAATTAAACTTTCATATATTATAGATTCATTATCCACCAACTGAAATTTGTCAGGTCTTTTATTGTTTTAATACTGATGATTTTGGCCTACAACTCCTGATAACCCAAAAAACCTGTCTCAATAAATTAGCATATTTCAACCGTCCAATCAAATAAAAGTGTTTTTTAATAACAAACAAAAAAACCATCAAATAATAATGTTCAGTTATGCACTCAATACTTGGTCGGGAATCCTTTGGCAGAAATGACTGCTTCAATGCGGCGTGGCATGGAGGCAATCAGCCTGTGACACTGCTGAGATGTTATGGAGGCCCAGGATGCTTCAATAGCGGCCTTAAGCTCATCCAGAGTGTTGGGTCTTGCGTCTCTCAACTTTCTCTTCACAATATCCCACAGATTCTCTATGGGGTTCAGGTCAGGAGAGTTGGCAGGCCAATTGAGCACAGTAATACCATGGTCAGTAAACCATTTACCAGTGGTTTTGGCACTGTGAGCAGGTGCCAGGTCGTGCTGAAAAATGAAATCTTCATCTCCATAAAGCATTTCAGCCGATGGAAGCATGAAGTGCTCCAAAATCTCCTGATAGCTAGCTGCATTGACCCTGCCCTTGATGAAACACAGTGGACCAACACCAGCAGCTGACATGGCACCCCACACCATCACTGACTGTGGGTACTTGACACTGGACTTCAGGCATTTTGGCATTTCCTTCTCCCCAGTCTTCCTCCAGACTCTGGCACCTTGATTTCCGAATGACATGCAAAATTTGCTTTCATCAGAAAAAAGTACTTGGGACCACTTAGCAACAGTCCAGTGCTGCTTCTCTGTAGCCCAGGTCAGGCGCTTCTGCCGCTGTTTATGGTTCAAAAGTGGCTTTACCTGGGGAATGCGGCACCTGTAGCCCATTTCCTGCACACGCCTGTGCACAGTGGCTCTGGATGTTTCCACACCAGACTCAGTCCACTGCTTCCTCAGGTTCCCCAAGGTCTGGAATCGGTCCTTCTCCACAATCTTCCTCAGGGTCCGGTCACCTCTTCTCGTTGTACAGCGTTTTCTGCCACATTGTTTCCTTCCAACAGACTTACCATTGAGGTGCCTTGATACAGCACTCTGGGAACAGCCTATTTGTTGAGAAATTTCTTTCTGGGTCTTACCCTCTTGCTTGAGGGTGTCAATGATGGCCTTCTTGACATCTGTCAGGTCGCTAGTCTTACCCATGATGGGGGTTTTGAGTAATGAATCAGGCAGGGAGTTTTTAAAAGCCTCAGGTATCTTTTGCATGTGTTTAGAGTTAATTAGTTGATTCAGAAGATTAGGGTAATAGGTCGTTTAGAGAACCTTTTCTTGATATGCTAATTTATTGAGACAGGTTTTTTGGGTTATCAGGAGTTGTAGGCCAAAATCATCAGTATTAAAACAATAAAAGACCTGACAAATTTCAGTTGGTGGATAATGAATCTATAATATATGAAAGTTTAATTGTAATCATTACATTATGGTAAATAATGAAATTTAACACTATATGCTAATTTTTTGAGAAGGACCTGTATTTATCAAGTTTACTTTTATGAGTAGTCTTTTTTTAAAAACTTTTTTTTTTTTGAATTTTTGCAAATTTTTACTGTGCAAAAAACAGCATCTTATAGCTGTAGCAAAGTGAATGGGATTTTTAGAAATCTCATGCCCACTGTGCTTTTTTTACGCAGTGTAAACTGATTTGCAGCTTGTGTTTCAAATCTGCAGAATGTAAATTTCTCTTGCAGGTGGGCTGTTTTCAAGTGCAGATTTTTCCCTTAGACTTGCATTAGATGCAAAAAATATGCACTTAAAAACACACGAAGAACGTACAGTATGTGATCCACACATAACTGCAGCAATAAATTTTTGTCAGAGAAAAATTCCAGGAAGTTTCAAAAACAAATAATGACATAAAAATAGAGATCAAAGCTGCAGCATAAAAAACACGATTGCAAGTTAATTAAAAGAAAACACTCAAAAACGCAGTGAAAAAAATTCTTAAAGTAACCTAAGTTAATTAAGTTAATAGGTGTAGAAATGCTGCAGAAAATCTGCAAACTCAAAATCTCACCAAACGCTCATCATGGAAACATTGCTTTACGATATGCTCATACTGCTTCTTTTTACACCATTTTTTTTCACAGAAAATACTGCAAAATGCACTATCAAAATGCTCAAAAGAATTTACCTATTCATTTTCAAGTAAGGACTACTTGCTATTCAGGCTTTGAACTGCTTGTAGACAGTTCAGACTCTCAAAAGAGTTTTAAAGTCAAGCATATACGTAAAAGAAGGGACATCTTTTGCTTGGAAGACTCTCAATAATTTACAGTATAAATCAATGGGAAGGCTAGAATAATACGTGGAAAACACCCAGGCATCTCATTTAGTACTTTGCCAGTGTTTTTGCTTAAAATAATGTAAGCATTTTTGTGATGGCACAGCATTTAATTTTAATTTTCCAGAAGTCTATTTCAATAAGCCAGGAGGCACAAACTGTTATCTATATAGTAAAATAGTTATTAAGGTTGAAGGAAGACTTTAAGTCCATCTAGTTCAACCCATAGCCTAACCTAACATGCCCTAACGTGTTGATCCAGAGGAAGGCAAAAAAAAAACCCATGTGGCAAAGAGTAAGCTCCACATTGGGGAAAAAAATTCTTTCCCGACTCCACATACGGCAATCAGACTAGTTCCATGGATCAACGCCCTATCAAGGAATCTAGTATATTTGGTACTGTAAAAGTCAGAAGGACGGTAAAACCTAGGATTTACCGGTCAATCTGGACATTCACCGAGGCCGTCGGTAAAAGCTCAAAATGAAAAGTAAAATTGGACTTTTACCGGTGAAGTCTTGGTAAATGTTAACATTTCTCAACAGAGTTGGTAAAAGTCAGATGTATTCCATATAAACGAATGATTTTGGACTTTTACCTGGGCGATTTGGTAAATCTTTACATTTACCAGCATGTGTTGGTAAAAGTAACTTTGAGTCACAGAATTCTGACTCTGACCAGCAGATGATGGTGGTAAAAGTTAACTAAACGCACTTTGAGTCACAGAATTCTGACTCTGACCAGCAGATGATTGTGGTAAAAGTTAACTAAATGCAATTTCCGACGCTGATGAAGGCCTTAATCGTTAGAAATATTTTTATTCTTTAAAATGCAAATGCAAACGAACAAAGACAAATAGGAAAATGAAAATAGAAAACATTTATGTTGCAAAATACTTCTCAAAAATGATAAATTAAAGCAAATACAAGAATAACGCAACTTCAAAACTACAGACACCTTTCCCACTGTGTCCTCCATTTCCTCGCCCACGGTGGCTTACACTTTTTATTACACCCTTCTCAGCTACATTTACCAAAAAGCCATGGTAAATGTGCACATTTACCAACTGCGCTTGGTTAAAGTCAGATGTTCCATCTTCACACCAGATATTTCTGACTTTTACCAAGACTTCACCGGTAAAAGTCCAATTTTACTTTTCATTTTGAGCTTTTACCGACGGCCTCGGTGAATGTCCAGATTGACCGGTAAATCCTGGGTTTTACCATCCTTCTGACTTTTACAGTAACATATATAACCTGTAACATTATACTTTTCAAGAAAGGCATCCAGTCCCCTCTTAAGTTTAAGCAATGAATCACTCATTACAGCATCATACGGCAGAGAGTTCCATAGTCTCACTGCTCTTACAGTAAAGAATCCATGTCTGTTATTATGCTTAAACCTTCTTTCCTCCAAACGTAGAGGAAGCCCCCTAGTCCCTGTCTCAGGTCTATGATTAAAAAGATCATCAGAAAGGTCTTTGTACTGTCCCCTCATATATTTATACATTAAAATAAAATCACCCTTTAGCCTTCGTTTTTCCAAACTAAATAGCCCCAAGTGTAATAACCTATCTTGGTATTGCAGACCCCCCAGTCCTCTAATAACCTTGGTCGCTCTTCTCTGCACCCACTCTAGTTCAGCTATATTTTTCTTATACACCGGAGACTAAGACTGTACACACAGTGTGGTCAAACTAGTGACTTGTATAGAGGTAAAATTATGTTCTCCTCATGAGCATCTATGCCTTTTTTAATGCATCCCATTATTTTATTTGCCTTTTTAGCAGCTGCCTGACTCTGGCCACTAAACGTGAGTTTGCCATCCACCCATACACCCAGGTCTTTTTCATTGATGGTTTTGCCCAGAGTTTTAGAATTAAGCACATAGTTATACATCTTATTACTTCTACCCAAGTGCATGACCTTACATTTATCACCATTAAAGCTCATTTGCCATTTATCAGCCCAAGCTTCTAGTTTGCATAAATCCTCCTGTAATATAAAATTTTCCTCCTCTGTATTGATTACCCTGCAGAGTTTAGTGTCATCTGCAAATATTGAAATTCTACTCTGTATGCCCCCTACAAGGTCATTAATAAATATGTTAAAAAGAAGAGGGCCCAATATTGACCCCTGTGGTACTCCACTGCTAACCGCGACCCAGTCCGAATGTGCTCCATAATAACCACCCTTTGTTTGCTATCCCTGAACCAGCTCTTAACCCACTTACACATATTTTCCCCTATCCCCATTATTCTCATTTTATGTATCAACCTTTTGTGTGGCACCGTATCAAAAGCTTTTGAAAAGTCCATATACACTACTTTCACTGGGTTCCCTTGGTCCAGTCCGGAACTTACCTCTTCATAGAAATTGATCAGATTAGTCTGACAGGAGCGGTCCCTAGTAAACCCATGTTGATATTGTGTCATGAGGTTATTCCTCTTCAGATACTCCAGCATAGCATCTCTTAGAATACCCTCCAGGATTTTACCCACAGTAGAGGTTAAGCTTACTGGCCTATAATTTCCGAGTTCAGCTTTTGTCCCCTTTTTGAATATTGGCACCACATTTGCTATACGCCAGTCCTGTGGTACAAATATAATAATATAACCCGGCACTCAACTTAGCGGTGGAAAGTAGCGGTAAATTTATTGATCCCAAAGTATAACAACAAAAGACGTTTCGGTCCCATATCAGGACCTTCATCAATCACTGTAAAATGTATAGTATATAAAAAATTAACATACATGGGATAACAACAGCAAAAAAACAAAACAAAAAACAAAACAAAAGAAAACCAAAGTATATACAAGAAATAGTCACAGACAAGTTCATGCAATGGTGGCTAGGTATACGAAAAATGCAGACAAATTATTAACCAGGAAGAGTACTACTCGAGGTACAATGCAACATATCTTAAATGAGATGAAAGGAACATACCGTTTATAAAGGGATGTGAGGTGTGAAAAAACGGCTGTGTGAGCCTACGGAAAAAGAGGAAAAATAGTGGCGATGATCCTAAAGAGCCTACAAGTGAGGCCAGATGATAGTGAATATTATGGCTAATCTTACCAGCAATGATAGCTATATGTTTTTTAGGTGAGGAGTCTACTGGAGAAAGGGACGTAGCCTATTAAAATGTATGGAGAAAAGGTCTTAATGTAAGACCATGTATCAGATTATAAAGGCAGGGAGTGCTAGCGTGGATGGTGTATGTGGCCGAAAAATTACCTGAGGACCATGTGTTGCCGCGGCGTCCACCGCTGGAGAGTAGGCACGAGATATTGTGCTATAGTTTATATAAGGCATGGCCGGCGTGTAGTTCCGGTGACCAGTAAAAGGCCCGGAACCTACTGCGCATGAGAGGAGATGACGCGTATAATGGGCGTGTCTGCTTGCGTTCCACCGCTAGGAGGAAACAACATGGAAGTGCGTTCCATGGTTGTTAAGTGTATTGCGCCCGTGACCTGGAGGGGGCGAGTGTGTGGGCGTGTAACATGACGCACGCTGTAAGCGTGTGTTTAATAGTGTGCGGCTGCTGGCAAGAAAAGCGTGTCACAGAACAGGAACGTATGGAGCGCCCATGATGTGGAGAGGGCGAGAATGTGGACATAAAATATAAAGGTGGTAGTATTATAGTGAGTCAAAGTGAAAATAAAGAGGATGGGTAGAGCAGACACTGAAGAGGTATGAGAGGATGGTAACGGGATGGAACAGAAAAAGTGCCAGATGGAATTAGAGAGATAGTACGGTTAGGAGGTACCATGGTGCCCATGTAAGATGAGGAAGTGACGTAGACTAATCCATGGAGGGTACTGTCAGGCAAAGTAGAGAGGTGATAGACATGTAGATCAATATTCGTGCTCAGCCGAGTGTCCGGAATTCAATACAGGCGACTCTGGAGGGATAGAGAAAAAATGTTAATATTTACAGCAAATAACTTGCAAATAAGTTTATACAAATGCCAGCAAATCATACTCTCTCTTGAGACCCTTCAGGGAAAGGGTCTCTAATGTGTGGATCCAAAAGGCCTCACGTTTTTTTTAAAGTATTGACCTATTACCACCTCGTCTGGGTGGTGGGACCGAGTCAATCACCTGGTACCTGAGTTGCGATACAGAGTGTCCTTGGGTGTGAAAATGATTAGGAATTGGTAACAACAAGTTTTTGCAGCGGATTGTAGATTTATGTTTCGAGATTCGATCTCGCACCGACTGCGTAGTTTCCCCGATGTAAAGTAGACCGCACGGGCATTTAATCATATAAACAACAAAAGATGATTCGCATGTATAGAAATCCCTAATATGGAATGTCTTGCCAGACCTAGGGTGTTGGAATGTGCTATCCTTTTGTATGTTGTTACACTGGGCGCAGTGTAGACAGGGGAATGTGCCAGTTTTGGGCTTGGATAAAAATCGTTGTCTTGGTCGGGTGCTAGGGCCTATATCAGCCCTAACCAAATTATCTCTGAGGTTAGGTGGTCTTTTAAAACAGGGTAAAAAGGGTACCCTAAACTCTGGCACGTTGGGGTGTGCAGTGGCTAACAAGTGCCAATGTTTCCTTATGGACCTATGCAGTATATATGAAGCCAGATAATATAAGTGGACAAACGGAATACGTTTGCCTGTATCATTCATAGGGGTAGGGGAAGGAGGGTTCATAGAGTGTTAAAGGACACTAGGAGGATAACCTCTTTTTTCAAATTTATTAGTCATGTCCTGAAGTCGTTTGGTTCTCAGAGGACCATCGGGGACAATGCGTTTGACCCGTCGGTACTGAGACTTAGGGATAGAATGTTTGACAGGTGGGGGTGGAAACTCTGGTAATGTAGTATGCTATTTCTGTCTGTGGGTTTGGTATAAAGATCGGTTAACAGTAGGCCATCAGAGTCCTTCAGGACCATTGTGTCCAAAAAATTGATGGCATGAAGGTCATAGTTCATGGTGAACTTGATCCCTGGCCAGGTCTCATTGAGGAATTCCAGGAACTCATGTAGGGACTCCAATGAGCCCCCCCAAAAGCAGAATATGTCATCAATGTAACGTTTCAAGAGGGAAACATTACGATGAATAGTGGGTGTTTATAGATGACAGAGGATTCAAAATCAGACATATAGGTGTTAGTATAGAGGGGCGCTACATTGGAGCCCATAGCGGTCCCCCGCGTCTGTAGGTAAACGGTATACTGAAACAAAAAGAAGTTGTTATGTAGAACAATGGATAGGAGGTCCACACAAAGATTAATTTGGTCAGAGTCAAAACCAGCGATGGTCAGTGATCGATGAACGGAGTTGATGCCATTAACATGAGGGATGGAGGTATACAGGTCCTTGACATCAAAGGTGACCAATAAGGTGTTGACTGGTACCTGTTTAATAGATGAAATACATTGTAAGAAGGCCCCTGTGTCAAGAAGAAATGAACGGGAAGTATGGGTGATGGGAGTTAAAATTTTTTCCAAGTAGATGGACAGGGGGGACAGGATGGAGTCGGTAGAGGCGACTATAGGCCTACCAGGGGGGTTGTGCAGATTCTTGTGTATCTTCGGTAAAGTATAGAATACCGGTATGATGGGGTTGTCTTTTTTAAGGTATTCGTGGGTTTTGGCATCAAGGATACCAGACAAGGAGTATTTTGTAAGAACGGATTCAATTTTCAGGCGGATCTATGAGGTGGGGTCTTTGGTTAGTTTATTATAAACTGAAGTATCATCCAATTGCCTGTTGATCTCTGCTATATATGATGTTTTGTCCATAACTACAAGGGCACCACCCTTGTCCACCGGTTTAATGATCAAGCTATCGTCCTTCTGTAGAGAGGACAATGCTTGATGTTCGGTAGGAGACAGATTGGGAGGAAAAAATAATCGATTTTTATCAATGTCGTCTCGTATGGTATGAAAAGAGTCCTGGATGAAATTGATAAAAGTTTCCACTGCATGAGAACCTAGAGGTGGTCGGAAGGAACTCTTATTACGAAGACCTAAGTTAGAGATTGACATACAATCGGAAGAAGTTGGGAGAACAATGTTAGAAGTGGGTAGGGAGGAGAAGTGCGCCTTGAGTCTGAGAAGGTGGAAGAAACGCTGGAGATCCATTTCAAGTTCAAAGGTTTTACATTGGTATGCAGGACAAAAAGATAGACCCCTTTGAAGAACATTCAGTTCGGCAATGCCCAGGGATCTAGAGGAAATATTGACCACTATGGACTCTGTACCTTGGATCTCGTGATTCTGATCTGATCTGGAGCCTTTCTTCTTTCCGTGGCCCCTTCTGGTTTTCTTTTTGGGTAGCGTCGACGTTGACCTAAAAAAGGGGCAGAAGTAGAGGGGATAGAGATTCTGTCTGGCTCCGAACCCGAAGTGGAGTAGTCCGTAGAGGATCTTGGGTTGCGAGAAGATTGATGTCTTGATATGAAGCTGTCCTGCCATCAGTAAACTTGGTTGGTTTCGTAGTCAATCGTGTCTCTGGCAAACTTGATACGCTTGCGGTTCTCAGTATCCCTTTTATGCAGATTGATACGATCTTGAATCTGGGTCTTTAGGGTTTGGAGTTCGTCGGGAGTTTCTGCAGATGCAAGTTGCGATTCGATGTTCTTGATCTGTGCTTTGTTGGTCTCGATGGCTTTGTGGAGATGCTCTAGGGTGAGTGTTATCAAATCGAAGGAACACTTATTAAGTATTTGTTCAAATTTAGTGCGAAAATCAAGACAGTCGTGAAAGAGAGTGGGACGTAGAGGGACCCTAAGTCCCCTCGGTATTCTCTTCACCCTAAGATATTCAGAGAGTGTAGCGCAGTGAAGTTCGATATTGACCTGGTGTCTCAGTGCCCGCTCCAGATCCCGTCCCTGAGTTTCACTGGGGGGGACTTTAAGAAAATCACTTGAATATGTAGATTGTGCCAAGATAGTAGAGCTTTCTTCCGTATTGTAAGAGAAGGTAACAGAAGACATCGCCAACCGGTGCATGCTCCACGTATGGGAAATGCATATGACACGTATAATGGGCGTGTCTGCTTGTGTTCCACTGCTAGGAGAAAACAACATGGAAGTGCGTTCCATGGTTGTTAAGTGTATTGTGCCCGTGACCTGGAGGGGGCGAGTGTGTGGGCGTGTAACATGACGCACGCTGTAAGCGTGTGTTTAATAGTGTGCGGCTGCTGGCAAGAAAAGCGTGTCACAGAACAGGAACGTATGGAGCGCCCATGATGTGGAGAGGGCGAGAATGTGGACATAAAATATAAAGGTGGTAGTATTATAGTGAGTCAAAGTGAAAATAAAGAGGACGGGTAGAGCAGACACTGAAGAGGTATGAGAGGATGGTAACGGGATGAATCAATAAATTTACCGCTACTTTCCACTGCTAAGTTGAGGGCCGGGTTATATTATATTTGTCACTAACGGTTTGGGAAACTACCCGGGCACCGCAGGGTCACAGTGCACATGTTTCTCTCATTACTTGCATTTTTAGTCCTGTGGTACAGACCCTGTTATTATGGAGTCTTTAAAGATTAAAAATAACGGTCTATCAACGACTGTACTTAATTCCTGTAGTACTCGGGGGTGTATACCATCCGGGCCCGGAGATTTGTCAATTTTAGTGATTTTTAGATGCCTCCGTATTTTCGGCTGGGTTAAGCAGGTGACATTTAATGGGGATTTTTTGTAATCACTGTTCATATTGTCTGCCATGGAATTTTCTTGTGTAAATACTGATGAAAAAAAGTCATTTAGCATGTTGGCTTTTTCTTCATCCTCATCCACCATTTCACCCAGACTATTTTTAAGGGGGCCAACACTATCATTTTTTAGTTTCTTACTATTTACGTAGTTAAAGAATATTTGGGGATTATTTTTACTCTCTCTGGCAATGGGTCTCTGTCTCAATCTTTGCTGCCTTGATTTGCTTTTTGCAGAATTTATTTAATTTTCTGGATTTATTTAATGCCTCATCACTACCTACTTCCTTTAATTCTCTAAATGCTTTCTTTTGTCACTTATCGCACCCCTTACAGCTCTATTTAGCCATATTGGTTTCCTTCTATTTCTAGTATGTTTATTCCCATACGGTATATACTGTGCACAGGTGCTATCCAGGATGCTCATAAACATCTCCCATTTTCTTTGTGTATTTTTATGTCTCAGGATATTGTCCCAGTTAATTGCACCAAGATCATCTCTCATCTGTTGGAAATTTGCCCTCCTGAAGATTAGTGTCCTGTAACCCCTCTACTGCACATCTTATTAAAGGGTACATGAAAACTTATTATTTTGTGATCACTATTCCCCAAGTGGCCCCCAACCCTTATATTTGATATGCGGTCTGGCCTGTTGGTCAATATTAGGTCTAGCAGTGCTCACCCTTTTTGTTGGGTCCTGAACCAGTTGTGAAAGGTAATTGTCTCTCATAGTTGTCAAAAACCGATTACCTTTGCTGGAACTGCAGGTTTCCGTTCCCCAATCTATTTGAGGGTAGTTGAAGTCCCCCATAATAATGACTTCTCCTTGAGTCGCAGCTTCATCTAATTGCTTTATGAGGATATTCTCCATTGCTTCCATTATTTTTCGAGACTTATAACAAACCCCTATCAGTAATTTATTATTTTTCCCCCTCCCCTTATCTCCACCCACAGGGACTCTACATTTTCATTAGATTCACCTATATTATCACGCAGGATGGGTTTTAAGGATGATTTTACATATAGACACACACCTCACCCTCGCTTATCCGTTCGATCATTTCTGAACTTTTGAATTTATGTGTTTGTTCTTTGGCTGGTCAAGAAAACACAGACTTTTGATTACACATTGTCCAGGCCATCTAGTTTGTTGACCTTCAAAACAGAGAATGACAATCTATACAAATTGATTTAACACTCAAACAATGCAAGATAATTTCATCAAACCACCGCCTCTCTGTGCATGCCACAGGTGGAGGTAGTTGGCCTTGGAAGCTCTGGTCACAGTTGCTCTGATCCTGGTGAGTCAGCAGGCTTGTGAGACTGTAATTTTGCACCATCTTAGATATTTTGTTGGGACTGTTCTGTGTGTTGTTTGCCTGTTTTGTGGTTCAATAAAGTATTGGCACACTGTTTTACCCTCACCCTGTGTAGTCTGAGTAGTATTATGCCCATGGTAAAAGGAGAGCGGGCATTTTGTGGGATGATCCCTGGTCTTGAGCCAAGGGACTAGAGCACCTACAGACTCCAATGTCTGCATAATTTTGTTTATTTTTTAATGGAGAGTATGAAGACACACAAAAAAATGATGAAAAATGCCATCAGAAAAAATAGCCTAAAAAATTCAGCAAACAGCAAAAAAAGAGGAATTTCTGATGTGTCTTCTGCTTGAAAAACAGAACATACTGTAAATATTAGTTTGTTAAGCCATCCTTTTATATTAACAATATGGTTTTCTCACTAGTACTTAAGGATCAATTTTTTGGCCACTTTGAGAATATTTATGATATGTGCAAAATGTATTTGTGAGGTGTGTCAAATGGTAAAGATGTGCAAATTTACCAAAATTTTAATTTGTATGTCTTCAAAATTGATCAGAAAATTTGCTATGTAAGGAATTTATCTGACACTAATCAGATGAATCCCTATTGCTAATAAAAAAAGCCTTTCATTATGATCTGAAGACTTCTAACTCCAAAGTATAATAAAATGATGGACTAGGAAGGGGTTTAAACAGTTAAAAAATTATACTCTGCCCTATTGCTGGTCTCGTTTTTACCTTCATCTGTACTTACAGCGCTAGCTGGGTTTAGATACACGTTCTGACATGCATGAAGATGTCAAGGCTTAGTTGTCATCAGAAACATGGATAAAGAGGGACGGGGAGACCGGTGGCGGAATGTAAATGGGATCTAGGAAGCCAGGGAAGCACTTGTGAAAAGCTGTGATAGAAGTGACAGGTGAACAGTAGTGTTGAGCGATACCTTCCGATATTTGAAAGTATCGGTATCGGATGGTATTGGCCGATATCCGAAAAATATCGGATATCGCCGATACCGATACCCGATACCAATACAAGTCAATGGGACACAAGTATCGGAAGGTATCCTGGATGGTTCCCAGGGTCTGAAGGAGAGGAAACTCTCCTTCAGGCCCTGGGATCCATATTCATGTGTAAAATAAAGAATAAAAATAAAAAATATGGATATATTCACCCTCTGACGCGCCCTGGTAGTAACCGCTGTAACCGGCAGCCTCAGTTCCTAAGAATGAGCGAGTGAAAGACCTGCGATGACGTCGCGGCTTGTGATTGGTCGCGTGACCGCTCATGTGACCGCTCATGCGACCAATCACAAGCCGCGACGTCATCGCAGGTCCTTCACTCGCTCATTCTTAGGAACGGAGGCTGCCGGTTGCATGTCTGAGGTCCAGGCTCCGTCGGAGGGGTGAGTATATCCATATTTTTTATTTTTATTCTTTATTTTTTACATGAATATGGATCCCAGGGCCTGAAGGAGAGTCTCCTGTCCTCCAGACCCTGGGAACCATACACTGGGAACTTCCGATTCCGATTTCCGATATCACAAAAATATCGGAACTCGGTATCGGAATTCCGATACCGCAAATATCGGCCGATACCCGATACTTGCGGTATCGGAATGCTCAACACTAGTGAACAGCTTCAGTGAGTATGAGTTTTTATTGTTTTTTTTTTTACTACTTCTTGGCCCATATGAACTCAGAAAAATGGTGAATGACTGAAACAAATAAATCTTCAAAAATTCTCATTTTCCAGAATACATTAATTTTGGGAAATTTTCAACAAATTAAATTAATTTACAATCGATTCACTAGTCCTAGTTATAGAGAATTATAAAAACTAAGCAATATGAATTTGCTTTGATAAGTATCAGTCTTATATATGTGATTTGTAACTTGATTTTAGGGCAGTTTATTCAAGTGTATAAGAGATTTCTAATTTATTTTCCTCATCTTCAACACAGCGATGCTACAGTAGGATTTATTCAATGCTGTGATTCTGATGACATACCGTGTAGTGAAGTTAATTTCTTCAATTTTAGTGCTCATGGAAATAGAGTGGATACATTTTAAAGTATATTGGATTTGTGTATCATTACATTTGGCATTGATTCTTCTGCTCATTTACTAATATAAGAAGAATTTGAAATGTCCATTGTCAACAATTTGTTAGTAGAGGAGATTGATTTTATGAGTAGTGACTCCTTATTGATTATAGATAATGTGTTTTGTTTCTTCTTATTGAATAAGAAATCATGGAGTAGATTATTTATTCTTACTAATGGCATTTATCTTTGGTGGAGATGATATGAATCAATGATTTGCTACTAATGATTGGATACTGTTTTACTTTACATTTTAGTTTCCAGAACTTGTTAGATTTAAGTTTTAATAAAATAAATTCAGTATAGATTTGTGGATGTATGTTGTGTTTTTTTATTTGCTGTAGATCTTAATTTTAATTATCATGTAAAGATTTGTTATCTTTTCAAGAGACGTTATATTATTTTGTATGTCTACGTGCTATTTGTAAGATCTCTTTCAAATGTTTGTTTCTCAAAGTCCTCCCAATATTTCCTGTCTGGAAAGAAATACCATTCCAGGATCATATATAGATATTCTCCTTGTTGATATTTTATATGTTTGGCAAACCAATGGGTCCTTTTATTTTATTTCTAATTAAATATTGATGTTTAAGATATTAGTACCTTGTATGGCTAAATAATTTAAAAACATTTGCATTACTTATGTACTGTTATAAGCTATATAATATTTTGACTGTGACTTAGGAAAGACAATAAGCTAAAGTCATGTTGGTAATTAATACTTCTGAACAAATAAAACATATTTCCATTTTTTATCTCAAAAAATGACATGTGAGAAGTTGCTTATGTGCTAATTGTTTTAAACAATTGTTCATGCCTGGCTGTTTCATAAGAACCCCATACTCAGACTTATGTAGAACGAACCCGACAATATTGATGGGTTCAACCAATACTCTAATGTGCATGGGGGTGCCGGACGATGCTACCATTTCTGACTGGTTTACTCTCATGGAGAAAAGATGTCACCAGATATGTCTGTGATTGGCTCATATACAGTGGGTACGGAAAGTATTCAGACCCTTTAAAATTTTTCACTCTTTGTTTCGTTGCAGCCATTTGGTAAATTCAAAAAGGTTCATTTTTTTCTCATTATTGTACACTCTGCACCCCATCTTTACTGAAAAAAAAACAGAAATGTAGAAATTTTTGCAATTTTATTAAAAAAGAAAAACTGAAATATCACATGGTCATAAGTATTCAGACCCTTTGCTCAGTATTGAGTAGAAGCACACTTTTGAACTAGTACAGCCATGAGTCTTCTTGGGAATGATGCAACAAGTTTTTCACACCTGGATTTGGGGATCCTCTGCCATTCTTCCTTTCAGATCCTCTCCAGTTCCGTCAGGCTGGATGGTGATCCTTGGTGGACAGCCAATTTCAGGTCTCTCCAGAGATGCTCAATTGGGTTTAGGTCAGGGCTCTGGCTAGGCCAGTCAAGAATGGTCACAGAATTGTTCTGAAGCCACTCCTTTGTTATTTTAGCTGTGCGCTTAGGGTCATTGTCTTGTTGGAAGGTAAACCTTTGGCCAAGTCTGAGGTCCAGAGCACTCTGGAAGATGTTTTCATCCCGGATATCTCTGTACTTGGCCGCCTTCATATTTCCTTTCATGGCAACCAGTCACCCTGTCCCTGCAGCTAAAAAACACCCCAATAGCATGATGCTGCCACCACCATGTTTCACTGTTGGGATTGTATTGGGCAGGTGATGAGCAGTGCCTGGTTTTCTCCACACACACCACTTAGAATTATCACCACAAAGATCTATCTTCGTCTCATCAGACCAGAGAATCTTATTTCCCATGGTCTGGGAGTCATTCATGTGTTTTTTTAGCAAACATTATGCAGGCATTCATATGTCTTGCACTGAAGAGAGGCTTCTGTCGGGCCACTCTGCCATAAAGGCCCGACTGGTGGAGGGCTACAGTGATAGTTGACTTTATGGAACTTTCTACCATCTCCCTACTGCATCTCTGGAGCTCAGTCACAGTGATTTTGGGGTTCTTCTTTACCTCTCTCACCAAGGCTCTTCTCCCACGATTACTCAGTTTGGCTGGACAGCCAGGTCTAGGAAGACTTCTGGTGGTCCCAAACTTCTTCCATTTAAGGATCATGGAGGCCACTCTGCTCTTAAGAACCTTGAGTACTGGAGAAATTCTTTTGAAGCTTTGGCTGTTCCTTTGACCTCATGATTCTCATTTGGTCTGACATGCTCTGTGAACTGTGAGGTCTTATATAGAAAGGTGTGTGCCTTTCCATATCAAGTCCTATCAGTTTAATTAAAAACAGCTGGACTCCAATGAATGAGTAGAACCATCTCAAGGAGGATCACAAGGTAATGGACAGCATGTGACTTAAATATGAGTGTCTGAGCAAAGGGTCTGAATACTTATGACCATGTGATATTTCCGTTTTTCTTTTTTAATAAATAAGCACAAATTTCTACATTTCAATTTTTTTCAGTCAAGATGGAGTGCATACTTTTTGAATTTACCAAATGGCTGCAATGAAACAAAGAATGAAAATTTTAAAGGGGTCTGTTAGGGCTAGCGGAACGCACCGAGTAAATATAGAGGTTTTATTATAATTGATGCGTTAGCAGCCCGGGGTCCACCGTGCAGGAGAACCTGCTGCTAGCAAATGGCAGAACTATATGGCAGTATGAGCTAACCCTGTTACTTCACAGAGTAGCCAAAACTCAAAGCACTGCACCCTGTTTGACTTCACAGTGGCACAGGCCAACTACTCAACTGAGAGCAGTCAGTGGTCATACATGCACCCAAACTCCTCGCCGGAGGTGCCAGCATTCTAGGGGCTTATTTCAGCCGGGTCCCTGAACACAAACTCACATGACCACACTGGCGCAAAGCACATAACATAGAACAATACTAGCACATGGCCGTGCGGCCATGCGAGCCTTAAATAGTTGCAGCACGTGCAGGACCTTCCTAGAAGGACCAATGAGAGGCTGCCACAGAGCGTGAGCACCTACAGGACCTTCCTGAAGGACCAATGGCCTTAGCTGCAGTATCTGATCATGTGACCCTCGATCTCCACTGAGAGATCTTTACTCTGGGCATGCTCAGTATGAGAAAAGCAGGACTTAGTCCCAGAAGCATCTGCTCGCCGCTGCCAAGCACTGACTTCAATGGCAGAAGCAGAAAAAGCAGCAGTAACTCTTTGTACAGAGTCAGACTGAGCGAGACGCTGGGACCAACGTCTCCGCTGAGCAGGCTCCACTGCGGCAGAAGAAGAATGGGAGACCGCAGCGGAGATGGCCCGAGATTCCCCCTGTGCAGAGGTGGGAACTCGACCCCTAACATTACCCCCCCTCCTTGGGCCTCACTACGTTTGAAGGCAGCAATGAGCTGCGGAGCCCGAATGAGCTCAGCAGGCTCCCAGGACCTATCCTCAGGACCGTAACCCTTCCAGTCCACCAAATAAAATTTTTTGCCACGAACCACTCTGCACCCTAAAATAGCGTTCACCTCGTAATCGTCCATAGACGAACCCGATGTCCCGGCAGACGACTCAGAAAACCGGGACATGTATATGGGCTTAAGGAGGGACACATGAAAGGTGTCGGTGATACCTAGACGTGGAGGAAGGGCTAGACGGTAGACTACAGGATTAACCTGTTCGAGGACCTTGAAGGGACCCAAGTAGCGAGGTGCAAGCTTAGTGGACTCAACACGCAGCCTGTTGTTACGAGCAAAGAGCCACACTAAGGTCGGGGCAGGGTGTTATGATCCCAATGGCAGAGGATCTCTGATATTCCGGCAAGATAGCAAAATATAAATACTGCTCTAGGGAGGTGGAAACTGGGCTAACCGCATACCTGATCCTAACACAAACAACTAAAAGTAGCCGGTGAACGTGCCTACGTTGGTTCTAGACGTCTCGAGCCAGCCGGAGAACTGACTACCCCTAGAGAGAAAAAATAAGACCTCGCTTGCCTCCAGAGAAATTGAACCCCAAAGATATAGAAAGCCCCCAACAAATAATAACGGTGAGGCAAGAGGAAAACACAAACGTAGAGATGAACTAGATTCAGCAAAGTGAGGCCCAATAGTCTAGATAGCAGAAAATAGATAGTGGACTATGCGGTTAGCAGAAAACCCTACAAAACATCCACGCTGAACATTCAAGAACCCCCACACCGACTGACAGTGTGGAGGGAGAATATCAGCCCCCTAGAGCTTCCAGCGAGTCAAAAAATCAAATGTAAAGCAAGCTGGACAAATACACTGAATAATGCAAACGATCCAAATTGTACAAAACAGACTTAGCTTTTCTTGCATGAGGCAGACTGAAAGGAATCCGGAGGAGACCAAATAGGTCTGGATACAACGATGCCAGGCAAGAGACTGAGTCCAGAGGAGACTCAAATAGGAAACACCCGCTGCTTAACGACACAGCTGGAGCTCAGGCCTGCAACAAGACATACCTAACACAATACCGTTAGTGACCACCAGAGGGAGCCCAGAAACACAGTTCACAACAGTACCCCCCCCTTGAGGAGGGGTCACCGAACCCTCACCAAGACCCCCAGGGCGATCAGGATGAGCAGCGTGAAAGGCATGAACCAAATCAGCCGCATGAACATCAGAGGCGACAACCCAGGAATTATCCTCCTGACCATAGCCTTTCCACTTAACTAAATACTGGAGTTTCCGTCTAGAGATACGAGAATCCAGAATCTTCTCCACCACGTACTCCAACTCGCCCTCAACCAAAACCGGGGCAGGAGGCTCAACAGCAGGAACCATAGGCACCACGTACCACCGCAACAAGGACCTATGGAACACATTATGAATAGCAAAAGACGCTGGAAGGTCCAAGCGAAAAGACACCGGGTTAAGGATTTCCAAAATCTTATAAGGACCGATAAAGCGAGGCTTGAACTTAGGAGAGGAGACTTTCAAAGGAACATGCCGAGAAGACAACCAAACCAAATCCCCAACACGAAGTCGGGGACCCACACCGCGGCGGCGGTTGGCAAACCGCTGGGCCTTGTCTTGTGACAATTTCAAATTGTCCACCACATGGTTCCAAATCCGCTGCAACCTATCCACCACAGAATCAACCCCAGGACAGTCAGAAGGTTCAACCTGACCCGAGGAGAAACGAGGATGAAAACCAGAGTTGCAGAAAAAGGGAGAAACCAAGGTGGCAGAACTAGCCCGATTATTAAGGGCAAACTCGGCCAGTGGCAAAAAGGTAACCCAGTCGTCCTGATCAGCAGAAACAAAACATCTCAAATAAGTCTCTAACGTCTGATTAGTTCGCTCGGTCTGGCCATTAGTCTGAGGATGAAAAGCCGACGAAAAAGACAAATCAATACCCATCTTAGCACAAAAGGATCGCCAGAATCTGGACACAAACTGAGATCCTCTGTCAGATACAATATTCTCAGGGATGCCATGCAAACGAACCACATTCTGAAAGAACAAAGGAACCAAATCAGAGGAGGAAGGCAACTTAGGCAAGGGCACCAAATGGACCATTTTAGAAAAACGATCGCACACCACCCAGATGACAGACATCTTCCGAGACACCGGAAGATCCGAAATGAAATCCATGGAAATGTGCGTCCAAGGCCTCTTTGGGATAGGCAAGGGCAAAAGCAACCCGCTGGCACGAGAACAGCAAGGCTTAGCCCGAGCACAAATCCCACAGGACTGCACAAAAGAACGCACATCCCGCGACAAGGAAGGCCACCAAAAGGACCTGGCCACCAAATCTCTGGTACCGAAAATCCCAGGATGTCCCGCCAACACCGAAGAATGAACCTCAGAAATAACTCTGTTGGTCCATCCATCAGGGACAAACAATCTCTCTGGTGGACAACGATCAGGCCTATCAGCCTGAAATTTTTGCAGCCCTCGTCGCAAATCTGGGGAAATGGCAGACAAAATTACTCCCTCTCTGAGATTACCAGCCGGCTCAGAGACTCCCAAAGAATCAGGCACAAAACTCCTAGAAAGTGCATCAGCCTTCACGTTCTTCGAACCAGGCAGGTACGAGACCACAAAGTCAAAACGGGAGAAAAACAACGACCAACGGGCCTGTCTAGGATTCAGGCGCTTGGCAGACTTGAGGTAAATCAGATTTTTATGATCAGTCAAGACCACCACACGATGTCTAGCTCCCTCGAGCCAATGTCGCCACTCCTCAAATGCCCACTTCATGGCCAACAACTCCCGATTACCAACATCATAGTTCCGCTCAGCAGGCGAAAATTTCCTTGAAAAGAAGGCACATGGCTTCATCACGGAGCCATCAAAACAGCCCCTGCACCAATCTCAGAAGCATCAACTTCAACCTGGAAGGGAAGAGAGACATCCGGCTGGCACAAAACTGGCGCTGAAGTAAACCGACGCTTCAGCTCCCGAAAGGCCTCCACGGCCGCAGGAAACCAATTCGCAACATCAGAACCCTTCTTGGTCATATCCGTCAAAGGTTTAACCATGCTGGAGAAATTAGCGATAAAACGACGGTAAAAATTAGCAAAGCCCAAGAACTTCTGCAGGCTCTTAACAGACGTGGGCTGAGTCCAGTCATGAATGGCACGGACCTTAACTGGGTCCATCTCCACAGTAGAAGGGGAAAAAATAAAACCCAAAAAAGAAACCTTCTGTACCCCAAAGATACATTTTGAGCCCTTCACAAATAGAGCATTCTCCCGCAAAACCTGAAACACCATCCTGACCTGGTTCACATGGGACTCCCAATCATCAGAAAAAAACAAAATATCATCCAGATAAATAATCATAAATTTATCCAGATATTTCCAGAAGATGTCATGCATGAAGGACTGAAACACAGAAGGAGCATTAGATAATCCGAAAGGCATCACCAGGTACTCAAAATGACCCTCGGGCGTATTAAATGCCGTTTTCCATTCATCTCCCTGCTTTATGCGCACAAGGTTATACGCACCACGAAGATCTATCTTGGTGAACCAACTGGATCCCTTAATCCGAGCAAACAAATCAGACAACAATGGCAAAGGATACTGAAATTTCCGGCAAGATAGCAAAATATAAATACTGCTCTAGGGAGGTGGAAACTGGGCTAACCGCATACCTGATCCTAACACAAACAACTAAAAGTAGCCGGTGAACGTGCCTACGTTGGTTCTAGACGTCTCGAGCCAGCCGGAGAACTGACTACCCCTAGAGAGAAAAAATAAGACCTCGCTTGCCTCCAGAGAAATTGAACCCCAAAGATATAGAAAGCCCCCAACAAATAATAACGGTGAGGCAAGAGGAAAACACAAACGTAGAGATGAACTAGATTCAGCAAAGTGAGGCCCAATAGTCTAGATAGCAGAAAATAGATAGTGGACTATGCGGTTAGCAGAAAACCCTACAAAACATCCACACTGAACATTCAAGAACCCCCACACCGACTGACGGTGTGGAGGGAGAATATCAGCCCCCTAGAGCTTCCAGCGAGTCAAAAAATCAAATGTAAAGCAAGCTGGACAAAAACACTGAATAATGCAAACGATCCAAATTGTACAAAACAGACTTCGCTTTTCTTGCATGAGGCAGACTGAAAGGAATTCGGAGGAGACCAAATAGGTCTGGATACAACGATGCCAGGCAAGAGACTGAGTCCAGAGGAGACTCAAATAGGAAACACCCGCTGCTTAATGACACAGCTGGAGCTCAGGCCTGCAACAAGACATACCTAACACAATACCGTTAGTGACCACCAGAGGAAGCCCAGAAACACAGTTCACAACAGCAGGGCGCCGATGTGCATCGGCGGAGGACCTCATTCTCTCCTCGGAGGCCCGGATGGCATCCTGAGTGCGGTCCCAAATGTCTCGTGCCTCCACTGCCCAGTCTGCCACCCTGGAATCAGCAGAGGACATGGGCATAGGCACAGGAACCCGCGGATGTTGGCCGTAATTAAGGAGGAAAGGAGTCTGACCGGTGGAGTCGGCTACAGCGTTGTTAAGGGCAAACTCAGCCCACGGTAACAAGGATGCCCAGTCATCCTGCCGGGCAGAAACAAAATGTCGTAAATAAGTGACCAGAGTCTGATTGGCCCTCTCAACCAACCCATTCGTCTCGGGATGATAAGCCGAGGAGACATTTAACTCAATACTGAGTAGACGACAAAGCTCCCTCCAGAATCGAGACGCAAATTGGGGACCCCGGTCACTGACAATCTTGTCCGGCATACCGTGTAAGCGAAAGATATGCTTGATGAACAAGGCTGCCAGAGCCCGTGCAGAAGGTAGCCGTGGAAGAGGAACCAAATTAACCATTTTGTAAAAATGGTCAGTGATCACCCAGATAATGGTGCAGTTACGAGACTTGGGTAAACCCACCACAAAGTCCATCCCGACCATCTCCCAGGGCCTGTCCACCACTGGCAGAGGGTAAAGCAACCCAGCTGGCCATTGTCGAGGGGACTTGTTCTTGGCGCAAGAGACACACGCCCGAACATAGTCTGCGACATCACGAGCCATATGCGGCCACCAGTATGTCCTGACCAAGCGCTACATGGATAGGGTATCGGCCCGGTGGTGCAGCTATCTGAATTGCTGACATGCTGAATATGTATACAAGCTAAGTAACCCTTTATTATTTGGATGTACTCCTGATGAACCTCTTTGAACTAGAAGGGGAGAAACGCGTTGAGTCTAAAGGGATATGATTTTTTGCATAAGAGTCTAAAGTGATTTTTTTGTAAGACACAATGTGGTTTAATATTTTGGTCTGCATTTGGGCCAGAGAAAATAAATATGTAATTGGCTAATGAATTAACATATGGTTGTTTTAGGAATTTATTGTAAATTGTAACACTGCAGTGTGATATCAAAGTTGGTATGGGATATGTTCGACATCACAGCATATACATCTCCCTACTAGCATAATGGCATTTTGAGACCCTATTGTATGGGAGCAAATGGACCAAAATCGCATATGTGTTTAATGCTATCTCTGATAAAGCATCCCTATCTGCCATTATTTGTTGTTTTCTAGCTAGAGGTATTATGGAGTAAAGGGACACAGATCACCAAGTGAGTTGAGTATTTTAGGTCTAGCTAGATATCTTTACTGACACATTTATGTCCCTCCAAGTTGTTTACATTCATACATTGTATATGTGGGTTTTTCCTCCCCTATCCTGTTAGGGTGCGACAGGGGTAGTAGGGAAAGCCGACGAGGAGCGGGGGCACCACGGCGTAGGACAATAGGGTGCCAACCTCCGCAGGCAGGTAGGGGGCACTTAGAGAGCATAGGGCTTGACACTGTTCCAGCCTTTCCTGTAGTACGCTTGCATCTATTGGTGATGGTTTTTGTCAAGTGCACATATGTTTTTAATATATAAAAAATAAAAGTGAAATTTTATGATAATCTGGCAATTACGTCTTGGGGATTTTTCTGTGAGAATATGTCCTGACCAGTAACTCAGATGTCCTTTTGGAACCAAAATGTCTACCCACCCCAGATGAGTGGGCCCAAGAGAGAACCTCCGGTCGCAAACTGGATGGTACAAAAGTCTTGCCTGGAGGCACAGACTCTAGCAAAACCGGGGACACAGTTCTCAGGCTCTCAGTGGGGACAATAAGCCGAGGCTCCTCTTCCTCCTCCACGGATGACACAACGGAGCGAGAGAGAGCACCGGCACGAATGTTCTTTTCCCCAGAAAGAAAATGGAGGGTGAAATGAAACCAGGAGAAGAACAAGGACCATCTGGCCTGGCGAGAATTTAACCGCTGGGCTGTCTGCAGGTACACCAAATTTTTATGATCTGTGAAGACTTGGAAGGGAAAACGAGCTCCCTCCAAGAGATGTCTCCACTTCGAGAAAGCCAACTGCATGGCTAGCAGCTCCCTGTCCCCGATGGAATAATTCCTCTCTGCTGGTGAGAAGGTCTTAGAAAAAAAGAAGCAAGGATGCTTCCGACCTTGAGCATCCTTTTGGAAGAGGACTGCTCCAGCACCAACAGATGAGGCATCCACCTCCATGATAAAAGGCTTATCTACATTGGGGCGATGTAGGATGGGAGCGCTAGCAAAGTGTGACTTTATAGAGCTATAGGCCTTGGAGACCTCCTCAGACCACAATTTGGGATTTGCTCCCTTCTTGGTGAGGGCAACCAAGGGAGCTACCAAAATTGAGAAGTGCACAATGAACTGGCGATAATTATTAATGAACCCCATAAAGCGCTGCACCGCTTTAAGAGAATGGGGTTCCTGCCAGTCCATCACAGCCTGTAGTTTGGCAGGATCCATAGCCAATACCTGGGTGGAGATGATATAGCCTAGGAAAGGTAAGGACTCCTGCTCGAACATACACTTCTCCAACTTGGCATAGAGGGAGTTTGCCCATAGGAGGTCGAAGACTTTGCAAACATCTCTCTGGTGGGAGTCAATATCTGGAGAGTAGATGAGAATATCATCCAGATAGACTACGACCGAGGTGGAGAGCATATCCCGGAAGATGTTGTTCACAATGTCTTTTAAAACGGCTGGGGCATTACAGAGCCCAAAGGGCATTACCAGATATTCATAGTGCCCATCCCTGGTGTTAAAAGCCGTCTTCCATTCGTCCCCCTCACGGATGCGAATCAGGTTGTAAGCACCCCGCAGATCTAATTTAGTAAATACTAGTGTTGAGCATTCCGATACTGCAAATATCGGGT
This sequence comes from Ranitomeya variabilis, assembly GCF_051348905.1. Lineage (NCBI taxonomy): Eukaryota > Metazoa > Chordata > Amphibia > Anura > Dendrobatidae > Ranitomeya > Ranitomeya variabilis. Next base: position 1,009,345,721 of record NC_135232.1, on the reverse strand, counting down.
ATCGGTCGATATTCGCTGTATCGGAATTCCGATACCGAGTTCCGATATTTTTGTGATATCGGAAATCGGAATCGGAAGTTCCCAGTGTATGGTTCCCAGGGTCTGGAGGAGAGGGGACTCTCCTTCAGGCCCTGGGATCCATATTCATGTAAAAAATAAAGAATACAAATAAAAAATATGGATATACTCACCCCTCCGACGGACCCTGGACCTTAGCGGTGCAACCGGCAGCCTCCGTTCCTAAGAATGCAGTGAGTGTACAGGACCTGGGATGACGTCGCGGTCTTGTGATTGGTCGTGTGACCGCTCATGTGACCGCGACATCATCGAAGGTCCTTCACTCACTGCATTCTTAGGTACAGAGGCTGCCGGTTGCACCGCTAAGGTCCTGGGCCCATCCGAGGGTGAGTATATCCATATTTTTTATTTTTATTCTTTATTTTTTACATGAATATGGATCCCAGGGCCTGAAGGAGAGTTTCCTCTCCTTCAGACCCGGGGAACCATCCAGGATACCTTCCGATATTTGTGTCCCATTGACTTGTATTGGTATCGGGTATCGGTATTGGCGATATCCGATATTTTTTGGATATCGGCCGATCCAATCCGATACCAATACTTTTGAATATCGGAAGGTATCGCTCAACACTATTAAATACCCTTGCTCCCCGAAGCCTATTGAAGAGCTCAGATATCAAGGGCAAAGGATACTTATTCTTAATGGTGATGGCGTTAAGACCCCTGTAATCTATGCATGGACGCAGTTCCCCATTCTTCTTCTGCACGAAGAAGAACCCAGCCCCAGCAGGTGACACTGACTTACTGATGAACCCTCTTGCCAGATTCTCTTGAATGTACTAAGACATTGCCTCCGTCTCCAGGAGAGATAACGGATAGACTCAACCCCGGGGAGGCTCAGCACCAGGCAAGAGGTCAATAGGACAGTCATAGGGGCGATGGGGCGGAAGGGTCTCCGCTGCCTTTTTGGAGAACACATCCGCATAAGACCAATATTGCTTGGGGAGAAAGGATAGATCTGTGGGTACCTCTGTAGTAGCAACCTGAAAGCACTTCCTCTGACACCTACCCCCACAAGATTCACCCCATCCCAAAATTCTGCCTGAGGACCACTCAGTATGAGGAGAGTGGTACCGTAGCCAAGGTATCTCCAACAGGACCTCATCAATTCCCTCAGGAATGACGAGCAGAGATATAATCTCCTGATGGGATGGCGACATGGACAGAGTAAAAGGGATGGTCTGGTGTGTTATCTGTGTGGGCAGTGTCAACCCATTCACCACTCGTACAGTTACTGGTTGAGCTAGCATTACCAGGGGTATTGCGTGACGTTGGGCAAAGGCAGAAGACATAAAATTGCCCTCCGCCCCAGAATCCATGCAGAGCTCTACCGAGTGGGAGGATGAGCCTATAATAATTGTCCCCTTAGAGGACAATTTGGAGGCAAACGTCGCCGTGCCTAGTGTACCTCCACCTACTACCACTAGACACTGACGTTTCCTCGACCGCTGGGGACATCTGGTGGCAAGATGTCCTGACTGCTGGCAAACATGACAGACCTTGAGTGCACAAGCAGTCCGGGACTTAGATCCTGCTCGTGACACTTCCATGGCCTCATGTGACTCAAGAACCAGGACCAGAGATTCCAGAGGTTTGGCGAAGGTGGGAGCCAGCCGAAACCTCTGCCTACACTGGGCTCGCTCTAACTTCCGCTCATTAAAATGGAGGTCAATACGAGTAGAGACAGTTACTGACTCCTCCAGTGTGGCAGGAATCTCCCTAGTGGCCAGAGCGTCCTTCACATGATCAGCCAGCCCCCTCCAAAATATGGGGATAAGGGCTTTATCCGACCACTCCAGCTCAGAAGCTAAAGTACGGAAGTGGACAGCAAAATGGCTGACCAAGGAAACACCCTGAGTTAATGCCAGCAGTTGGAGCGCCGTGTCATGGGTGACTCGAGGTCCTAAAATGACCTGTTTCAGAGTGCTCAGGAACAGCGGAGCACTCTGCACCACATGATCACCACACTCCCACAGCGGTTTAGCCCATTCCAACGCCCTGTCCGACAAGAGAGACACAATAAATCCCACCTTAGCCCGCTCTGTGGGAAAACGTGCAGCCAGGAGCTCGAGGTAAATAGAGCACTGACTCACGAATCCCCTACAAGATTTGCTATCTCCAGAAATTTTTTCTGGCAGCGGGAGGCGAGATAATGTCGGAACAGGGGTGGCAGTGGAAAAGGTTGCTGCAGCCACGCTAGCAGCCTGTACAGCTACTGCGGTAACATCCACAGCTGAGGTTGAGCTCTCGAGAGGCGCCATCCTACCCTCCAGCTGCTGGATATACGGCAAGGATTGCTGATTGTCCGCAATTTACTAGCCAGACCCTGGCGCTAGTATTATGTTAGGGCTAGCGGAACGCACCAAGTAAATATAGAGGTTTTATTATAATTGATGCGTTTGCAGCCCGGGGTCCACCGTGCAGGAGAACCTGCTGCTAGCAAATGGCAGAACTATATGGTGGTATGAGCTAACCCTGTTACTTCACAGAGTAGCCGAAACTCAAAGCACTGCGCCCTGTTTGATTTCACAGTGGTACAGGCTAACTACTTAACTGAGAGCAGTCAGTGGTCATGCATGCACACAAACTCCTCGCCGGAGGTGCCAGCATTCTAGGGGCTTATTTCAGCCAGGTCCCTGAATACATTCACACAAAATCTCCTCGCCGGAGGTGCCAGCATTCTAGGGGCTTATTTCAGCCGGGTCCCTGAACACAAACTCACATGACCACACTGGCACATAACATAGAACAATACTAGCGCATGGACATGCAGCCATGCGAGCCTTAAATAGTTGCAGCACATACAGGACCTTCCTAGAAGGACCAATGAGAGGCTGCCACAGAGCGTGAGCACCTACAGGACCTTCCTGAAGGACCAATGGCCTTAGCTGCAGTATCTGATCATGTGACCCTCGATCTCCACTGAGAGATCTTTACTCTGGGCATGCTCAGAACGAGAAAAGCAGGACTTAGTCCCAGAATCATCTGCTCGCCGCTGCCCAGCACTGACTTCAATGGCAGAAGCAGGAAAAGCAGCAGTAACTCTTTGTACAGAGTCAGACTGAGCAAGACGCTGGGACCGATGTCTCCGCTGAGCAGGCTCCACTGTGGCAGAAGAAGAATGGGAGACCGCAGCGGAGACGGCCCAAGATTCCCCCTGTGCAGAGGTGGGAACTTGACCCCTAACAGGCACTGATTACTTTCCGTACCCACTGTAGTACGCGGAAGTGACTGGCTGAACAAGTTATTTTTGTTTAAGGAACAGTCGGCAAAGAAGGCTGTTGATAAATGATTGGCCAAAGTTTTGATTGGCTGACAGCCATCTAATGTGTATGGCCTGATTTTAGAATTTGTAAGCAGGTTACATCTATGATCACAAGAGATGTTCCAATCAGTTCAATGTGAAACAAATTTTTACAGAATTTATATGAACTAGTTGGCCTGTGCAAAATATTCGCGCATTCGTTGTCGGGGACACAGGCAATTTCAGGAAAATCAAGCTGATCAAATGTAAATGCATTTAATGAGATGATGAACACAGAGAGGTATGTGTCTCACTGACACACATATATATATATATATATATATATATATATATATATGTAGACTGTATATATGTTTTCACAAATATTTGAGCCCAGGGAACCATTATATGTCCGTTTTGCAAGCTGGCGAGAAAATCTCGCCATACGGATGTCACACAGATGCTTACATGCGAGAAAATCGCATCCTCGCACTTCCCTCGGATAACATACGGATGACTGTTCAAGGAATATTTCTACGATTCTCGTCCGTGTAAAACAGACCAATTTTTTATACGTTGTGTGTGACTCCAGCCTAACTGATCAGAAAGGGTCTGATGAGCAAGAGCAACAGCATTGTTTCCCCTCCACAGCAGCACTGCCATCTATCTTCAGTGTAGTGAAGTGCAACACAGCCCTATGTATGTGAATGGAGCAGCTCCCTGTACAGCAGTGCCACTTTGACAGTAAAAGTGAAGGAGAATTGACTCCATAACTGAGCGTATTTACACTATTGTATAATAATTGGGAGTATCCCTTTTTTAAAAAAAGTAATATCTGCAGATTATTTTACCTTTATTTCCCTACGGTTGGATTTTGTTTTTCAATTTTTGCAAGGTTGTTTCCACCAATCTCTCCCATCGGGAAACAATGTACAGTCTGAGTTATGTCAAAGCTGCAGTTTTTTACTTGGAGCCAGAGGTGACTCCAGGTCACCAATAAGCTGCAACCTTAGAAGGAAGATAGACTTTTCAATGACTGTCCAATAATAAGGAAAATCTGATGGTTCAGAACCTGTCTGGTCCCTTTTAGGCTGCATTCATTTATATCTTCAGTTTTAAAGCTGAAGTCTTAAACAGGTAAAAATTTACTTTTATTCTACTTCCACATATGTAGCAAATATTTTATATGTACCTGCCTGAAATCGGCTGGGCAAGGAGTTCAGCCATCTGGAAAGCCAAATGTTAGGCAAATGTTAGGATTTGTTTCAGCTTTGTGGTATTGTGCTTTGGAGTAGTGTGGTGCCACCTGCATGTGATTTTTCCTTATTGCAGCTTTATAAAAATTAATTTTTAAAATGTATTTTGTGATCACATCGTGGAAGTGTGGTTTGTTTGACTATTTTCTTGCTGAAGAGGCAAGTTTACCTTTCAAATGGTGTATCATTTGTGTGGGGGTGCAGTATGAACGGTGATACAAAGGAATCACCGAAAAAGAGTGTTTGAAATAATTTAGAAGGATTCGCTAAACCTAGCAACTTCAAACAATTTGCTATTTGATTCACACAACTTTGCCTAAGTTTGCCACCACTATTTTACGCATTACAGAAGATTGCATCAGACAGAGAAGGGTCACTTATCTTCAGGGTGGACCAGGAATGCTTCTCTAATTGGTTGTGCTGTAACATGTAAATCACATGTTATAGCACAACCAATTAGGAGGAATCAGGGTTGCTAACTTGACTTTTTACGTTTTCCGAACAGCTTATCAAAAAATCATGGAACGCCAATATTTTTTACGGACACATTGAAAAACCATAATAAATCATTATGTTTAGAACTGATCTTTTTTTACAGTGCATAATTCTGATATGACAACATTATCTACCCTCACTGTAAACTAAAAAATGATGATAGTGTAGTAAAGCACGGCACTCTGGGTATCTGGGAGGTGCTCAAGTTAGGTATCCAACCCGTGGTACATAGGCAATAATATACTTGGCACTCAGGAGAATTTTGTGGTGAAGTAAAACATGATTTATTCAGTGCATCCAGTTCAACATGAACGTTTTCGGTCCCAACATAGGACCTTCATCAGACAGGATTTTTGAACACTGCAATATACATATACAAAAATAACAAGAGATTTTTTAGAGACAAATTGCAGAAAGCATGATGCACATTGAGGTTACAAATGCATTCCCATTAGAAATATATGGCACAAAAAACTAAACATCACTGGTAGATTTACCAAAACACAACAACAATGGTGACGGACTTGGTGAATCCTGATTTGGTGAGCCGTGAGTAGTGAGTTTCATAGTGGGGATACAGCGGGCTGTGAATGTGTTGATGAACGGATAAACGACAAGATCATCATGCTTAGGCCTGGGTGGAGGCCCGCCAGAGTAGGGAATTAATTGGTGACAATGCCCCAGGATCATGCGGGGTGAGCTGCCTAAAACACAAGAACACAGATGCATAACGTATGTGACGAAACATCAGATAGTACGTGAAGGTATGTACAGATATCAAGCTGCCAAAATTGAGAATAAGTGCTGGAATACAGCATAAGGTCACCATGATGAGTGGTGACTTTGAAGTGTGACCATCTGAGCTGCCTAAGGGTTGTAGTGAGCGGTGTGGCTATCGAACCCCTGATGATGTGAGGAGGGTAGGCGAGAGATGTCCCCCCACACATATATATAGTGTGGTATAAGTACCTGGACTACACAACGTGTCTGAATGGGCCCACACGTGGTTCTAATATCAGACCGGGTCCAGGAGGTATAGTACGGCCTATAACAATAAGGAGAATCACACATGACCAGTGAGGGTAATTGCCAGGAAGTATAAATGAGGGTAAATACCAGGAGGTATTAATGATGACCCATGGCGTGTGCTAGATGCAAGGACACATTACCTTTAGCAGAAAAAATGAGGAAGCGCTGTGGACAGGCGAGATACTCGCTGATGTGGGGAGCGCTGCAGGGAAAAAGGTAGTATCAAATAAATGAGGAGTCCTGGATGTATAAACCAGAAGACAGGGGGACCGACGAGATAGCCTAGCGTCGCCATACCTGGTGCTGCTGCGATTCGGAAGTGCCGTGCTGCAGGGAGCCCTCCCGGAGAAGCTGGCTTACCAGCGGTACTTCCGGGTTAAATGCTCGTCGGCAGGGGGTCAGCTGACCCGCTGCGTCATCGGCGTCACGTGACAGGTGCCGGGCGCGCATGCGCCGGACCAGTGGCTGTCACAAGGGGCATACAGGGCGCAAATGCAGAGCCAATTTGTTCTATGTGTTGCGACTATAGGATGTTACAATATAGGAGAGCCGGAGTATTAATAAAGCTACCGTATGAGAGAGTTTTGCGTCCAAAAGGGGGATTGTTAGTCACAGGTTGATAACATAATGGGACCCCATGTAGACTTAAGGAGTTTTTAGGGGTTTTAAACCGTCTGAACCCCAGGGGGATCCAGAACGGGCGGTCACATAATTTTAATATAGAGACAATATTAATACTCTATATTACTATGGCATGACTTAGATATACTGTACCATGTGAAGAATGGATGGTGCTCGGTGCCTAGAAGTGCAGCTAACGGTTCTGTGAGGATATAAAACAAGGAAAATAAAATCAGTACAGCATGATAAACATAGCCGAATTTACAGTACAATCTTCACAGTAATTTTACAAAAAAGCTGAGACGTCGTAGTCCCTATTCAGTCCCTTGGGTTCTAAAGTCTGCAACGTGTAGATCCAGAATGCTTCTCTTTTCTGGAGCATTTTAATACGGTTCTGGCCCCTTCTAGGGACAGCAATTTGTTCCAGAACCTGGAAACGTAGTTGAGCAATGCTGTGATTTTTCTCGGAAAAATGATGTGGGAGGGGAAGGTGAGTCTTATTGCAACGGATCGTGGACTTGTGTTGAGCCACTCTATCCCTCACCATTTGGGTGGTCTCCCCCACATATGCCAAACCACATGGGCACTTTATGAGGTATACCACAAACGTGGATTCACAGGTGTAGAACCCTCTTATGGGAATCGCCTTCCCAGTTTGTGGGTGAAAGACACAGGGGCCCTTCTGTATGTTACTGCATTGAAGACAATTCAAGCAGGGGAACGTGCCCTGTCTTTGGGTTTGAAGAAAAGTTTGTCTGGGGACCACTGTGCTTGAACCGATGTCTGCCTTCACCAGTTTGTCTTTAAGATTCCTTGCCCGTTTGAAACATGAGAGAAAGGGCTTACTGAATTCCGGGATATTGGGGTAACTACTTTTTAGGATATTCCAATGTCTTCTAATGGTTGACTGCACTAAACCGGAAAACGGATGGAAGGTGGAGACAAAAGGAATCCTTTTCTGATCGTCTATTGGTCTAGTGTTGGAAAGGTTTCTTTTAGCCTCTGTTAGAACTCCCCGAGGGTACCCCCTCTTGATGAACTTCTGTTCCATTTCGGTGAGTCTGATTTTTTTGATTTCCCTGTCAGAGACAATTCTCTCTATCCTATGAAACTGTGATTTCGGAATGGAGTTCTTAACTGAGGGTGGGTGGCAGCTCGTGAAGTGAAGGAGGCCATTGCGATCAGTTGGTTTGGTGAACAAGTCAATTGCTAGGGTGCCGTCTCTTTCCTTATATACCAGGGTGTCCAGAAAGCTAATTCTGTGTGTGTCATGATGTCTAGAGAATTTAAGTTCGGGCCAGATGTTATTGATGTGTTGGTCAAAGGAAAGGAGTGACTCAATGGGGCCATCCCAGATACAGAATATGTCGTCGATGTATCTCCGCCACACCCTACAGTGGTCTTTAAAGAGGGTATGATCGTACACGTAATCGTTCTCAAAGGCTGCCATGTAGGCCACGGCATAGGGGGGCGCTACGTTCGTGCCCATTGCAGTGCCTTGTTGTTGGGCATAGAAAGTGTCCTGCCACATGAAGTAATTTTCTTTAAGTACTAAACCTAGAAGGTCAGCACAGAGATGACGTATTTTGATGTCTACTTTATTCTCACGCAAGAGTCTGTCCGTGGCTGCCAGGCCTTTCTCATGTACTATTGACGTGTACAGACTGTTAACGTCCCAGGTGATTAGTAGGGAGGACGGGGTTATGGGGCCTAAGGACCTAATGACCTGTATGAAGTCATTGGTGTCCAACACAAAGGAACGTGTGGTTTTGATTAGCGGTGTCAAAATCTTTTCAAGCACCATGGATAGAGGTGACAAGACAGAGTCGGTCAAGGACACAATGGGCCTGCCCGGTGGTTTGTTTAATCGTTTATGAATTTTAGGCAAAATGTAAAAAATAGGAGTGATGGGATCTTTTTTGATAAAGAATTCCCTCATTTTGCTGTCGATAGTACCAGTTTGAAAATGAAAGTCTATAATCGGTGCAATTTGTTGGATCAGTCGGTTCAGGGGATTATGGGGTATAACTTTATAAACCGTGGTGTCATTTAATTGTCTAGTGACCTCCTCAAGGTAGTCAGTCCTGTCCATGATAACTGTCGCCCCACCTTTGTCAGCTGGTTTGATTATGAGAGACTTATCTGACGCTAGTTGCTCCAACGAGAGTTTCTCTGAAAGTGAAAGATTAGTCTGGAACCGGAACTTCCCCCGGTCCATATCGCGAGTCAGGTTATGAATGTCTCTTTCAACGAGGGAAACGAAAGTTTCCACTGGTGGGTTGGATCGTGGAGGCATGTACTCACTGCGGGTTCGTAGCCCCAGATCGTGAAGTTCAAGTGAGGTCTTGTCCTGCCTTGAAAGATTCAATGCAGGAGGCAATTCCGAAAAGTGGACATGCAATCTGAGGTTCCGGAAAAACCTCTGTAGGTCCATATTGAGTTCGAACGAGTTGAACTTGTACATTGGGCAGAAGGATAAACCTTTCTGGAGTACAGCCAACTGATGTGTGTCCAGGATTTTTGAAGAGATGTTAACTACCAGCGGGAGGTCCTTACCTGCGAGCGTGTCGCCATCTGGTTTCTGGTTTCCCCGGCGGCATTGGCCCCCCCGCCTCGTTTTCCCCTTTGGCGGCCACGATTGTGCCCTAAAAAAGAAGAAGAGTGGAAAGTGGAAGAGTTTGAAGTGCCAGGTCTGCTGTCGATAGAACCAGATGAACTTAAAGAGCTGTGTCGTCTGGAAGAATGGCGAGTATCTCGCCACTGATAGACCCGGTTCTGTAGGTAGTCCTCGGTGTCCCGTAAAAATTTTGACCTTTTCCTCTTTTCTACTTCCATTCTGTGTGACTTCAAGAGATCTTGATTCTTCAGTTTGAGTTCCTGGAACTCTTCCTGGGGCATGGTACTGATCAGTTGGTTTTCTATGGCACTTATTTGATTGTTCACCGTTTCCAGGTTCTTTTGGAGGTAGGACAGAGTTAGAGTCATTAGATCTGCTGAACATTTGTTCAGGATATGTTCAAACTTGGTGCAGTAATCTTTATCTTCCCTGAAGAAGGTCGGTTGAAGCGAGACCCGTAGGCCCCGTGGGATCCTTTGGACTCGGAGGTACTCAGCTATAGTGACGATATGCAGTTCTAAGTTGACTGCTCTTCTGGACTCACGTTCCAGATCACGATTCTTTAACTCTTTCGTAGGGATTTGTAGGAAGTCGCTTGGAGCGGTTACTTTGGAGAGAATGTCCGCCGCTTCTGTTGCGTTAAAGGAGAAGGTTTCACTTGACATCGTCCTAGGTGCTCGTGAACGGATTCAATATGTAGTGTAGTAAAGCACGGCACTCTGGGTATCTGGGAGGTGCTCAAGTTAGGTATCCAACCCGTGGTACATAGGCAATAATATACTTGGCACTCAGGAGAATTTTGTGGTGAAGTAAAACATGATTTATTCAGTGCATCCAGTTCAACATGAACGTTTTCGGTCCCAACATAGGACCTTCATCAGACAGGATTTTTGAACACTGCAATATACATATACAAAAATAACAAGAGATTTTTTAGAGACAAATTGCAGAAAGCATGATGCACATTGAGGTTACAAATGCATTCCCATTAGAAATATATGGCACAAAAAACTAAACATCACTGGTAGATTTACCAAAACACAACAACAATGGTGACGGACTTGGTGAATCCTGATTTGGTGAGCCGTGAGTAGTGAGTTTCATAGTGGGGATACAGCGGGCTGTGAATGTGTTGATGAACGGATAAACGACAAGATCATCATGCTTAGGCCTGGGTGGAGGCCCGCCAGAGTAGGGAATTAATTGGTGACAATGCCCCAGGATCATGCGGGGTGAGCTGCCTAAAACACAAGAACACAGATGCATAACGTATGTGACGAAACATCAGATAGTACGTGAAGGTATGTACAGATATCAAGCTGCCAAAATTGAGAATAAGTGCTGGAATACAGCATAAGGTCACCATGATGAGTGGTGACTTTGAAGTGTGACCAGGCAGCTCAGATGGTCACACTTCAAAGTCACCACTCATCATGGTGACCTTATGCTGTATTCCAGCACTTATTCTCAATTTTGGCAGCTTGATATCTGTACATACCTTCACGTACTATCTGATGTTTCGTCACATACGTTATGCATCTGTGTTCTTGTGTTTTAGGCAGCTCACCCCGCATGATCCTGGGGCATTGTCACCAATTAATTCCCTACTCTGGCGGGCCTCCACCCAGGCCTAAGCATGATGATCTTGTCGTTTATCCGTTCATCAACACATTCACAGCCCGCTGTATCCCCACTATGAAACTCACTACTCACGGCTCACCAAATCAGGATTCACCAAGTCCGTCACCATTGTTGTTGTGTTTTGGTAAATCTACCAGTGATGTTTAGTTTTTTGTGCCATATATTTCTAATGGGAATGCATTTGTAACCTCAATGTGCATCATGCTTTCTGCAATTTGTCTCTAAAAAATCTCTTGTTATTTTTGTATATGTATATTGCAGTGTTCAAAAATCCTGTCTGATGAAGGTCCTATGTTGGGACCGAAAACGTTCATGTTGAACTGGATGCACTGAATAAATCATGTTTTACTTCACCACAAAATTCTCCTGAGTGCCAAGTATATTATTGCCTATGTACCACGGGTTGGATACCTAACTTGAGCACCTCCCAGATACCCAGAGTGCCGTGCTTTACTACACTACATATTGAATCCGTTCACGAGCACCTAGGACGATGTCAAGTGAAACCTTCTCCTTTAACGCAACAGAAGCGGCGGACATTCTCTCCAAAGTAACCGCTCCAAGCGACTTCCTACAAATCCCTACGAAAGAGTTAAAGAATCGTGATCTGGAACGTGAGTCCAGAAGAGCAGTCAACTTAGAACTGCATATCGTCACTATAGCTGAGTACCTCCGAGTCCAAAGGATCCCACGGGGCCTACGGGTCTCGCTTCAACCGACCTTCTTCAGGGAAGATAAAGATTACTGCACCAAGTTTGAACATATCCTGAACAAATGTTCAGCAGATCTAATGACTCTAACTCTGTCCTACCTCCAAAAGAACCTGGAAACGGTGAACAATCAAATAAGTGCCATAGAAAACCAACTGATCAGTACCATGCCCCAGGAAGAGTTCCAGGAACTCAAACTGAAGAATCAAGATCTCTTGAAGTCACACAGAATGGAAGTAGAAAAGAGGAAAAGGTCAAAATTTTTACGGGACACCGAGGACTACCTACAGAACCGGGTCTATCAGTGGCGAGATACTCGCCATTCTTCCAGACGACACAGCTCTTTAAGTTCATCTGGTTCTATCGACAGCAGACCTGGCACTTCAAACTCTTCCACTTTCCACTCTTCTTCTTTTTTAGGGCACAATCGTGGCCGCCAAAGGGGAAAACGAGGCGGGGGGGCCAATGCCGCCGGGGAAACCAGAAACCAGATGGCGACACGCTCGCAGGTAAGGACCTCCCGCTGGTAGTTAACATCTCTTCAAAAATCCTGGACACACATCAGTTGGCTGTACTCCAGAAAGGTTTATCCTTCTGCCCAATGTACAAGTTCAACTCGTTCGAACTCAATATGGACCTACAGAGGTTTTTCCGGAACCTCAGATTGCGTGTCCACTTTTCGGAATTGCCTCCTGCATTGAATCTTTCAAGGCAGGACAAGACCTCACTTGAACTTCACGATCTGGGGCTACGAACCCGCAGTGAGTACATGCCTCCACGATCCAACCCACCAGTGGAAACTTTCGTTTCCCTCGTTGAAAGAGACATTCATAACCTGACTCGCGATATGGACCGGGGGAAGTTCCGGTTCCAGACTAATCTTTCACTTTCAGAGAAACTCTCGTTGGAGCAACTAGCGTCAGATAAGTCTCTCATAATCAAACCAGCTGACAAGGGTGGGGCGACAGTTATCATGGACAGGACTGACTACCTTGAGGAGGTCACTAGACAATTAAATGACACCACGGTTTATAAAGTTATACCCCATAATCCCCTGAACCGACTGATCCAACAAATTGCACCGATTATAGACTTTCATTTTCAAACTGGTACTATCGACAGCAAAATGAGGGAATTCCTTATCAAAAAAGATCCCATCACTCCTATTTTTTACATTTTGCCTAAAATTCATAAACGATTAAACAAACCACCGGGCAGGCCCATTGTGTCCTTGACCGACTCTGTCTTGTCACCTCTATCCATGGTGCTTGAAAAGATTTTGACACCGCTAATCAAAACCACACGTTCCTTTGTGTTGGACACCAATGACTTCATACAGGTCATTAGGTCCTTAGGCCCCATAACCCCGTCCTCCCTACTAATCACCTGGGACGTTAACAGTCTGTACACGTCAATAGTACATGAGAAAGGCCTGGCAGCCACGGACAGACTCTTGCGTGAGAATAAAGTAGACATCAAAATACGTCATCTCTGTGCTGACCTTCTAGGTTTAGTACTTAAAGAAAATTACTTCATGTGGCAGGACACTTTCTATGCCCAACAACAAGGCACTGCAATGGGCGCGAACGTAGCGCCCCCCTATGCCGTGGCCTACATGGCAGCCTTTGAGAACGATTACGTGTACGATCATACCCTCTTTAAAGACCACTGTAGGGTGTGGCGGAGATACATCGACGACATATTCTGTATCTGGGATGGCCCCATTGAGTCACTCCTTTCCTTTGACCAACACATCAATAACATCTGGCCCGAACTTAAATTCTCTAGACATCATGACACACACAGAATTAGCTTTCTGGACACCCTGGTATATAAGGAAAGAGACGGCACCCTAGCAATTGACTTGTTCACCAAACCAACTGATCGCAATGGCCTCCTTCACTTCACGAGCTGCCACCCACCCTCAGTTAAGAACTCCATTCCGAAATCACAGTTTCATAGGATAGAGAGAATTGTCTCTGACAGGGAAATCAAAAAAATCAGACTCACCGAAATGGAACAGAAGTTCATCAAGAGGGGGTACCCTCGGGGAGTTCTAACAGAGGCTAAAAGAAACCTTTCCAACACTAGACCAATAGACGATCAGAAAAGGATTCCTTTTGTCTCCACCTTCCATCCGTTTTCCGGTTTAGTGCAGTCAACCATTAGAAGACATTGGAATATCCTAAAAAGTAGTTACCCCAATATCCCGGAATTCAGTAAGCCCTTTCTCTCATGTTTCAAACGGGCAAGGAATCTTAAAGACAAACTGGTGAAGGCAGACATCGGTTCAAGCACAGTGGTCCCCAGACAAACTTTTCTTCAAACCCAAAGACAGGGCACGTTCCCCTGCTTGAATTGTCTTCAATGCAGTAACATACAGAAGGGCCCCTGTGTCTTTCACCCACAAACTGGGAAGGCGATTCCCATAAGAGGGTTCTACACCTGTGAATCCACGTTTGTGGTATACCTCATAAAGTGCCCATGTGGTTTGGCATATGTGGGGGAGACCACCCAAATGGTGAGGGATAGAGTGGCTCAACACAAGTCCACGATCCGTTGCAATAAGACTCACCTTCCCCTCCCACATCATTTTTCCGAGAAAAATCACAGCATTGCTCAACTACGTTTCCAGGTTCTGGAACAAATTGCTGTCCCTAGAAGGGGCCAGAACCGTATTAAAATGCTCCAGAAAAGAGAAGCATTCTGGATCTACACGTTGCAGACTTTAGAACCCAAGGGACTGAATAGGGACTACGACGTCTCAGCTTTTTTGTAAAATTACTGTGAAGATTGTACTGTAAATTCGGCTATGTTTATCATGCTGTACTGATTTTATTTTCCTTGTTTTATATCCTCACAGAACCGTTAGCTGCACTTCTAGGCACCGAGCACCATCCATTCTTCACATGGTACAGTATATCTAAGTCATGCCATAGTAATATAGAGTATTAATATTGTCTCTATATTAAAATTATGTGACCGCCCGTTCTGGATCCCCCTGGGGTTCAGACGGTTTAAAACCCCTAAAAACTCCTTAAGTCTACATGGGGTCCCATTATGTTATCAACCTGTGACTAACAATCCCCCTTTTGGACGCAAAACTCTCTCATACGGTAGCTTTATTAATACTCCGGCTCTCCTATATTGTAACATCCTATAGTCGCAACACATAGAACAAATTGGCTCTGCATTTGCGCCCTGTATGCCCCTTGTGACAGCCACTGGTCCGGCGCATGCGCGCCCGGCACCTGTCACGTGACGCCGATGACGCAGCGGGTCAGCTGACCCCCTGCCGACGAGCATTTAACCCGGAAGTACCGCTGGTAAGCCAGCTTCTCCGGGAGGGCTCCCTGCAGCACGGCACTTCCGAATCGCAGCAGCACCAGGTATGGCGACGCTAGGCTATCTCGTCGGTCCCCCTGTCTTCTGGTTTATACATCCAGGACTCCTCATTTATTTGATACTACCTTTTTCCCTGCAGCGCTCCCCACATCAGCGAGTATCTCGCCTGTCCACAGCGCTTCCTCATTTTTTCTGCTAAAGGTAATGTGTCCTTGCATCTAGCACACGCCATGGGTCATCATTAATACCTCCTGGTATTTACCCTCATTTATACTTCCTGGCAATTACCCTCACTGGTCATGTGTGATTCTCCTTATTGTTATAGGCCGTACTATACCTCCTGGACCCGGTCTGATATTAGAACCACGTGTGGGCCCATTCAGACACGTTGTGTAGTCCAGGTACTTATACCACACTATATATATGTGTGGGGGGACATCTCTCGCCTACCCTCCTCACATCATCAGGGGTTCGATAGCCACACCGCTCACTACAACCCTTAGGCAGCTCAGATGGTCACACTTCAAAGTCACCACTCATCATGGTGACCTTATGCTGTATTCCAGCACTTATTCTCAATTTTGGCAGCTTGATATCTGTACATACCTTCACGTACTATCTGATGTTTCGTCACATACGTTATGCATCTGTGTTCTTGTGTTTTAGGCAGCTCACCCCGCATGATCCTGGGGCATTGTCACCAATTAATTCCCTACTCTGGCGGGCCTCCACCCAGGCCTAAGCATGATGATCTTGTCGTTTATCCGTTCATCAACACATTCACAGCCCGCTGTATCCCCACTATGAAACTCACTACTCACGGCTCACCAAATCAGGATTCACCAAGTCCGTCACCATTGTTGTTGTGTTTTGGTAAATCTACCAGTGATGTTTAGTTTTTTGTGCCATATATTTCTAATGGGAATGCATTTGTAACCTCAATGTGCATCATGCTTTCTGCAATTTGTCTCTAAAAAATCTCTTGTTATTTTTGTATATGTATATTGCAGTGTTCAAAAATCCTGTCTGATGAAGGTCCTATGTTGGGACCGAAAACGTTCATGTTGAACTGGATGCACTGAATAAATCATGTTTTACTTCACCACAAAATTCTCCTGAGTGCCAAGTATATTATTGCCTAAAAAATGATGATAATTACAATAAAAATGAATCTGTCTAAGTTTATTCAGCTTTAAAAAATTCATGGACAACTTAATTTTGTTTTTACGAATAGAACAAAAGGGTGCCCTATTTATTTATTTATACCCAAGCAAGGACTACAATAGTTTAAATAAATTCAAAGGCAAGGAACGCAACAGCCATTTTGTAGCGGATATGGATAGTACATGAGGCCATAACAACCTTTGTCTTAGCAATTGGGATAGTGAAAGACCACTAAAAAACATTAAAGGGAACTTGTCACCAGAACTAATGCTATTAACCTGCAGATATGTGGTTAATCTGCAGGTTAATAGCGTTATTAACCTGCCCGGCACCTGCATACACTGACTCAATGCAGAGCCAGTGTCAGTCAGGGCCGGGAGCAGGGTTACAGTGGCCACTCTGTATTTTCAGAGCGGTGATTGAACCAGCAGCGCCCCCGCCTCCATGACTGAAACCATATGCTGGCTGGTAGAATAAAGTTCAGGCACTGGATAGCATAATAATGCTATAAACCTGTAGATTAACCCCATATCTGCAGGATAATAGTGTTATTTCTGGTGACAGGTCCCCTTTAAACATTATAGTGTGTGACAGCACACCAGTGAAATACAGTTACCACCTGCCTACCTATAGCTATGAATGTTGCAATCGCTTTGACATTAATACAGTTGTGTTTGAGCTAAAAAAATTTTAATGAGTTGGATACAGTCATAAGAGAAATCCATAAGTATTATACAGGGTATTTGAATGTGATTAACTCCTATATGAAAATGTATTATACATCTGTTTTCAGGGCACAATTTAGTGCCTCTGAAATTCAGCTGTGCAGAGGTGGTGTAGAGTAAAAAATACAATTTTTAGTTGCTAATACTGTGCTCATAGTGCACCATCTGAGCAACATGACTGGAAAAAGCAAGGTAGTGGTGGAAGGGGAATTAGGCTCGATGTTCACAGTCTAAATCGGGTAGGTGGTGAAATTGATGCCACTTTATTGGTGTCTGCCACTAATTTTTTGAAATGTGTACATTCTTGGTTGGGTGTCCATTTGATGGGTTAGCTGTAGTGGAAGATGCGTTGGTCCCTATTATACTATTTCTGCTGTTTTGAAATTGGTGTCTACTATTGTTTGTTGGTGTCTACAACAAATTTTTGGAAACATGTGCATTCGTGGTTGGGTGTACATCTGCTGGATTGGCTGTAGTGGAAGAGATGTCGCTCCCCATTATACTATTTACTCTTGTGAAATTGATGACACTTTGGTGATGTCTGCCACTAATTGTTTGAAATGTGAGCATTCATGGTTGGGTGTCCAACTGTCCATCTGCTGAGTTGGCTGTAGTGAAAGACCTGTTGGTCCCTGTTATACTATTTCTACTGTGGCTAAATTGATGCCACTTTGTTGGTGTCTGCCACTAATATTTGGAAATGTGAACAATCCTGGTTGGATGTCCATCTGCTGGGTTGGCTGTAGTAGAAGATTTGTCGGTCCCTATTATACTATTTCTACTGTGGTGAAATTGATGTCACTTTGTCTGCCAATACATTTTTGGAAATGTGTAGACTCCTGGTTGAGTCTCCTTCATGTGTGTTGCCTGTAGCAGTTGGCTTCCGAGACCGGCAGTCCTCCACTCTTATAGAGTCAACTACCCGTGTTACCATTCTTACATTTTTCTGATAATCGTAATCTATGAAACTGATATTTGTGCCATCTGAGTGTGGCTGAGCATCAACTTCAAACATTATTTTATAACTTATATAGCGCCAATAATTCAACATTTGCTTTACAGACATTTACAGACATTACTGCTGCTGTCACTCTTGAAACTCACAATTGAAATTTAATATCTGTATGTCTTTGGAGTGTGGGTACAACAATAAGTACTGGGAAGAAACCCTTGCATACATGGTTAGAACATACAAATTGTTTGCAGATGCTGTCCTTGGTGGGGTGGGAATATAGGACTCCAGCGCTGCAAGGCTGCTAATGATTTTGTGTTAACAACTCAACGTTTCTGTGGTTGGAAGTATATTACTGTGATGCAAACTGTGTGCGTCACTGCTGTCTTGGTGAAAACCACTGTCAAGATTTTCTTCAAGCATATTTCTGATACTGCAGAATGGGAGCATTCCTTTCTCAGGGGAGGAGGCAACTGGCAAAATGTACATTTGTATCATGGATAGAACACATTGGCACCCAGAAGTCAGCACTATTTCAAATAATAACTATACAGGTAACAATCATGTTGCAGATAGTGCTGAAAGAAGGCACACATGGGTCAGTCTCTTTCATGAGGTCTAACTCCACAGTGTGCTGGTGGTGGGAAAACATAACAGATAACATGTTTTTTTAGATTCTTGCCAATCTGAAAAAAAGACCCAAGCTAGACAACTGCAGAACCGCAAACGTTGCTGTCCACTGCCAGAGTTGAGCCTCAGGATGCATTGGTTCTCGTGGTTGCATAACTCTGTGTCTATGTAACCTCCTCATTTTCCACCTCCTCCTCTGCTGAGCTACTAAGCTGCATGCCTCTGTGTTTACACCAAGTGTGATCTACTACCTCATCATCACTCTCTCTGTTCTCCCACTCCTTGCCCTGAGAGTCACCCTCCTCCTCTTCCTGCCTAGACAGCACAGTACAGTCTGCAGGCACCTCAAATATCTGAATCTCATCACAAATGGATCACCTTCACCCAACAGGGTTAATGTCTGTTGAAGAGGGTTTAGTTTATGTTCGTCCAGCCCTAGATCAAATTCAGAAAAAATTTGGCCATCGGTGCAGATGATTTCCTCCTCTTGACTCTGTGAATCTTTAGAGCAGACCTCTGATGCCCATGTGTTATGACCCCAATGGCGAGGGTCTCAGAGGAACGTGGAAATCTGCAGAATACAAAAATCCAGCTCATAGGGCAGTGGTAACTGGGTTGACCATATATCTACTCCTAACGCCAACACTAGAAGTAGCCGGGGATCATTCCTACGTTGATTCTAGATGACACGCGCCAGCCGGAGAATCTAGCTACCCCTAGTAGAGGAAAACAAAGACCTTTCTTGCCTCCAGAGAAGGGGACCCCAAAGCTGGATAGAAGCCCCCCACAAATAATGACGGTGAGGTAAGAGGAAATGACAAACACAGAAATGAACCAGGTTTAGCACAGAGAGGCCCGCTTACTGATAGCAGAATAAAGAAAGGTAACTTATATGGTCAACAAAAACCCTATTAAAATCCACACTGGAAATTCAAGAACCCCCGAACCGTCTAACGGTCCGGGGGGAGAACACCAGCCCCCCTAGAGCTTCCAGCAAAGGTCAGGATATAGATTTGGAACAAGCTGGACAAAAATACAAAACCAAAACAAAAAGCAAAAAGCAAAAGGCAGACTTAGCTGATATAACTGGAACCAGGATCAGTAGACAAGAGCACAGCAGACTAGCTCTGATAACTACGTTGCCAGGCATTGAACTGAAGGTCCAGGGAGCTTATATAGCAACACCCCTAACTAACGACCCAGGTGCGGATAAAAGGAATGACAGAAAAACCAGAGTCAAAAAACTAGTAACCACTAGAGGGAGCAAAAAGCAAATTCACAACACCCATGTAAAAGAATGTGTGAACAGCTCTGCAGAATGGCCCATTTGTGGTTCCTCACAGTCAGTTGGGCGCTTTTTGGAGAGTTGTGATGTGGGGGAAAAAGGTTAATTGGGTTGCCACCACTGAGGACTGCACTCTGTGTGATGTTAAGGTAGAGGAAGAGGAGCAGAGGCCACTTGATGCAGTGCTTGCCATCTACTGGAGCACATGTTCTTTCTGGCCCTCATCTTCAAAGCGTACCGTTGTACGGCAGCCAAAGAAAGGGAGTGGATTTGTCCATCCAGTAACACAAGTTGTAAAAATGCTCCACAAATTCTGACTGCAGCAAAACAAACTGACTTCTCATCCCTCATATCATACCTGTCTCACAACCCTAAACAACTATTCAGTAATTTTAATTTTTTCCTTCATCCACCAGTTCCCCCTCCCTCTCCTCTCATCTCAGCTGAATACTTTGCCTCACCACCTGTGAACTTGCCACAATAACGTCCCACCTCATTCCAAACTTTACCACAGTCTTCATTACAAGCATAACCCACCTCTTCAACCTATCACTAACAACCAGTGTCTTCCATCCTGATTGAAACATACCTCGATCACACGCATCCTTAAAAAGCCCACCCTTGACTCATCCTTTGTGTCTACCTATCATCCCATATCATTTCTTCTCTATGCCACCAACTACTGGAACAACATGTCCATTTTAAACTGTCCTCCCACCTCTCCTCTTGCTCCCTCTTTGACCGCTTGCAATCTGACTTCAGACCGCACCATTCCACTGAAACTGCCCTGACTAAAGTCACCAATGAGCTACTAACTGCCAAAAGAAAGTGAATCAAGTTTGTCCTCCTCTTTCTCCTGGACCTGACATGTCTTTGACACAGTGAACCATTCCCTCTTATTATAAACATTCTTATCTGTTGACATTACAGACTTGGCCCTTTGTTGGCTCTCCTAGTACCTAACAGACAGGACATTCAGTGTCTCCTACTCACACACCACCTCCTCATCTCACCCCCTATGTGTCGGTATCCACCAAGGTTCAGTTATAGGAAAGGGAACTACGATTAGAGGGCGCACTTGCATGCTCTCTCCCTCTTAAAGGGACTGCCTGCATCAACCTAAGGTATAAACAAACCATAGATGGACGACACATTCTATTTAAGGCTTCTCCTTCAATACGGAGGTGCCTGAGCTACGTTGTTAGTTTGCCTTGCATGTTTGCTAGTTGTCAAGTTTCCCAGGTCCATCTGTCTGCTTGTCTACCCTGTACCCATCTGATCTTACCTGTCTGTGCCTATCTGCTCGCAACTGTCTGTACTCTTCTGTCCATCAGCAAGTCCGGATCGCGCCTGCCAGCACCCATATGTCTAACACCCAATCCAGCCTGCAACTGCCAGCGCTTTTCTGTTCCTCAGCCGGTCCCATCTGCACCCGTGGTTCCAGAGTCCCTACTGTGCCTTCCTGCATTTTTCATTTCTCCTTTGGGCCTTAGCAGCTTACCCGCTGTAGGGGGTCAGCTGCCATATTCTGTAGGTCAGCCATGGAGTAGCACCTGGTGCCACCTCATTGTACCTCCTTGTGTCACATTTTTTGCTTGCTGCCACTTGTCCGAGTAGGGATCTGGTAGACCACCTAGTTATACCACTTCCAGGCTTTCAGAGGGATATGGAACAGTGATTTTACCACCTTGTCTGTTAGAGTCTTCATCTTCTGGGTTGGCTGTAGTGGAAGTGTTTTGAACAGCTGACATGTGCCCACAATAGGCGCGGGCAGAATTGCGATCTGCCCATGCCTATTAACTAGTTAAATGCCGCTGTCAAACGCAGACAGCGGCATTTAACTACCGCATCCGGCTGGGCGGCCGGAAATGACGGCATCGCCGACCCCGTCACATGATCGGAGGTCAGCGATGCTTCATTATTGTAACCATAGAGGTCCTTGAGACCTCTATGGTTACTGATCGCCGGCAGCTGTGAGCGCCACCCTGTGGTCGGCGCTCACAGCACACCTGATTTTCTGCTGCATAGCAGCGAACAGCAGATCACTGCTATGTAGCAGAGGCGATCATGCTGTTCCTGCTTCTAGCCTCCCATGGAGGCTATTGAAGCATGGCAAAAGTAAAAAAAAAAGTTAAAAAAAATTTGAAAAAAATAAAAAAAATATAAAAATTTAAATCATCCCCTTTCGCCCCAATCAAAATAAATCAATTAAAAAAAAAATCAAACCTACACATATTTGGTATCGCCGCGTTCAGAATCGCCCAATATATCAAAAAGAAAAAGCATTAACCTGATCGCTAAACAGCGTAGCGATAAAAAAATTCGAAATGCTAGAATTACGTTTTTTTGGTCACCGCGACATTGCATTAAAATGCAATAACGGGCGATCAAAAGAACGTATCTGCACCAAAATGCTATCATTAAAAACGCCAGCTCGGCACGCAAAAAATAAGCCCTCAACCGACCCCAGATCATGAAAAATGCAGATGCTACGAGTATCGGAAAATGGCGCAATTTTTTTTTTTCTTAGCAAAGTTTGGAATTTTTTTTCACCACTTAGGTAAAAAATAACCTAGTCATGTTAGGAGTCTATGAACTCGTAGTGACCTGGAGAACCATAGTGGCAGGTCAGTTTTAGCATTTAGTGAACCTAGCAAAAAAGCCAAACAAAAAACCAGTGTGGGACTGCACTTTTTTTTGCAATTACACTGCACTTGGAATTTTTTTCCCATTTTCTAGTACATGACATGCTAAAACCAATGATGTCGTTCAAAAGTACAACTTGTCCCGCAACAAATAAGCCCTCACATGGCCAAATTGATGGAAAAATAAAAAAGTTATGGCTCTGGGAAGGAGGGGAGTGAAAAACGAATGCGGAAAAATGAAAAATCCCAAGGTCATGAAGGGGTTAAATTTTTTGACAATGGCAGTCTAGAAAACTGATATTTATGCCACCTGAGTGTGGCTCAGCCTGAAAGCAGGTAGAGGTAGTGCATGTGGTTTCAGGGCTCCCAGCAAGGAGCCCTTCACCAATCCCTTACCCACCTCATCTTACTGTGACATTCAATTGAAAGCTGTAAATGCTGTCCAAGACCCCGATACCTCATGCCTGGCTGATTGCTGCAGTGCCATGCTAATATCTGTACTGTGGGTGAATTGAGGCCACTTTCCTGGTGTCTGTCCCTCATTTGATGTGTTTTGGAAGAATTTGGGGCTGTTCTAAGGTGTTGTGAATGCGTTTGTTTTTGCCTCTCATTGACGTGAATGGCGTTCAGCTATGTTCAGCGAATATTCAACAAATTAATTGGCGAATACTGCAAATTTGGCGAACTTAATCCGAACTGAACATTGAAATATTCGCTCATCTCTATTTGTGGTAAAAAAATACTCACTACTACCATAGATTCTTTGAAAGGTGCAGTTTACAAACTTGTGTCACTTGTGGGGGTTCTTTAAATGTAACAATGTATCCTCAAGCAATTCTAGCTAAAACAGTGCTCCTTCCACTCCAAGCTCTGCCTAGCGCCCAAGCAGTCGTTTTCCAACAAATGTGGGGTATCGGCGTTATCAGAATAAAATTGCCACTAAAAATTTCGGCATCAATTTTCTTGTTTTCCCCTTGTGAAAATGAAAAATAAATTTGGGCTAAAACGAGATTTTTTTGTGGGAAAAGTGTGATTTTTTATTTTCACGGCTCAACATCATATAATTCTGTGAAGCACCTGAGGGTTAAAGGTGCACTGCTGACAACACATCTAGATAAATTGCTTGAGAGGTCAAGTTTG
Organism: Ranitomeya variabilis; assembly: GCF_051348905.1. Classification (NCBI taxonomy): domain Eukaryota; kingdom Metazoa; phylum Chordata; class Amphibia; order Anura; family Dendrobatidae; genus Ranitomeya; species Ranitomeya variabilis. Next base: position 1,009,322,144 of record NC_135232.1, on the reverse strand, counting down.
CAAAATGGGGTAATTGGTGGGGTATTTCCATTGTTTAGGTGCCTCAGGTGCTCTCCAAACTCGAAATGGCAACTGCTATCGATTCCAGTTAATTTTGTATTTCAAAAGCAAATGGTGCGTCTTTTCTTCCAAGCCCAGCCGTGTGCCCAAGGAGTAGTTTTCTTCCACATATGCCACATATGTGACATTGGTGTACTCAGGAGAAATTATACAACAAATTTTTGGAGTCAATTTTTTCTTGTTACCCTTGAGAAAATAAAAAATGTTAGCTAAAATAACATTTTTGTGGGAAAAAAATGTGCTTTCTAATTTTTACAGCTCAACATTATAACAATTTGTGAAGCCCATGTAGGTTTCAAAGTGCTCACCGCACATATATATGAGTTTCCTTAGGGATCTAGTTTCTAAAGTGGGGTAACTTGTGGGGATTTCCCCTGTTTAGGCACATCAGGAGCCCTAAAAACATGACATGGCATCGCATTCCAAAACGATTCCCTTCTGAGCCCTGCCATGCACCCAAACAGTAGTTTTCCACTACATATGGGGTATTGGTGTATTCAGGAGAAATCGCACATCAAATTTTATGGAACATTTTCTCCTGTTAGCCTTGTGAATATGAAAAATTTGGGGCGAAAGTAACATTTTTATGGAGAAAAGTTAAATGTTCATTTTTTCCTTCCACATTCCAATAATTCATGTGAAGCCTCTGAAGGGTTAATAAACTTCTTGAATATGGTTTTTAGCACTTTGTAGTGTGCAGTTTTTTAGAATGGTGTCTGTTTTTAGTATTTTCTGTCATATAGGACTATCAAAGTCACTTCAAATGTGACATGGTGCTTAAAAAAATGGTTTTGTAAATTTTATGGAAAAATGAGAAATTGCTGATCAACTTTTAACCCTCATAACTAGATAAAACAAAAAAATTATGTTTACAAAATTGTACTGATGAAAAACCACAAAAAAGATGATACAATAGCCAATATTTAGAAAATATTAATATAAACTTTATTAGCACACATTAAAAACTCCATCGCACCAAATTGGAACAGAGAGTGAAAACCGGCACAACAATGCGCTCCGTGTGATACATGGGTGACTGACACACTCACCCGGCGCCACAGCCGGACAAACACCTGGTATCAATATGTATATGTTAGCCCTCTATATGTAACGCACCAGTAACTATAGCCATTGCTTACTCCATACATAATGCGAAATGCTAGTTACTTCTGCTATTTACTGGCGCAGTAGACAGGGCACACCTGCTTCTCTTTACCCAATAATTCCTAAAAGCGACCATATAATAAATAAATGTTACCTATGCCGCAGGGATACCAAGGTGAGGCTGTAGTCCGGGCGAGAGCGTCTGCCCCGACGCACGTTTCGGACCTATACCTTTTTCAAGGGGCCTAGTTTACACTGTTCACTGCCCGCCTTAAGTAGTATACCGATAATGTGTATGGTGACCACGCCACCGGAAGTTGCTCACCCGACCCGGAAATGATGCGCCACGTCGCCGAGGCAACCGCAGCAACAGCAAGCACCGGAGTCACATGAAGACACGGTAACGTGACCTAGCCTCCACGTATAGACTCCGATAACCCGCAGCCACCGCGGCGCCCAGGCGACGAGTGCGTACAGGGCAAGGATTGCAAAACCTATTACTTGCATACCACATACCCAATCTGCACCGTAACCACAAGAAACGAGCACCACATGAATTAAAAAACCAGGTAATGTAGAGACAACATAGTATATATGGTACACAATATAAGAACATACTTGCATATCTGTCACTCAGGGACAATATTGTTTATCAATATAAAGAAAAATACCATAGCCCAATATGCACATACACTCACCGGCCACTTTATTAGGTACACCTGTCCAACTTCTTGTTAACACTTAATTTCTAATCAGCCAATCACATGGCGGCAACTCAGTGCATTTAGGCATGTAGACATGGTCAAGACAATCTCCTGCAGTTCAAACCGAGCATCAGTATGGGGAAGAAAGGTGATTTGAGTGCCTTTGAACGTGGCATGGTTGTTGGTGCCAGAAGGGCTGGTCTGAGTATTTCAGAAACTGCTGATCTACTGGGATTTTCACGCACAACCATCTCTAGGGTTTACAGAGAATGGTCCGAAAAAGAAAAAAAATCCAGTGAGCGGCAGTTCTGTGGGCGGAAATGCCTTGTTGATGCCAGAGGTCAGAGGAGAATGGGCAGACTGGTTCGAGCTGATAGAAAGGCAACAGTGACTCAAATCGCCACCCGTTACAACCAAGGTAGGCCTAAGAGCATCTCTGAACACACAGTGCGTCGAACTTTGAGGCAGATGGGCTACAGCAGCAGAAGACCACACCGGGTACCACTCCTTTCAGCTAAGAACAGGAAACTGAGGCTACAATTTGTACAAGCTCATCGAAATTGGACAGTAGAAGATTGGAAAAACGTTGCTTGGTCTGATGAGTCTCAATTTCTGCTGCGACATTCGGATGGTAGGGTCAGAATTTGGCGTAAACAACATGAAAGCATGGATCCATCATGCCTTGTATGGAGCATCTTTGGGATGTGCAGCCGACAAATCTGCGGCAACTGTGTGATGCCATCATGTCAATATAGACCAAAATCTCTGAGGAATGCTTCCAGCACCTTGTTGAATCTATGCCACGAAGAATTGAGGCAGTTCTGAAGGCAAAAGGGGGTCCAACCCGTTACTAGCATGGTGTACCTAATAAAGTGGCCGGTGAGTGTATATATAGCATAGTATTCAACAATAGTAGATTTATGATGTTATTTCTTCTTGCATCCATATAGATAATTTCCCGCGATTAACATGTGCCAGTACATCCATCGCTCCATGTACCTATCAATAGGATCCACAATGTCTCCACAAATACCTGTGGCTAAAATAAAATATAAAAACAAATTAAAATATGCACACACAGAGCGCATTATGCACCGATTATAGCACAGAGAGTGGAGATTAGAGAAATGGGGTATAGCTCAAATTCTCATTGAGCCCAGATGGATGGACTGTGCCCAATGTCCATATCCACCTGGACTCTAATTGAGCCAACCTCTTGAACATTCCTCCACCCCGAATATTACCATCCAGCATATCGATGCCCCTAAACCGCAGCTGTCTACTATCACACCCGTGGGACCTGTAGAAGTGTTTGGGGATCGTTTTCAGTAGTGTCACGTCATCTGCCGTGGCTGCTGCTTCGATCCCCAACACATGCTCACGAATCCTTATCTTAAGCTGTCTAGTCGTCATCCCCACGTAGATCATATCACATGGGCAGACAGCGTAATAAATTACGTTTCTACTGGTACACGTAATGTTTGTTTTAATTTTAAATTCCCTAGAGCCATCTTGATTTTTAAATGAATCTATTCGATCCATATTCATGCAGGCCACACAATGGCCACATGGGGCACTACCGTGGCGTCTTTTTATCCGGTCAAGGAATGTGGTTGTTGGCCCACCCGTGTAATGACTACGAACTAATTGGTCCCGTAAATTTTTTGATCTCCTGGCTGTAATAACAGCTCTATCCGGAACAAATCTCGCAATCACCGGGTCGGCCTTCAAGATGTGCCAAGACTTGTCAAGAATTTTCCTCATTTTCGGAAAATGTGAGTGGAAATTGGTGACAAATCTTACATCTCCACATTCCTTAGGTTGGCGTGTCCCATATAATAAATCATTTCTGGAGGACCCTTTAGCACGGTTGTAGGCTTTTTTAATCATACGATTGCTGAAACCCCGCTCCCTCAGGCGTTGTTTTAAATCTTCCGCCTGTTTATAAAAATCACTCTCTGTGGAGCAGAGTCTCCGCAATCGCAAAAATTGTCCGGTGGGGACAGACTGGATCATGTGTCTCGGATGAGAGGAGGTGGCGTGCAACAGCATATTTGTGGAGGTGGGCTTGCGGAAGATGTCCGTCTGTATCTCACCCCTATTATCTTTTTTCAATGTGACATCTAGAAACTCTATCACAGAATTGTCACACTTATAGGTGATGAAGATATTTTGGTCATTGTCATTTAATGACTTCATTAATACATGAAGATCATCAATTGATCCCTGCCAGATCAGCAAAATGTCGTCAATGTACCGCGTCCAAGATAGGACGCGGCACATTGGCGACGGCTGATCAGGCAAGATGAGGTCTCTCTCCCACAGCCCCAGGAACAGATTGGCATATGCCGGGGCGAAGGAAGCCCCCATTGCTGTTCCCTGGAGCTGCAGGAAGAAAGACCCCTTAAACACAAAGAAATTGTGAGTCAATGTGAAGTTCAATAAATCAATGACCAATTCTCTAATATCACCTGGTAAGTTAGACATAGTTAAAAAGAATTTCACAGCACGGACACCGTCAGCATGCCTGATACTGGTGTAGAGGGACTCGACGTCCCCCATCACCAGCACCATATCGTCCTCCAAAAAGAGGCCATCAACCCGCCTCAACAGTTCTCCTGGGTCTTTCAAAAAAGATGGCAAACCTTCGACTAGCGGTTGAAGTTTAGAATCTATCCATCTATTTATATGTTCAAGATAGTTCCCTCGCCCTGAGATAATGGGGCGACCGGGAGGCGTACGTGCGTCCTTATGTAATTTAGGTAGCAAGTAGAAAGTGGGAACAACAGGATCAGATACAATTAAAGCATCAGCCAAATCTTTTGTTATTGTTCCCACCTCTCTTGCCCCAGCAACAATAGATTTCAACTGTGAGGAATAAGCGGACAAGGGGTTGAACGTGAGTTTTTTATAACATGTGGCATTGTCTAATTGGCGAAATGCCTCTTTTTCATACAAGATCTTAGGCCACACCACCATGTTCCCCCCCTTGTCCGCCGGTTTAAAAACCACATCAGTTAAATTTTTAAGGACACCTAGCCGCTCCCGTTCACCCCTGGTGAGATTATCATTATAGATATACTGTGGTATCTCACACAGTTCTTTACTAACAATCTGTACAAATAAATCAACATTTGGACATGTTGCCAACGGGGGAAACTTCTTGGACTTTGAACGTATGGATACAGGGATCTTACCTCCCTCTGTCGTGTTATGTTCAACCGCTAGTTCTTCAAGAGTTCGTAAAGCTATTTGTTCTTCTTCTGTAGGGAACAATTTTAATAGGTTGCCATCAAAAAAATGCTTTTTGAAAATTAATGAGTGAGCAAACAGATGTAGGTCCTTTATTGCCAAAAAGGTATCAAAGGGTGCGGCAGGTGAAAAAGAAAAACCCCTTTCCAAAAGTGCCAGATCTACATCTGTGAACTCATGTGTGCTCAAATTAATTACCTTATTTCCATAGCGAGTAGACACAGGAGAAAAGTTTGTTCTTCTATACGGATGGAACGTGTGTTCCCTTTGATTACGCCTCGTCTGTCCAGACCCAGACGCCATTGACACCTCTGAACCATCTGACATATCGCTTATAGAAGAAACGGAAGAGTGTGAGATAGTATGCTTCAACTGATGGCCTCCTTGGATCACTTTCCTCCACAAATATACATGATTGCTCTCATAGTCCCGACGGTCCCGATTTAATTTATTCAATTGAGTGGTTTGGATTTTTTTAACCACTGTTTCTAAGATCTTATCCGTCTGACCATGAAAGGCTTTCACTTTTTCAGTCATATTAGACATACAGAGTTCATCTTCTGTAGTCTTAATTGACATGTCCAATTGGGTGATTAACTTCCCATTATGTTTGCTCAATAGCTGCATGAGCGTTTTAGAACAGGTGTTGCACGCCTCCTCCCATCCGGACACAAAACCACAGTCCTCCACCGGAAACGTAGGGATAACACGTACTCTCAACCCTCTAGGTATCATATTTTTACTCAGGTATTTCTCCAGAAATGTACGGTTCCACCATAATTTAGTTCTTTTTATTATCATCTTCTGTAGGACCAATACTTGCTCATCCCATCTCCCCTCACCACTCTGCTGGATGTTGGACCCCTCTCCCCCAAACACTTGGTCGATGTGTGACAGCCAAGTCTTCTCCTTGGCTTGAAAGTCCATGTCAAATCCGAATCCTGTGCTAATAAAGTTTATATTAATATTTTCTAAATATTGGCTATTGTATCATCTTTTTTGTGGTTTTTCATTTATGGTTTATGATGATGGGTCTGATAGTCCTAGCAGACACATGATGTGGGTAAATATATGGCAGGTAATTTGGATCATGTGTCTCTGTCATCTTTGCTTTATATGGTTTAATGTTGCTGTGTTTTGCACAGGATTCGGATTTGACATGGACTTTCAAGCCAAGGAGAAGACTTGGCTGTCACACATTGACCAAGTGTTTGGGGGAGAGGGGTCCAACATCCAGCAGAGTGGTGAGGGGAGATGGGATGAGCAAGTATTGGTCCTACAGAAGATGATAATAAAAAGAACTAAATTATGGTGGAACCGTACATTTCTGGAGAAATACCTGAGTAAAAATATGATACCTAGAGGGTTGAGAGTACGTGTTATCCCAACGTTTCCGGTGGAGGACTGTGGTTTTGTGTCCGGATGGGAGGAGGCGTGCAACACCTGTTCTAAAACGCTCATGCAGCTATTGAGCGAACATAATGGGAAGTTAATCACCCAATTGGACATGTCAATTAAGACTATAGAAGATGAACTCTGTATGTCTAATATGACTGAAAAAGTGAAAGCCTTTCATGGTCAGACGGATAAGATCTTAGAAACAGTGGTTAAAAAAATCCAAACCACTCAATTGAATAAATTAAATCGGGACCGTCGGGACTATGAGAGCAATCATGTATATTTGTGGAGGAAAGTGATCCAAGGAGGCCATCAGTTGAAGCATACTATCTCACACTCTTCCGTTTCTTCTATAAGCGATATGTCAGATGGTTCAGAGGTGTCAATGGCGTCTGGGTCTGGACAGACGAGGCGTAATCAAAGGGAACGCACGTTCCATCCGTATAGAAGAACAAACTTTTCTCCTGTGTCTACTCGCTATGGAAATAAGGTAATTAATTTGAGCACACATGAGTTCACAGATGTAGATCTGGCACTTTTGGAAAGGGGTTTTTCTTTTTCACCTGCCGCACCCTTTGATACCTTTTTGGCAATAAAGGACCTACATCTGTTTGCTCGCTCATTAATTTTCAAAAAGCATTTTTTTGATGGCAACCTATTAAAATTGTTCCCTACAGAAGAAGAACAAATAGCTTTACGAACTCTTGAAGAACTAGCGGTTGAACATAACACGACAGAGGGAGGTAAGATCCCTGTATCCATACGTTCAAAGTCCAAGAAGTTTCCCCCGTTGGCAACATGTCCAAATGTTGATTTATTTGTACAGATTGTTAGTAAAGAACTGTGTGAGATACCACAGTATATCTATAATGATAATCTCACCAGGGGTGAACGGGAGCGGCTAGGTGTCCTTAAAAATTTAACTGATGTGGTTTTTAAACCGGCGGACAAGGGGGGGAACGTGGTGGTGTGGCCTAAGATCTTGTATGAAAAAGAGGCATTTCGCCAATTAGACAATGCCACATGTTATAAAAAACTCACGTTCAACCCCTTGTCCGCTTATTCCTCACAGTTGAAATCTATTGTTGCTGGGGCAAGAGAGGTGGGAACAATAACAAAAGATTTGGCTGATGCTTTAATTGTATCTGATCCTGTTGTTCCCACTTTCTACTTGCTACCTAAATTACATAAGGACGCACGTACGCCTCCCGGTCGCCCCATTATCTCAGGGCGAGGGAACTATCTTGAACATATAAATAGATGGATAGATTCTAAACTTCAACCGCTAGTCGAAGGTTTGCCATCTTTTTTGAAAGACCCAGGAGAACTGTTGAGGCGGGTTGATGGCCTCTTTTTGGAGGACGATATGGTGCTGGTGACGGGGGACGTCGAGTCCCTCTACACCAGTATCAGGCATGCTGACGGTGTCCGTGCTGTGAAATTCTTTTTAACTATGTCTAACTTACCAGGTGATATTAGAGAATTGGTCATTGATTTATTGAACTTCACATTGACTCACAATTTCTTTGTGTTTAAGGGGTCTTTCTTCCTGCAGCTCCAGGGAACAGCAATGGGGGCTTCCTTCGCCCCGGCGTACGCCAATCTGTTCCTGGGGCTGTGGGAGAGAGACCTCATCTTGCCTGATCAGCCGTCGCCAATGTGCCGCGTCCTATCTTGGACGCGGTACATTGACGACATTTTGCTGATCTGGCAGGGATCAATTGATGATCTTCATGTATTTATGAAGTCATTAAACGACAATGACCAAAATATCTTCATCACCTATAAGTGTGACAATTCTGTGATAGAGTTTCTAGATGTCACATTGAAAAAAGATAATAGGGGTGAGATACAGACGGACATCTTCCGCAAGCCCACCTCCACAAATATGCTGTTGCACGCCATCTCCTCTCATCCAAGACACATGATCCAGTCTGTCCCCACCGGACAATTTTTGCGATTGCAGAGACTCTGCTCCACAGAGAGTGATTTTTATAAACAGGCGGAAGATTTAAAACAACGCCTGAGGGAGCGGGGTTTCAGCAATCGTATGATTAAAAAAGCCTACAACCGTGCTAAAGGGTCCTCCAGAAATGATTTATTATATGGGACACGCCAACCTAAGGAATGTGGAGATGTAAGATTTGTCACCAATTTCCACTCACATTTTCCGAAAATGAGGAAAATTCTTGACAAGTCTTGGCACATCTTGAAGGCCGACCCGGTGATTGCGAGATTTGTTCCAGATAGAGCTGTTATTACAGCCAGGAGATCAAAAAATTTACGGGACCAATTAGTTCGTAGTCATTACACGGGTGGGCCAACAACCACATTCCTTGACCGGATAAAAAGACGCCACGGTAGTGCCCCATGTGGCCATTGTGTGGCCTGCGTGAATATGGATCGAATAGATTCATTTAAAAATCAAGATGGCTCTAGGGAATTTAAAATAAAAACAAACATTACGTGTACCAGTAGAAACGTAATTTATTACGCTGTCTGCCCATGTGATATGATCTACGTGGGGATGACGACTAGACAGCTTAAGATAAGGATTCGTGAGCATGTGTTGGGGATCGAAGCAGCAGCCACGGCAGATGACGTGACACTACTTAAAACGATCCCCAAACACTTCTACAGGTCCCACGGGTGTGATAGTAGACAGCTGCGGTTTAGGGGCATCGATATGCTGGATGGTAATATTCGAGGTGGAGGAATGTTCAAGAGGTTGGCTCAATTAGAGTCCAGGTGGATATGGACATTGGGCACAGTCCATCCATCTGGGCTCAATGAGAATTTGAGCTATACCCCATTTCTCTAATCTCCACTCTCTGTGCTATAATCGGTGCATAATGCGCTCTGTGTGTGCATATTTTAATTTGTTTTTATATTTTATTTTAGCCACAGGTATTTGTGGAGACATTGTGGATCCTATTGATAGGTACATGGAGCGATGGATGTACTGGCACATGTTAATCGCGGGAAATTATCTATATGGATGCAAGAAGAAATAACATCATAAATCTACTATTGTTGAATACAATGCTATATATGTGCATATTGGGCTATGGTATTTTTCTTTATATTGATAAACAATATTGTCCCTGAGTGACAGTTATGCAAGTATGGTCTTATATTGTGTACCATATATACTATGTTGTCTCTACATTACCTGGTTTTTTAATTCATGTGGTGCTCGTTTCTTGTGGTTACGGTGCAGATTGGGTATGTGGTATACAAGTAATAGGTTTTGCAATCCTTGCCCTGAACGCGCTCGTCGCCTGGGCGCCGCGGTGGCTGCGGGTTATCGGAGTCTATACGTGGAGGCTAGGTCACGTTACCGTGTCTTCATGTGACTCCGGTGCTTGCTGTTGCTGCGGTTGCCTCGGCGACGTGGCGCGTCATTTCCGGGTCGAGTGAGCAACTTCCGGTGGCGTGGTCACCATACACATTATCGGTATACTACTTAAGGCGGGCAGTGAACAGTGTAAACTAGGCCCCTTGAAAAAGGTATAGGTCCGAAACGTGCGTCGGGGCAGACGCTCTCGCCCGGACTACAGCCTCACCTTGGTATCCCTGCGGCATAGGTAACATTTATTTATTATATGGTCGCTATTAGGAATTATTGGGTAAAGAGAAGCAGGTGTGCCCTGTCTATTGTGCCAGTAAATAGCGGAAGTAACTAGCATTTCGCATTATGTATGGAGTAAGCAATGGCTATAGTTACTGGTGCGTTACATATAGAGGGCTAACATATACATATTGATACCAGGTGTTTGTCCGGCTGTGGTGCCGGGTGAGTGTGTCAGTCACCCATGTATCACACGGAGCGCATTGTTGTGCCGGTTTTCACTCTCTGTTCCAATTTGGTGCGATGGAGTTTTTAATGTGTGCTAATAAAGTTTATATTAATATTTTCTAAATATTGGCTATTGTATCATCTTTTTTGTGGTTTTTCATTTATGGTTTATGATGATGTGTCTGATAGTCCTAGCAGACACATGATGTGGGTAAATATATGGCAGGTAATTTGGATCATGTGTCTCTGTCATCTTTGATTTATATGGAAAAATTGTACTGATGTAAAGTAAACATGTGGTAAATGTTATTTATGAACTATGTGTTACATAAGTCTGATAAGGCATAAAAATGTAAAATTTGAAAATTGCAGAACTTTCAACATTTTCACCAAATTTCCAATACTTTCAGCAATAAACTCAAGTTATATTGAAGTTTTACCACTATCATGAAATACAATATTTCACAAAAAAACTATCTCAAAATCACTGAGATATATCGAAGCGTTCCAGAGTTATTACCTCATAAATTGACACTGGTCAAAATTAAAGCAAACTGGCTTGGTCACAGGCAAAAACAGGCTCTGGCACGAAAGGGTTAAAATAAAATAAAATTAACCACAGAGTACGCCTCATAAATCACAAGAGTGGAATTTCTGTTTTTTTTATTATTCCTCAGAAATATGATATACCCACCCAAAGATGGTGCCACTGAGAAATACAACTTGCCCTACAAAAAACAGCCGCCAATATTGCCATATTAATAGGAAAGTACAAATGTTATGGCTTTTGAGTGCTTAAGGTGTAAAACATTCAATTTTTAGGGTTTAATTAAAACATCCCATGAAATATTTTGTCAGGTGCCCTAAAAAATAACTAGGAATAAAAGTATGGACATTTTTACTACATAATTTTTATTACATTCAATGAAAAATGGAAATAAATATGAAAGTGAAATCATTATCCTCTATGGAAAAGTCTACACAAGAAAACAGAAAATGCTTTCCTTTATAAAGAGTGAAATGCCAACACAGAGAATGCACTGAACACACAAGTGGAATAACAATGAGGAATATTGCTTCAACTGCCTGTACACAAATCACTTATATGACATGATGGAGTCATACATGTAATTACATTAGCATTTACCAGCAGTAGGGCAGGGCTATGCTACTGTAATATTGGTACATGCTAAGGTCAAACCTAAAAAACCATCATTTTGATCCTAGATAGTCTCATCTATAAGAAAATAAGAAAAGGGTCACATTTAGGGTGGATAATTTATATCTTCATTAGATCTGTACATATATTGAGAATCTCATAAAAGAAATATATTGACTCAATTCATTACGCAGAGATATATGTCGTGGTTTGAAGAAGTGAATTCTATTCTCTTGTTACATTTGTCAAAAGGATCTTCAATATGTTAGCAACCATTACTCATGGCTGATTCTGAGGTCCTTATAAAACAAGCCAGATTGGTAATTTCTCTCTTGTATGCCAATAAAAGATTTGTCAATAAGATGTTCACTTATTCTACATATTCCCAAACTCAGCACTTTAAATTCATGACACTATACATCTAAGTGAAGAAACTGATCGATTCTGGTTATTAAGAGAATAACTAGCTGTGGCTGGTTTGGTAATATACATAATTTAGATGTAGAATTTCCACAAGACCTTGTGCACTAATTAAAATAAAAATAAGAAGTGGAGGATATGTGATGCATGACAGGTCCAATCCTATCCTGTTAATTAACCATCTTATAATGAAGTGTTACATAACAGAAATGGCAGAAGATGATTTTTTTTTTGTTATGGAAGATGTTTAATTTTTCAGTTTATTAATGGATCTTCCTCACCCAGCAATGACAGGTTCAATATTTTGTAACTCATCTAATGGTAATTTAAATCAGTATGTTACATTTCAATTGTCATAAGGCATCACCTGTGACTGATTATGTTGAAAGAAAAGCTATAAACCCTAACCTTTTAATTAACAATGTTCTATGTAATAATCATAGTATAATTGCATTATGCTCTCTTATACAATATATAAACATTTATCTAGTTAATGTTTATATATTCACATGTCTATGTGACAATGACTAATATATATATACTGTATACACATATATCCAACTAATTCATCTCTAGATTGGATGGTTAAAACTACAACAGATAAGTGACATTCTTATCTTTTCTATACATGGCAAAAAAGTAGTAAAAAAGCAATACAGTACAGAGTGCAATAAACCTTTACCCCCAAGGTGCTTTGCAGGTTAATGACCAGGCTAATTTTTACAATTCTGGCCACTGTCATTTTATGTGGTAATAACTCTGGAATGCTTCAACGGATCCTACCGATTCTGATATTATTTTTTCAAGACATATTGTAATTCATGATAGTGGTAAAATGTCTTCTATATACTGTAACTTGCGTTTATTTGTGGAAAAAATGGAGATTTGGCAAATATTTGAAAATTTTGCAATTTTCAAACTTTGAATTCTTACACCCTTAAATCAGAGAGATGTGTCACGAAAAATAGTTAATAAATAACATTTCCAATATAGAATAAATACCATAGTATATGATGCTGAGCTTGAGAGTAAACTATCCGAGGTGTCAAAATAAAGAGTGAACTGGTGGACCTCGTTGCTTAATTACCTACTTCAATCATGAAGCTGGGTATTGTTCTTGTGAATAAAAAGACATGATGCAAGGTGTACAAGAAAATGACATTGACAAAAACCATCCCTCAGTGTTCTGCAAATATAATAACATAGGTATATGCAGTCTTAGCGCTTACCCTAATTGTGGTATATGTCCGTCCGTGTCTCAAGATCCACGGAGCTCCGTCCGGCTGTGCGGTTTCCAATATGCAGAGAGTCGGATGTGGGTTGCTTCTTGTTAACGGTAGGAAGCCGGGAGCACCACAGCTGTACAGCACCAGAGGAGCTCTGGCCAAAGGCGTCCTTGGATACAGCTGAAAAAATGGCTGCCAGTACCTGCTTGAGTGTGCTCTGGTGTGACATCACAAAGCTACGGAGTGGCGTTTGGACCAAGAAGGGGTAACCACAGCCAGATGGAGCTCCGTGGATCTTGTGACACGGACGGACATATATCGCAATTAGGGTAAGCGCTAAGACCGCATATACCTACTGTATGTCATTATATTTGCAGAACTCTGAGGGATGGTTTTTGTCAATGTGATTCTCTAGTACACCTTGCATCATGTCTTTTTATTCACAAGAACAATGCCCAGCTTCATGACTGAAGTAGGTAATTAAGCAACCAGGTCCACCGATTCATTCTTTATTTTGACACCTCGGATAGTTTTCCCCCAAGTGCGGCATCATATACTGTGGTATTTAATCTTTATTTGTTTGCAGAATTGGCACATATTCTGTTTAGATTTCCAGCAGCTAGGGGCTGTCTCTTTCTACAAACTCCTTTCCCTTGTTAGTCTACTCACCTAGTGGTGAGCGCCAGTGTGATTTCGTTTCTGCTATTAATAACATTTCCAATATGTCTACTTTACATATGCACAATTTTTTAAACATTTTTTTTTGTTAAGTAGTTACAAGGGTTAAAATTTGACCAGCGATTTCTCATTTTTCCAACAAAATTTACAAAAACGTTTATAGGGACCATCTCATATTTGAAGTGACTTTGAGGGGTCTATATGACAGAGAGTACCCAAAAGTGACATAATTGTAAAAACTGCTCTGCTCAAGATGCTAAAAACCACACTCAAGAAGTTTATTAACCCTTCAGGTGCTTCACAGGAATTTTTGGAATGTGGAAAAAAAAAAGAACATTTAACTTTTTTTCACAAAAAACTGACTTTAGATCCAATTTTTTAATTTTCACAAGGGTAACAGTAAAAATGGACCACATAATTTGTTGTGAAGTTTCTCCTGAGCTTGCTGATACCCCATATGTGGAGGAAAACCACTGTTTTGGTGCAGGGTAGAGCTTGAAAACGAAGGAGCGCCATTTGACTTTTTGAATACAAAATTTGCTGGAACATTTAGCGTACACTATGTCGCATTTGAAGAGCCCCTGATGTGCCTAAACAGTGAGAATCCCCCACAAGTGACACCGTTTTTTAAACTAGACCCCTATGGGAAATGATCTAGATGTGCGGTGAGCACAGTAAACCCTCAGGTGCTTCATAGAAATTTAGCATGTTGACCTGTAAAAATAAAAAAATCACATTTTTCCCACAAATATATTTTTTGACCCCAAATTTGACATTTTCATAAGGGTAACAGGAGATATTGCACCATACAATTTGTAATGCAATTTCTCCTGAGTACACCAATACCCCATATGTGAAGGAATACTAATTTTGAGGCACAGTGCAAAGCTCAGAAAGGAAGAGGCACAATATTGGAGTTCATATTTTGCTGGGATAGTTTCAGGGTACAATGTAACACTGGCAGAGCCCCTGAGGTGCCAGAACAACAGAAACAGTGGCACCGTGCAAAGCGTGATGGAGTGTCATATTACAATGCAGATTTTGTTGCACTGGTTTGAGGGTGCCAGATCACATTGGCAGACCTTCTGGGGCTCCAGAACAGCAGAAACCCTCATATGCGACCTCATTTTACAAACTACACTCCTCAATGAATTAATCTAGGGGTGCAGTGATCACATTGACACCACAAGTACCTCACAGAATTTTAAACCAATGAACGGTGAAGAAAGAATAAATTACATTTTTACCACTAAAATGTTGTTCTAGCCCCAAGTTTTTAATTTTTCTAAGGGCTAATAGAAATTTTATTTTACAAAACTGAGGTCCATTTTTTCCTGAGTGCGCCAATACCCTACATTTAATTGGTAAATATTTGTCAGGCATAGAAGGGAAGGAGCGCCATGCTATAGTTCAGATTTTACTGTTATGGTTTGTGGGTGCAATGATCCACTAGGAGAGAACCTGAGGTGCCAATACAGCAGAACCCCAAATAAGTGGCCCCATTTTACAAACCACACCTCTCAACAAATTCATCTAGGGATCCAGTGATCATACTGACACAATGGGTGTATCACAGAATTTTATACCATTGGACAGTCAAGAAAAAAAGCTTCATTTTTACCACCAAAATTTTGTTTTAGCCTCAGATTTTACATTTTCACCCAAGAAGCAGGTAAAATGGAACCATAATTTATCCCACAATTTATACTGAACATGGCAATATCCCATAAGTAACTGTACAGTACTGCTTAGCCATATGGAGCTCAGATTTTCCTAGAATAGTTTGTGGACTCCAAATACAGAGCCCCTAATTGATAGAAGAGCAGGATCCCCCTCAAGTGGCCCCATTTTGGAAATTATACCCCTTTGGGAATGTATCTACAGGTGTAGAGATGATTTTGACTCCATGGGTGCTTTTGGGAAACAAGCAACAATGAATGTTAGAGTGAAAATTGCACACTGCAATTGTAGTGACCAGTACGCTGTAGTGACCAGTACTTTTTATTGACCAGTTTGTTATGCCCAGCTGATGCTTCTGGAGACATGCACCCATAAGTTAGGTGGGCTCTTATCGCTTGAGAAATGCCAAACATGTGGATGCTATATGTGATATATATTTCTGTTAACAGATGAGAGACCTGAGTGGGGACTTGCTTTTTTCATGCATTGGCTTGAAACTTTTATTGGGAACATTTTACATAATGTTTTGGATCAGATTTGTCAGACACTCTAAACTGAGCACTTTGGGGGTTTCCACCTAAATAGCCAAGTGACATTACAGATGAAACCCCTGAGGGAATCCAATCACTGTAATGAGGCAGCAGAGTTACTCTGGACTCTGTGTGGCCTCTGTTCAGCCGTGTTGTTCTTTTCAGGAATGCAGAAAACTGTGGCTGACTGCACTTTTCTGCAATCCATAAAAGATGGAAACCTCCGGATCACAAGGTCCACAGTGCCTTCATCTGCCTCATTATAGAGAATCTTTCGCCGTGTGTTCCTTCCGAATCATGTATTTCAAAGATTTACACGTAAACCTCGATTTAAGTCCTCACTTCAGAGCACAGTATAAATGTGCACTGAGCCTTATTGCAATCTTTGGGAGGCAGAATGAACAAAACAGGTGAATATTTTTTTTTTAACTTTATCTACCACCGTTCCCTGCATGGTATAAGTGATTAGACCACTTTATTCTCCGCATTGGTGTGATTACAGCAATTCCAGATTTATATCCAGTTTTGGTTTGGCTTCTGTCATACACTAAAAGCTCTTTTTATTGCAAAAATAGGTTTTTGCATCCCCAAACATTGAGAGCTGTAATTTTTCCATATTTTGGCACACAGAGTCATGCAAGGACTTGTTTTTTGTGGGTTGAAATTTTTATTGGTACTATTTTCAGACAATTGACTTTTTTGATTGCTTTCTATTCTAATTTTTGGGAGGCAGAATGAACAAAAACCAGCAATTTTTTTGGGGGGTGTTTATTTGTGTCCTGCTTGAGGTAAAATTGATAAGGCAGTTTTATTCTTGGGTCAGTATGATTGCAGCGATACCACAGTTATATCTTTTTTATCTTTTGGGGCTTTTACATAACTAAAACTATTGAATAGAAAAAATAATTATTTTTGCATTGCTTTATCTTGATGTTGTTCATTGTGGGACTGTCACGCTCGCGTCCAGACTGGTTGGTGTGGGCATGCGGGGATGTGGCCCCACTGTGCCACAGACCAGACTACCCTGGAAGGGATGTAACTAAGTAGCTTCCTTGGTATTCGCTCGAGCCTGTGATGGTGAGGTCAGACTTGTGCGGCAGGAAGCTACCAGGTACCACTCCAGGTTGGTGTTTGGCTGTGTCTGCTGATCCCACTGGGGAACAGAACATAGACAGGCAAGCGGGCATGGCTGGCACCCTGGCAGACAGGCGGGCATGGCTGGGACACAGGCAAGCGGACGGGTACAACAGAGACACTGGCAGACGGGCACGGCTGGCTCTCTGGCAGGCGTGTATGGGTGGCACTCTGGCAGGACAGGCTGACAAGACTGGTAAACTGGAAGGACCGGTATGCAGGCAAGTATGTAAAACAGGTAAGAACTTGTTCAGACAGGAGGGTATATGAGAAACAGGTAGAGAAAGACCACAAGGAGTGTAGCAAAGCAGAAATGCAGGAGGCAAAGCAAAGAGCAGAGACGCAGGAGGCAGAGCCAAGAGCAGGAGACGGAGCCAAGAACAGAAATGCAGGAGGCGGAGCCAATCACAGGAGATGAAGCCAAGAACAGAAACGCAGGAGGCGGAGCCAAGAGCAGAGACGCAGGAGGCGGAGCCAAGATCAGAGACGCAGGAGGTGGAGCAGGGAAGAACTGCAAGGAGTGGAGCCACAGAGCGAGAGCTGAGTGGAGCCGCAGAGCAAAGCCACAGAGTGCAGAGCTGAGAGCAGAGCAAAGTCAGAGTGCAGAACTGAGTGCAGAGCAAAGCTACAGAGAGCAGAGCCGAGAGCACAGCCACAGAGTGCCAAGCTGAGAGCAGAGCAAAGTCAAAGTGCAGAGCAAGACACAGAGTGCAGAGCCGAGAACAAAACCACAGAGTGCAGAGCAAGGTCACTGAATGCAGAGAAAAGCAAGATCACAGAGAGCAGAGCCAAAAGCAGAGCAAAGCAAGACAGAGTGCAGAACTGAAAGCAGAGCAAAGCAAGACACAGAGTGCAGAGATGAAAGCAGAGCAAAGCAAGACACAGAGTGCAAAGCCGAGAAAGCAAACCAAGACTTGGATATATATATGAACACAGGAACAGGACTAGGCTAAGATAGAATCAGGAACGGGACAAGGCACAGAGACACGGACACAAGCCAGGGTACGACGCCCCACTTGGTGACGGACACAGGTCACAGGCCAGGGTATGAAGCCCCACTGGGTGGCTACACAAGGACACAGGCCAGGGTACTACGCCCCACTGGGTGGCAAACACAGACCAGGGTACAATGCCCCACTGGGTGGCAAACACAAGAGTCACAGAGACAGGGCCTGGCACCTCAGCAGCTAAGAACTGACTGAGGGAGTAAGTTGCACAGGCCCCCACCAATGGGTGGGGAAGTCTTAAATACAGGAAGCCTCATGGCTATTGGCCGGGGACACCTTAGCAAGGTGCACACAGTCTCAATAAGAAACAGGAGTTGCCGGTGCCGCCCCCTATGCACACAGACAGAGCATGCACAGAGCAAGCAGCAGACATGTGGCACACAGCATGGAGCTGGCAGCAGAGAGAACTCAGAGCATGGACCGGAGAAGTGAGTGAGTTTGTGTGAATAGCAGGTGGGGGATGGGAGGCCATGCAGTGATGCCAGCAGGGTTGTTACAGGGACAAGATGCCATTTTGAGCGGTTCCACGTTTATTTAATATTTATCACTGTGCTATGCAAACTGTCAGCTCTGTACTGACATATAAAGTTGTTGATCATGCACTGTGCATGATCAGCAACTTTCCTAGCTATGGTAACCTGGATGTTGTCATGACGAATTCAGGTAACAATGGCAATGATCGGGACCACACAATGTTGTCGCTTGGTCTCCGATCCAATGGTAGAGGGGTTGTCTTTCCTCTGCCTGCTCTCAAAATGCTACAATTGCTTTCTATTGCAGCATTTAGGGGTTTAAAGTGCTGGGAGCGGTGTGGTACCACTCCTGGCACTTAGTACTGGGTGTCAGCTGTCAGAATCAGCTGACATTTGGCGGCAATCACGTGCGTACAACCTGTGTGCGCACAAAATCGCTGGGACATATCCATACGTCACAGGTCAATTAGACGTATGGTTGGAAAGGGGTTAAAATTTTTACTGTAGGTACTCTCCTTCTCATTCCACATCACCTCCTCTCCCCTTTTAATCCCCACTCCACATTTACAATCTCTGAAGATGTGGCTCTCTTTGATGACATTTCAACAGGGAACATGAGATTTTCCAAATCTACTGCAAGTCTGTGAGGTCTCTTCTTTTTCCAGTAGCCTCTGGGGTGTATCAGGAGAAATGATAACTGTTGTGAATTTGGATTCTGGGCTCCCCCGGTGGCTACTGGTGGAATTGAACTGGTGTCTTCATCTTCTCTGTTCACCTGTTCCCATCAAGATGTGGGAGTCGCTATATAACCTTGCTGCTCTGTTAGTTGCTTGCCGGTCAACAATGTTATCAGAAGCCTCTCTGTGCTTGTTCCTGCTCCTAGACAACTACTAGATAAGTTGGACTCTTGTCCATGTTTGTTTTTGCATTTTGTTCCAGTTCACAGCTGTAGTTTCGTTACTGTGTCTGGAAAGCTCTTGTGAACGGGAATTGCCACTCTGGTGTTATGAGTTAATGCCAGAGTTTTAAAGTAATTTCTGGATGGTGTTTTTTGATAGGGTTTTCAGCTGACCATGAAAGTGTCCTTTCTGTCTTCTGCTATGTAGTAAGTGGACCTCAAATTTGCTAAACCTATTTTCATACTACGTTTGTTATTTCATCTCAACTCACCGCCAATACATGTGGGGGGCCTCTGTCTCCTTTCGGGGTATTTCTCTAGAGGTGAGCTAGGACTAATATTTTCCTCTGCTAGCTTTATTTAGTCCTCCGGCTGGGCTGGGCATCTAGAATCAACGTAGGCATGCTACCCGGCCACTGCTAGTTGTGCGTTAGGTTTAGTTCATGGTCAGCTCAGTTCCCATCTTCCAAGAGCTAGTTCCTATATATGCTTATGCTATGTTCTCTTGCCATTGAGATCATGACAGATAACTAAGAATAAAAGAAAAACAGATTCGGAAGAAAAAGGAACCTGTAAGGTCAGATAACACTTTTAAGCTGTAAAATGATGCAGATTGATAACTTTATGAAGATGCCCAGCCTCTGTTTTGGAAGTGTAGCACCAAGGAGAAAATGGACATTATATCTCCCAGGAGATTCTGGCTTTCAGTCATGCAAGCATGCCCAGAGCAATTTTTGTGACAGCTCAAAGCAACGAGAGTGGCAGCTGTAAGAACTTTGATTGACAATTCCTTCTCCAGTGCATCAATGCATAGCCAGCTGTCAGTCAAGTGCTTACAGCCACATCTCACAGTGATGAGTGAAGCCACACCACCACGTCTACATGACTTAGAGTTGGCAGCTCTTGGGAGGAATAAAATGTATTTTCTGTACTTTCAGTACAGTGTACCTTCATTATCCTGCAGATTCACCCTATATTTACAGGTAAAGGCTAGTTTCACATTTGCGTTTAAAAATGCAGTGTTTAAAACGCAAACGCAGGTGGTGAAAAAAACGCATGTAAATGCGTGCAAACGCTGCGTTTTTTAGACGCATGCGTTTTCTCATGCGGTAAAAAAACGCGGCGTTTTGACGCATTTACATGCATTTTTCATGCGTTTGCGTTTTTGAAATGCATGCTGAGAAGTGTGTGACAGCTGCCAATCATCAAAATCATCTAGAAAACCCACTATAAATAGAAATAGCTAGGGTTGGGGTTAGGGTTAGGGTTAGGGGTAGGGTTAGGGTTAGGGTTAGGGTTATGGTTAGTATCCCTAGGGTTAGGGTTAGGGGTAGGGTTAGGGTTAGGATCCCTAGGGTTAGGGTTAGGGTTAGGGTTAGGATCCCTAGGGTTAGGGTTAGGGTTAGGGGTAGGGTTAGAGTTAGGGTTTGGATCCCTTTATCACCTTGATGGTGGGGGGTGGCTTATCAGTGTGTATTCTTGTTTTTTTCTATTGAAACACATGCGTTTAAAATGCAAACAAACGCATGTGCTTAAAAACGCACGCATTTACATAGACAGCAATAAGTTTTTTTGCCGCAAAAGAACGCATGCGTTGTTTTGCGGCAAAAAAACGCCTCTAGAAATTACTACATGTTGCATTTCTGCAACGAAACGCAAGCATAGAAATGGCGCATGCGTTGTCAAATGCGGCAAAACGCATACAAAAAAAAGCATGCGTTTTTAATGTTAAATATAGGGAAAAAAACGCATGCTTTTTTTGCGCTAAAAGGCAGCGGCAAAAAACGCAAATGTGAAACCAGCCTAAGAGGATTGTCCGACCTGTCAAGTTCCCCTTTAGGCCACTGTACACGATAAACTAATGTCAGTCAAACTTGCTGACATTGGCAGGCTCAGCTAATAGTCTAATGTGTATGGGGGTATCTTGACTCTCCCTGAGAGATGGTGTCTGTGGAAATAATGATATGTTTGACTTCACACTGCCTATCTTTTTGCCTTTGGTGACATAACTCGTAAGTCTCTGTGAGAGAAGTGTATCAGCACCTCTTTCATAGAGAACACAAGAGTGCATGGTAGAGCGAGTGTTCTCATGTATGGAGGAGTTCGGAGAGAAAGCTATCAGTTGGATTATCAGCCAATCAATGATTTGGACAACAGCTATCTGTTGTGTTTAGAGCCCCCTTATCCCCTCTCCGACATCGGGAATAATAAAACGCCAATGTCAGACACTCTCCCTTTGATGTGGGCTCCGGCGGTGAGCCCACATCTTTTCCTGCACATATCAGATGTTTTGAACAGCTAACATATGCTGCTAACAGCAGCGGGAGGAATCGCGATCCTCCCCGGCTGTTAACCTGCTAAATGCCGCTGTCAAAACTCTGACAGTGGCATTTAACACGTGCTTCCGGCAAGCGCGAATGAAATTTGCCCATCGCTGACCCCTGTCATGTGATCGCGGGTCACTGATGGGTTGGCACGATAACCAGATCTCTCCTGCAGACCTCTTTTGTTGTCACTGCCGGATTGCCAGGTGGTTGTCAGGTAAAATTGTGGAAGAGTAAATAATCCATAATATTACAAAACAAAACACCCAAAGGAATTTACATAGGATAAAAGAGAAATATATTTAATTTTACCTGACAACAGCTTTACACTGTGTTCCAAATTATTATGCACATAGAGTTTAGGAGTGATAAGGATAGAATTTTTTTGTTTGTCATTTAAACTCATTGATGGTGATGTGTGTCAGGGCTCTTTATATCACTGAAAGCAATTGCAGATACCTGTGCAAATTAGTTTGGCAGGTGTGTCCAAATAAAGGCAAGACTACTTAAGAAGGCTGTTCCACATTATTAAGCAGCCTACATTTTTTGCCAAAATGGGAAAGAAAAAGGATGTGTCGGCTGCTGAGAAGCAACAAATTGTGGAGTATTTAGGTCAAGGCATGACTACAATCAACATTGCCAAGACACGTCATCGTGATCATCGCACAATCAAGAAGTATGTAGCTGATTTCCAGCACACACGTGTGCGTGCTGATAAGGAAAAATTGAGGACTCTTTCCAACAGGCAATTGCGTAAGGTTAAAAGAGCAGCTGCAAAAATGCCTTGTCATAGCAGCAGACAAGTTTTTGAAGCTGCTGGTGCCTCCAACGTCCCCAGAACAACAAGATGCAGAGTCCTTCAGAGGTTTGCAGCTGTGCGTAAGCCATCCTGTCGACCACCTCTATCCACTGCAACAAGCAGAAACGGCTCCAGTGGGCCAAACGATACATGAAGACTGACTTCCAAACTGTTTTGTTCACCGATGAGTGCCGTGCAATGCTCGATGGTCCAGATGGATGGAGTGGAGGATGGACACCCCATGAAAACACGGCTAAGGCGCGAACAAGGAGGAGGTGGAGTAATGTTTTGGGCTGGAATCATGGGGAGAGAGCTTGTCGGGCCCCTTTATGATCCCTGAAGAGGTAAAGATGAACTCCATAATCTATGTGGAGTTTCTAAAACAACACTTCCTGCCATGGTTCAAGAGGAAGAACCGTGCTTTCCGCAGCAAGATCATTTTCATGCATGATAATGCACCGCCTCATGCTGTAAAAAACACATCTTCATCTCTGGCTGCTATGGGCATAAAAGAGGACAAACTTATGGTGTGGCCACCATCTTACCCTGACCTCAACCCCATTGAGAACCTCTGGAGCATCATCAAAAGGAGTGTCTATGATGGCGGGAGGCAGTTCACATCTAAGCAACAGCTCTGTGAGGGTATTCTGTCCATATGCAAAACAATTGAAGCAGAAACCATCCAAAAACTGACAAATTCAATGGACGAGAGAGTTCAGAAGCTTCTTTTGAACAAGGGGTCCTACGTGCAAATGTAACATCACCTAGAATAAAGTTTTCACTTGAAAACTGTTTGATTTCATTTTGTAATAAGCTGATAATGCTTATAACTTCAGAATTGACCATTTTTTTGTTCAAAATAAAAAAAAAAGGTTGAAAACTCTGCTGTGCATAATAATTTGGAACATGCATTTTGAGTGTTTATTTTTTTTAAAAAGATATTGTTTTCATAGGCAGTTTTTTCCAAAACATTGCAATTATACTAGAATAGTAGATGACTGGAAAATAACAATGACTGCAATTCAGATAGGTAATTTAGAGAAAATATGAGGAAATATTATTTGCATAATAATTTGGAACACAGTGTAAGCCCACGTTCACACTTTGCGGCGTCCCTCTGCGGGTTCTCCCACAGCGGAATTGATAAATCTGCAGGGCAAAACCGCTGCGGTTATCCCTGCAGATTTATCGCGGTTTGTTCCGCGGTTTCCGCTGCGGGATTACTCCTATACTATTGATGCTGCATATGCAGCAATATGCAGCATCAATAGTAATGTTAAAAATAATAAAAATTGGTTATACTCACCCTCCGATGTCCGGATCTCCTCGGCGCTGCACGCGGCGCTCCGGTTCCAAAGATGCTGTGCCGAGAAGGACCTTCGAGTCGTCACGGTCATGTGACCTGGGCGTCATCACGGTCATGTGACCGCGACGTCACCGCAGGTCCTGTTCGCACAGCAACTCTGACCGGCCGGCCGCGTGCAGCGCTGAGAGGTGAGTATAACATGATTTTTTATTTGTATTCTTTTTTTTACCCCAAATATGGTTCCCAGGGCCTGGAGGAGAGTCTCCTCTCCTCCACCCCGGGTACCACCCGCACATTAACCGCTTACTTCCTGCAACGTGGGCACAGCCCCATGCGGGAAGTAAGCGGTTCAATGCATTCCTATGGGTGCAGAATCGCAGCGATTCTGCACAAAGAAGTGACATGCTGCGGGTTTTAAACCGCTGCGTTTCTGCGCGGTTTTTCCCGCAGCATGTGCACAGCGGTTTGCGGTTTCCATAGGGTTTCCATAGGGTTTACATGTAAATGGAAACGCTATGGAAACTGCTGCAGACCCGCAGCATCAAAATCGTTGCGGTTCCGCGGTACAAACCGCAAAGTGTGAACATGGCCTGAGTCTTCATTATGTACCCCATTCCAATGTGTTTTAATATCATTATGGCAATTTATTGATATTGTACCTTACCTTTTGTTTTCCCAGTCTACACAGTTTTGCTTATTTGACCTGATGATGACCCCATATGAATATTTCATAGTGGTATTTTTGTTTTTCCTTTTTTCTGTATGTAACCTTGTTTTGACATATGATATATAATCAGTGAGGTAAACTTTCTTCTTCACTTTGCTATGCTTTATTTAGATAAATACCTCGATAAAGGCCTTTATTAGTCGAAACCTTCGGTACTGTGTGACTGATCATATCAATAAATATAAGAGATCTGATCTGGTTTTTATCATTTTATACTGACTGTCTTTTCCTGATGGCATTATTATTGTGGATTGCTATCCCCTTCATCTATATATCACTGCCTGTATGTAGCAGAGCTGATCGGGTAATGGAAGCTTCTAGTCTCCCATGGAGACTATTGAACCATGCTAAAAGAGAAAAAAGTTTTAAAAAATATAAAAAATATATATATATGAAAGTTCAAATCACCCCTTTGTTGCCCCATTCAAAATAAAACAGTAAAAAAATGAAACATACACATATTTGGCATCACCTGATTGCAAAATGGTGTAGCGAGAAAAAAAGTTAAAACACCAAAATTACCTTTTTTTTTATTTGCCACAACATTGCATTAAGATGCAATAATGGGCGATCAGAAGATTGCATCTGCACCGAAATAGTATAATTAAAAACATCAGCTCAGCATGCAAAAAATAAGCTCTCACCCAACCCGAGTTCACAAAAAATGGAGATTCTATGGCTATTGGAAAATGGCGCAATTTTTTTTTAATAAAGTTTGGAATTTTTTTTCACCACTTAATAAAAAAAACCTAGACATGTTTGGTGTCTATGAACTCCTAATGACCTGGAGAATCATAATGGCAGGTCAGTTTTAGCATTTAGTGAACATAGTAAAAAAGCAAAACAAAAACCAACTGTGGAATTGCACTTTTCTTACAATTTCACCACACTTGGAACTTTTTTCCCGTTTTCCAGTACATAATATGTTAAAACCAATGATGTCTTTCAAAAGTACAACTTGTCCCGCAAAAATCAAGTCCTCACATGGTCATATTGGTGAAACAATAAAAATGTTATGGCTCTGGAAAGAAGGGGAGCAAAAAACGTAAACGCAAAAACCAAAATACATCTGGTCATGAAGGGGTTAAAGTCTTGTTGAAAATCTATTCTGGCCATAGATATGAGCTGCTTCCCATCTTAATGGAAGGGGGATAAATAGATGCCAAGAGCAACTAAGGCTGCTTTCACACTAGCGTGGGCACTGGGCCGTCGCTATACGTCGACCTGACGTGCCGACGTGCGTTGTGAAAACAATGCCCGCCATGGGCAGCGGAAGCAGTCTTACGACGCTTCTGCTGCCCCATTGTAAGGTCCGGGGAGGAGGGGGTGGAGTTTCGGCCATGCATGCGCGGTCGAAAATGGTGGACTCGACGCACAAAAAAAGTTACATGTAATTTTTTTTGTGCCGACAGTCCGCCAAAACATGACGCAACCGTGTGGCGATACGTCACAATGCGTCGCTAATGTTAGTCTATGGCAGAGGTGTCAAACTGCATTCCTCGAGGGCCTCCAACAGGTCATGTTTTCAGGATTTCCTTAGCATTCCACAAGGTGCTGGAATCATTCTGTGCAGGTGATTAAATTATCACCTGTGCAATACAAGGAAATCCTGAACACATGACCTGTTGGCAGCCCTCGAGGAATGAAGTTTGACACCTCTGGTCTATGGGGAAAAAACGAATCCTGCAGACAACTTTGCAGGATGCGTTTTTTCTCCAAAACGACGCATTGCGATGTACAGCCAACAACGCTAGTGTGAAAATAGCCTTAGAGGAACAAAGCATCAGAGATATATCTGTCTGACCTTCATTCGAGCCAATTATAGAAATCACAGGTGAGACAGGTGGGCAGGTGTCATGAATATATCAGATTTGGAAGATAAGAGCCTCATGTCAATGGTCGGCTTTAAGTCAGAATTGTGTAACTGTCCAAGCTCTTTCTGCCTTTAAGAAAACTTTGGAAACCTATCACACACTACATAACTCTTAGGGTATGTTCACACGATCCTGATTTCAATCCTTTTTTTTTCAGGACAAAAACCACAGCTCTTGGCAGAAAACGCAGGTGCGTTTTTGGTGCGGTTTTTGATGCGGTTTTTAGTGCGGTTTTTTATGCAGTTTTCTCTGCAGATTGTCTGTGTTTGACACAAATAAAGCTTTAACTGCAGTGGGGGAAAAAAAAAAGAAATGATGTCATTTCCTTGTCCAACCCTTTTCTTCTTCCATCCTCCATTTTGGGACTAAACACCAAAATGAGTGGACGTGTTTTGAATGACAGCGCTCCGCAGAGTGCGGAGCGTAGGCCAGATCACAGCCCGCGGATCCAGCTCTATCCAGCTATGCGTCATGCGCCCCTATATTTAACATGGGGGCGCATGGACATGCGTCGCACTTGCGTTTTGCGCCGCATGCGTCACTGCAGCGCACGCATCCGGGCGCAGAGGACGCAGCAAGTTGCATTTTTGCTGCGTCCAAAATCAATCAAAAAAAGGACGCATGCGGCGCAAAACGCAGCATTGTGCATGCGTTTTGCTGCGTTTTTGTTTGCGTTGTGTGTTGCGGCGCCGACGCCACGTATTTAAGTGCCACGTATCACGTATGTCAGTGCCACGTATTTCAGTGCCACGTATTTCAGTGCCACGTATTTCAGTGCCACGTATTTAAGTGCCACGTGCCACGTATTTCAGTGCCACGTGCCACGTATTTAAGTGCCACGTGCCACGTATTTAAGTGCCACGTGCCACGTATTTAAGTGCCACGTGCCACGTATCATGTATTTCAGTGCCACGTATCACGTATTTCAGTGCCACGTGCCACGTATTTAAGTGCCACGTGCCACGTATCACGTATTTCAGTGCCACGTATCACGTATTTCAGTGCCACGTATTTCAGTGCCACGTATTTCAGTGCCACGTATTTCAGTGCCACGTATCACGTATTTCAGTGTCACGTGCCACGTATTTAAGTGCCACGTGCCACGTATTTCAGTGCCACGTGCCACGTATTTCAGTGCCACGTATCACGCATTTCAGTGCCACGTGCCACGTATTTAAGTGCCACGTGCCACGTATTTAAGTGCCACGTGCCACGTATTTAAGTGCCACGTGCCACGTATCACGTATTTCAGTGCCACGTATCACGTATTTCAGTGCCACGTGCCACGTATTTAAGTGCCACGTGCCACGTATCACGTATTTCAGTGCCATGTATCACGTATTTCAGTGCCACGTATTTAAGTGCCACGTATTTAAGTGCCAC
Organism: Ranitomeya variabilis; assembly: GCF_051348905.1. NCBI lineage: Eukaryota > Metazoa > Chordata > Amphibia > Anura > Dendrobatidae > Ranitomeya > Ranitomeya variabilis. Next base: position 1,009,294,209 of record NC_135232.1, on the reverse strand, counting down.
GTATTTCAGTGCCACGTATCACGTATTTCAGTGCCACGTGCCACATATTTAAGTGCCATGTATTTAAGTGCCAAGTATTTCAGTGCCACGTATCACGTATTTCAGTGCCACGTGCCACATATTTAAGTGACACGTATCACGTATTTAAGTGCCACGTGTCACGTGTCACGTATTTAATTGCCACGTATTTAAGTGCCACGTATCCCACGAAGATTTTCCATGGAGAACAGACACATCCAGAGATATGTCTGCTCTCCACGGCTGCAGCAACACACTGACAGGAGCCATAGTTCCTGTCGGTGTGTCACTTTTCATGCGCGAGCGAGTTTACCGGCGGTCATTGACCCCGGCACTCTCGCTTAACGGCAGTGCTGCGTGGGAAAGTTCAGTGCAGCTGTACTGCTGTTGACCGAGACGCCGGAGTCATTGAACTCCGGGACAGTACGCGATACACTGCTAGGAGCTTCGCTCCTGGCAGTGTATCGCAGGAGAGCAGCCGATCAGCGTGGGACACTCGTTTTATGGATTCTGCGGACAGGGAGTATGAATTTGATTTTTTATTTTGTGATTTTTTCCTGGAGGATCGAGGGCTTCGCCTACAAGTGTGCTGTTGGTGAGTATATACTCTATGTTATGTGTTGTATGTACTGTGTGTCATGTATGTGTATTGTGTGTAGGTGTTTTGTGTAACTTTACAATTGTGCTAAGTCGCCGGACACAGGGACAACTCTCCCATCCTAATATCGGATGGGAGTCGTAGTCCCATACGGCGACTTAGCACAATGGTGGCACTAGCGTCGCATGGGGACACACACACACACACGCATACACACACACATATACACACACACACACACCACACAGACAGACACACACACATACCAATTCAATCAAACGGCCGACACGATCCCCATGCGACGGTACGCCTCCATGTCTCTCCGCCCAAGCACTTCCGCCGACGCACTTCCGGCCGCTTCCCCGCACTTCCGGCTGCAGCGGTTCTGCACCACAAACCGCAATAAAACCCGCAGATATATTTTTGATCTGCGGGTTTTACTGCGGGTTTGACCTCACAATGGAGGTCTATGGGTGCAGAACCGCTGCAGTTTCGGGGAAAGAAGTGACATGCTCCTTCTTTTTTCCCGCACCAATTCATCGCGGCTTTTTAAGGGAAATTCAGGACCGTGTGCACAGTGGTTCCTGTTTTCCATAGGGGTACATTGTAATGTACCCTGCATGGAAAACAGCTGCGGAACCGCAGCGGCAAAACCGCTGCGGTTCTGCAGTAAAAAACGCACTGTGTGAACATGGCCTCAGGGTTGTTAAGCTAGGCATTAAAATAATTTTATAGGCTAAAAGGTTTTTCAACATCCTGTATTTTGTTTCAAATCCATTTTCAAGATGTCTGCTTACTGTTGATGCATGTAAATATATTATATATATTCTCAAATAATAATCAGTATTTGTATCCTTTCTTTCACTACTCGATCTCTGAGTGAATGTGTTTACCTATAGAATTCAACAGTATAAATATTTTATATGCGTATTGGCTGACAGGTAAAAGTGCGTAAACCCCTTTACCCCTAAAGGTGGTTTGCAAGTTAATGACCAGGCCAATTTTTACAATTCTGATCATTGTTCCTTTATGAAGTTATAACCCTAGAACTCTTCAATGGATCCCAGTGATTCAGACATTATTTTCTCAGGACATATTGTACTTCATGGTAGTGGTAAAATTTCCTCGATATTACTTGCGTTTATTTGTGAAAAAAATGGAAATTTGGCAAAAATTTAGAAAATTTTGCAATTTTCCAAATTTGAATTTTCATGCCCATAAATCACAGAGATATGCCACACAAAATACTTAATAAATAACATTTCCCACGTGTTTTCTTTACATCAGCACAATTTTGGAACCAAAATTTTATTTGTTAGGAAGTTATAAGGGTTAAAATTTGACCAGCAATTTCTCATTTCTACAACACCATTTTTTTTTTTAAGGGACCACATCACATTTGAAGTCACTTTGAGGGGTCTATATGATAGAAAATGCCCAAAAGTGACACCATTCTAAATACTGCACCCCTGAAGGTGCTCAAAATCACATTCAAGAAGTTTATTAACCCTTCAGGTACTTCACAGGAATTTTTGGAATTTTTTTAAAAAATGAACATTTACCTTTTTTTCACATTTTTTTTTACTTCAGATCCAATTTGTTTTATTTTACCAAGGGTAACAGGAGAAATTGGACCCCAAAAGTTGTTGTGCAATTTGTCCTGAGTATGTAGATACCCCATATGTGGGGGTGAATTACTGTTTGGGCGTATGGCAGAGCTCGGAAGGGAAGGAGTGCCTTTTGACTTTTCAATGCAAAATTTACAGAATTGAGATAGGACGCCATGTTGTGTTTGGAGAGCCCCTTTTGTGCCTAAATAGTGAAAAAAAACACAAGTGACACCATTTTGGAAAGTAGACCCCATAAGGAATTTATTTAGATGTGTGGTGAGCACTTTGAACCCTCAAGTGCTTCACAGAAGTTTATAATGTAGAGCCATAAAAATAAAAAATTATATTTTTCCACAAAAATGATTTTTCTCTTCTATTTTTTTAATTTCCCAAGGGTAACAAGAGAAATTGGACCACAAAAGCTGTTGTGCAATTTGTCCTGAGTATGCTGATACCCCATATTTGGGGGTAAACCATTGCTTGGGTGCATGGCAGAGCTCAGAAAGGAAGGAGTGCCATTTGCCTTTTCAATGCAAAATTGACTGGAATTGAGATAAGACGCCATGTCCCATTTGGAGAGCCCCTGATGTGCCTAAACAGTGTAAAACCCCCATAAGTGACCCAATATTGGAAACTATACCCCCAAGGAACTTATCTAGTTGTTTTGTAAGAACGTTGAACCCCCAAGTGTTTTTACTACAGTTTATAACGCAGAGCCGTGAACATAAAACATTTTTTTTTCCACAAAAATGATTTTCAGCCTCAAGTTTTGTATTTTCCCAAAGGTAACTGGAGAAATTGGACCCCAAACATTGTTGTCCAATTTGTCCTGAGTTCGCTGATACCCTATATGTCGGGGTAAACCACTGTTTGGGTGCATGGCAGAGCTCGGAAGTGAAGGAGCACTGTTTTACTTTTTCAACGCAGAATTGGCTGGAAATGAGATCGGACGTCATGTCATTTGGAGAGCCCCTGATGTGCCTAAACAGTGGAAAGCCCCCAATTATAACTGAAACCCTAATCCAAACACATCCCTAACCCTAATCCCAACCCTAACCTTAACCCTAACCACACCTTTAATGCGAGCATGCCCCTAACCTGAACACACACCTAAATCTAATCCCAACCATAACCCTAACCACACCTCTAACCTCAACACTCCTCTAACCCTAGCACACCTCTAACCTCAACACACCCCTAACCCTAATCCCAACCCTAACCCTAACCACACCCTAATCCTGACACACCCCTAACCCTAATTTTTGAGAGGAAGAATGAACAAAAACCAGCAATTCATGAATTTTTTTTGGATGGGGCGTTTATACCATTCCGCGTGTGGTAAAATTGATGTAGCAGTTTTATTCTTTGGGTCAGTACGATTACAGCGATATCTCATTTATATCATTTTTTTATGTTTTGGTGCTTTTACACAATAAAAACTATTTTATATAAAAAAAAATTGTTTTTGCATCGCTTTATTCTGAGGGCTATAAGTTTTTACATTTTTTGCTAATGACACAGTATGGCAGCTTGTTTTTTGCGAGACAAGATGACATTTTCAGCTGTACCATGTTTATTTATATCCGTCTTTTTGATCTCATGTTATGCCACTTTTTGATTGGCGGTATGATGATAAAGCATTGTTTTTTGCCTCTTTTTTTTTTTTTTTTTTAAGGTGTTCACTGAAGGGGTTAACTAGTGGGACAGTTTTATAGAACGGGTCGTTACGGACGCGGCAATACTAATATGTGTACTTTTGTTGTTTTATTTTACTCAAAGAAACTTATTTATTGTAACAATATTTTTTTTTTTTTTCTTTACTTAGGAATTTTTTACAAATATTTTTACACATGATTTTTTTTTTACATTTTTACTTAGTCCCAGGGAGGGACAACACTATATATTGTCAGATGTCAGATCAGCGATCTGACAGGCAGTGCTGCAGGACCCGGAAGGAGCCCCGCGGCCATCTTGGATCTGGGGCCTGCAGGGAGGAGGAGGTAGGAGATCCTCTGAACAACGTGATCACATTGCGTTGTTCTGAGGTTCTCAGGGAAGCATGCAGGAAGCCACCTCCCTGCGCGATGCTTCCCTATGCCGCCTGACCACTGTAATCATGTTTGATCGCAGTGTTTCAGGGGTTAATGTGCCGGGAGCGGTCCGTGACCACTCCTGGCACATAGTGCCTGATGTCAGCTGTGATAATCAGCTGACACCCGGCTGCGATCGGCCGCACTCCCCCCCGTGAGCGCGGCTGATTGCGTATGACATACTATTCTGTCCATGGTAATTAGGGCCCGAATCACATGGACGGAATAGTACGTCTGATGGCAGAAAGGGGTTAATTAGGTCATCAATATACAGTACAGACCAAAAGTTTGGACACACCTTCTCATTTAAAGATTTTTCTGCATTTTCATGACTATGAAAATTATATATTCACACTGAAGGCATCAAAACTATGAATTAACACATGTGGAATTATATACTTAACAAAAAAGTGTGAAACAACTGAAATTATGTCTTATATTCTAGGTTCTTCAAAGTAGCCACCTTTAGCTTTGATGACTGCTTTGCACACTCTTGGCATTCTCTTGATGAGCTTCAAGAGGTAGTCACTGGGAATGGTCTACCAACAATCTTGAAGGAGTTCCCAGAGATGCTTAGCACTTATTGGCCCTTTTCCCTTCATTCTGTAGTCCAGCTCACCCCAAACCATCTCGATTGGGTTCAGGTCTGGTAACTGTGGAGGCCAGGTCATCTGGCGCAGCACCCAATCACTCTCCTTCTTGGTCAAATAGCCCTTACACAGCCTGGCCTTAGCAGTGGTTTCCTAACAGCTATTTATCCATGAAGGCCTGCTGCACAAAGTCTCCTCTTAACAGTTGTTGTAGAGATGTGTTTGCTGCTAGAACTCTGTGTAGCATTGACCTGGTCTCAAATCTGAGCTGCTGTTAACCTGCGATTTCTGAGGCTGGTGACTTGGATAAACTTATCCTCAGAAGCAGAGGTGACTCTTGGTCTTCCTTTCCTGGGGAGGTCCTCATGCGAGCCAGTTTCTTTGTAGCGCTTGATGGTTTTTGCCACTGCACTTGGGGACACTTTCAAAGTGTTCCCAATTTTTTGGACTGATTAGCCTTCATTTCTTAAAGTAATGATGGCCACTCGTTTTTCTTTACTTAGCTGCTTTTTTCTTGTCATAATACAAATTCTAAAAGTCTATACAGTAGGACTCTCAGCTGTGCATCCACCAAACTTCTGCACAACACTACTGATGGTCCCAACCCCATTTATAAGGCAAGAAATCCCACTTATTAAACCTGACAGGGCACACCTGTGAAGTGAAAACCATTTGTGGTGACTACCTCCTGAAGCTCATCAAGAGAATGCCAAGAGTGTGCAAAGCAGTCATCAAAGCAAAACGTGGCTACTTTGAAGAACCTAGAATATAAAACATAATTTCAGTTGTTTCACACTTTTTTGTTAAGTATATAATTCCACATGTGTTAATTCAGTGTTTGATGCCTTCAGAGTGAATGTACAATTTTCATAGTCATGAAAATACAGAAAAATCTTTAAATGAGAAGGTGTGTCCAAACTTTTGGTCTGTACTGTATTTCCTATAATTATATATTTTCCTTTACCAGTATTCCAGTTGATGTCTAGAAAGGGTAATTATTTTATGAATTATTCTTTATTTATTCTTTCCAATTAAGTTCAGCTAAAGTTAATGACATTTTTAAACATAAAGGATTACAGCATTGGTCAAGCCAAGTAACCTGGCCATGACTTTGGTATAAATAATATCCAGAGACTGTTTGTTGAAAGAAATATAAAAAAAAAACCATAAAAAAGTAGAAGTTTCTAGTTAAAAATTTGAGCTTTATTGACGGTATAAGGATATGCAAAATACCTTATCTAATCACTTGAAAATCGAATTCATCGGTTTCACCGAGTTTTCCCCAAAAATGTGACTTGAGGTGAATAAATTTGAGCAAATCTCAATACTGGAAAGCTTACAATTGCTCATAAAATACACGTGGGGAGAGGAGAGAGAAAAATAGAACTTCTCTGACAGTAAGAGCTTACACTTTACTGGCGAGAGAGAGAGCGTACTCTGCTGACTATAAAAGGTTTCACTTTACAGGCGAAAAAGAGAGGACCCCACTGACCAAAGGGGTTTACAAGAGAGAAAGAGAGTGAATAAGAGGCTTACCCAGTGACTCTTAAGATGGAAAACTACTCTGCCTTACAAAATGTGCTTTGCTGGGAACTGCTGATCTGTGATGATCCAGGTACTCACCACCATGGCTCAAGGTATGATGATCACTAAGATGTCACAGCTGAGGGCATCATGGGGAAGCCTGCGCAGCAATGCAAAATTCAGTTTCCTTGTTCTGATGCTTCAACAGGGTGGGAAATTGTGAGAGGCATTTTTTTGGTTTGTGAGCCACAAATCAAATCTGAAAATGTTTGAATTTGTGTGAACCCATGGATTTCAAGAAATTCAACTCAAACAATCCACCAGGGATTGATCAGCTCATCTCCGGTATGGAACATAGGTAAATCCAGTGATTCACCATTGATGTTTTCAATAAAAATAATTATTTTGTTTTTTCTTACTTATCCAGCACAGACAACTATGACTGTTTTCAGCCATGATTCATTGCTTCAGAATATAACACACGGCCTCCATGGCTCATCGCTTTTGGAATAACTTTTTCCATCATTTCTGGTCCCAGATGTTATTAATGGTCTCCTTTGCAACATCATACATTAATAATGCCCCTTATTTGTGAACTCATATATTAATAATGTCCCCATTTGTGATTCCATATACTAACAATATCCTTAAGTTTTGTCCCCATATATTATTAATTTCCCTCGTGTCCCTCATTTGTGGCCCAAAATATTTAAAATTGCACTCATTTGTTGCATCATATATTTATATTGCCCTTATTTGTGGCACCATAAATTAATAATGTCCCCAGTTTGTGGTTCAATATGTTAAAAATGTAACATGAGACCCATGTAATAATACTCTTTACTGTGCCTTTTTAATGATAGTAACGAGCGAGCGTGCTCGTTAATCGATCAAGCATTAGGGTGCTCGAGGACGCTCGTTACTCAGCCAAGTATTTTCGGGGGTGCTCGAGCGCAAAGCTTGAGTCCCTGTCCCACATGTTTTGTGGATGTTAGACAGCCAATCAACATGCAGGGACTGCCTGCCATATTCAGTAATGCTGAAATCAGAGGATAAAATGAATATTAATTGCTTCCTCTGCCCATTTCATGGTGCCAAGTGTTGAATCAGTAATTATTCATTAAGCATTGACATCTGCTTAACTAGCAGATGAGTTATTTAAAAACAAATAAACACACACAAAAGTTTCTTATTAAAAAAAAAAAAACGCTCCACAACATTTCCCCTCATTTACCCATTTATTAGAAAGTAAAAGTCCCGCGTAGGTCTGATGTAGTCCATCACCTTGAAAACCACTCAGACATCCACAGTATATGAAGCCTCATTCACAGAATAAAGCTTGATATGCTGTAACAGCCACTGGTGGTGATGTGACAAGCGATGACGTCAGGAAGGTAACTGCTGGACACAAACACTGTGTGACAGCGTCGGAAGCAGCTCCTGTGATAGGAGGTAATCTTCCTGATGGTCACAAACACTGCTGACTTTCATGGAGCACTGCATGATTCAACAGTGTGTACTGATGTAACAACTTATTACCCTGTTCTTTGAACAGGGCTCCATATGCTGGAATTTTGGAGAGGGCTCATTGTGGGACATCAATGTGGATTATGGTAGATCCATTGGACTACATCAGACCAGCATGGGATTTTAAATTGGAGAAAGAGGGTGTCTGTATTTTTTTGTTAAATTAAAGGACTTTTCTAATAAAGGACTTTTCTATGTGCGTTTATTGTTTTTTTACTTATAGGGCTAGCAATGGTTGTCTGACTGGCACCTTTTCATTACTAACCCCAGGGCTTGGTATAAGCGGCAGCTGATGACATCAATCACTATTCTCATTACCCCAATTGCCACCGCACCAGGGCAATCAGGAACAGTTGAGACAGGGTGCAAGAATTGGTGCATCTATTGTTCTGAGGAGGCTGAGGGCTGGTATTTTTAGGCTGGGAATGGGCCAATACCCAAGACACTTCCCATTCTGATAATATCAACCTACAGATTTATGCTTTGTCTTAGCTGGTTGTTAAAAATAGAGGGGACTCCATGCCATTTATTTATTCCTTGAAAGCTTCTGAATATCTTCTGGCTATGTTTCTAACTGTCTGTATCTATCTATCTATCTATCTATCTATCTATCTATCTATCTATCTATCTATCTGTCTATCTATCTATCTCTCTTTAATTAAGCATTTTTCCAACTTCCTTTAAACACATTCATTGCTGTACAAAAACACAGGTAGAAAACGCAATAAAAAAGCGGTAAAAGCGCAACGTGCGCACACAGCCAGGAGACTTTAAGGCTATTGGAGTTCCCAGCTGCTGGGACACTAGGAGGTGGTGAACTAAGGATACCAGTGTTTACAACCTCGAAGTGTTCCGGCAGCAGGAAACTCTGACAATCTTAAAGTTTCCCTTAAAGGCTTCCTCATGTTTTCCGGGCCACACAGCTGCTTATAGATCCAGTGGCTGTGAACTCTGATAAATTTAAAGATTTAATCCTTAACAAGGAGTTCACAGCTATTGGGTCTTGTGGGAGCTGTGAGGCCCGGAAACCTTAAAGGAGCCTTTAAGCTCATTGTAGTTCCTAGCTGGTGGCACACCTGGAGGCTGTGAACTAAGGCCTCTTTCACTCTTCCGTCTTTCAGCTCCTGTCACAATCCGTCAATTTTTGAGAATGCAGGATCCTGCAAAAATATTTGCCGGATCCTGCATTTTCCCACAGACTTGTATAAGCGATGGATCGCGATGGATGGCCACACGTCGCATCCGTCGTGCGACGGATTCGTCGTGTTTTGGTGGACCGTCATCTGAGAAAAAAACGTTCAATGTAACGTTTTTTGTCTGCGTCAAGAAAATGTGTAGCGACGGATCCTGCTGCATACCTTGTTGACTAGAATGGAAGCTTATGGACGCAGGATCCGTCGCTGACCGTCACACACTGGAATCCACCAACGAATCCAGTTTTTCCCCTCTGAGCATTCCCAGAAGGATTTTCAAGTCCGGAAAAAAGGGGTCTCTCTATCTCTCTCTCTCCCATCCCCGGACATTTATTCTCCCGGAATTTGAGGACGACGCATACGTCATTACACTGGATCCGTCGCACACATTTTTCACTATTTTCTTGACGTCTGTCGATCCGTCATTTTGCTGCACTATGACGGACACAAAAAAAACGGAAGTGTGAAAGAGGCCTAAGGTTACCAGAGATTACAGCCTCCAGGTGTTCCAGCAGCTGGGAATTCCAGTAACCTTAAAGTCTACCTTAAAGGCTTCCATAAGTTTACTGGACCTCACATTCGCTGGGTCATGCAGAGTGCAGTCAGGCAGTCCTCATGTTCTGGCAAAATCACTGTAGTAATCAGACTGTGCTCTGCATGACACGGTGGCAATGAAGTCAGCCGCTGAGTTATCTAAAAAGCAAGCCAACTGTTATACAAGCTGTAAACTGACTACTTTACATTGTATCAAAGCGTCAAATATTCAGTGTTGTCTCATGAAAAGATATAATAAAACATTTGCAAAAATGTCAGGTGTGTACTCACTTCTATGAAATATTCTGTGTATATATGTATACAGTATATAAAAAATGATGGTGCTTTTGATAATAATGATGGGCGAGTACTAAAATGCTCGGGTGCCTGCTACTTGAATCAAGCAAATCGGGCCAATGTCTTGGATAATGCAGACTGAAATAATGTACTGTAACATCAATGATGTTTCCATGGTAGCAGAGTAGTGTTTCTGAGGAGTATGTTAAAAAAATGTAGTCACAAATCAGTTTTATTTGTTGCTGCTGCAGTGTAATACTTTGTCTTGGTATCTGAGTTACACAATCATTAATTGCTCAGCACATTTTACATTGTCACTTACTATGCCTCTTCTATTTTCACTGAAATCAAATTGTGAAAACATTATTGAAAGAGAAAAATAATTAGAAAATCAGATGTGAGTCATGTTAGTTTTATAATATTGATACTGCTTTCATTTGGTGAGGGATCTGCTTCATAGCACCACCATGTAAAACGCAAAGGGATATTGTGCCAGAAGCAGAAACACTCCAGTCTATGTACTGTCTGGTATTGTAGTGAATTTAATTGGGTACACACAGGTTTTGGTAGAACGGGGCTTTGGGCTCTGAAAATGGTTCACAACACAACTTAAAGCAGTTGTATGGTCTAAAATGATAAGACTGCAGTCACTTTGTGTGACTGCAGACTCATGAATCCCCCCAGCAAATGCCCTGTGTGCTGAGAGAATTCCCTGGCTTCTGACCAGCAGGATCACATGTGTTATTCATACTCCTGGCTAGAGCCCATCTAGGGGACACTGCCTTGCTGCATACACTTGTTTTTAGCAAGCTCAAGCCCACAGGACGGCCGCATCACTAGACGGGGCACGACCTCGTTCTGTTAATCAGAAGAGGTGCCAAGGATGCTGCAAATTGCGGAAGGTTAACAGTGATCTGTTCTGATGGAAATGTACTGTCAAAGTTGCCAATGGATTAAGATCCTGGAAATCTTCTTGCTTAGCTATACTAGTAAGTTAATTTATATTAATTTTAATAATTTATAATCATTTTTATGTAGGACAATCCCTTTCACCTCTTTCTGACATTGGGTATAATAGTACGCCCATGTACAACTCTCTCCCATTGATGTGAACTCTGGCGCTGAGCCCAAATCTTTTCCTGCACATTTCTGCTGTTTTGAACAGCTGACATGCACATCTAACAGCCGCGAATGGAATCACGATCCACCAGCGGCTGTTAACTAGTTAAATGCCTTTGCGAAACATCATTTAACACTGGCTTCCGGAAAGCGCAATGGAAATCCCGCCCATTGGTGCCTGTGTCATATGACTATGGGTTGACGATGGGTTGGCATGACAACCAGAGGTCTCCAGAAGACCACTATGGTTGTCACTGCCAGATTGGTATGGCGCTCATAGCATGTGAGGAATTCTGCTACATAAAGGCAATCTGATCATCACATGTATGTAGCATTGCCGATCAGGTCATGGCAGCTTCTAGTCTCCCATGAAGACTATTGAAGCATACTAAAAGTAAAAAAATGTTTTTAAAAATATTTTAAAAATAAAAAATATAAAAGTTCAAATCACTCCCCTTTTGCCCCATTCAATATAGAATAATAAAAAACAAACATACACATATTTGGTATCACCACATTCAGAATTGCCCGATCTATCAATATAATTTTTTTTACCCAATCGCTAAATGGCATAATTAGAAAAAAAGTCAAGACGCCAGAATTATGTTTTTTTGGTCACTGCAACATTATATTAAAATGCAATAATGGGGATCAAAAGATTGTATCTGCACCAAAATGGTATAATTAAAAACATTAGCTCGGTGTGCAAATAATAAGCTCTCATCCCTCCCGAGATCACAAAAAATGGAGATGCTACAGGTATTGGAAAATGGAGCAATTTTTTTTTAACAAACATTGGAATTTTTTTTTCACCATTTAGATAAAAAACAACCTGGACATGTTTGGTGTCTATGAACTCATAATGACTTGGAGAATCATCATGGCAGGTCAGTTTTAGCATTTATTGATTTTTTTCCGTTTTCCAGTGCACGATGTGTTAAAAGCAATTGGGTCGTTCAAAAGTACAACTTGTCCCACAAAAAACAAGCCCTCACATGGCCATTTTGACCCCCCAAAAATTATAGCTCTGGGAAGAAAGGGAGCAAAAAATGAAAATGCAAAACCAAAAATACCTCTGATCATTAAGGGGTTTAATCTCCTCCATACAAGCTAAACAAATGGACCTTGTCAGCAAGATTTAAGCACTCAAATGGTTCACAGGTTCACAATAAAGATCTTTTATCTTTTTTCAGATTCAATACAATGGAGAAGAAAACTTTCAATCACTATATTAAAACATCATTGATTTCCTATAGGCCACTTAAGTGAACCTCCTCTCATGAATAATGCTAAAGATAGTGCACCCACCTTCATTTTCTCTTGCACTGGATCGTATTGGAGGTGGCATGTAATGCAAAACCCGCTATGATGTACCTATTTTTGCTCGTTAGCAACAGAACTGTAAACACTAAGGGTATGTTTCCGCAGCTGCGGATCCGCAGCGGTTTCCCATGCATTTATAGTACCATGTAAAGCTATGGGAAATGAAATCCGCAGTGCACATGCTGCGGAAAAAAACGTGCGGAAACGCAGAGGTTTATTTTCCGCAGCATGTCAATTCTTTGTGCGGAATCCGCAGCGATTTTCCACCTGCTCCATTAGGAAACTGCAGGTGAAAAACCGCAGCGGAAACCGCACTAAAAACCGCGATAAATCCGCAGTAAAAACTGCAGCGGTTTTGCACTGCGGATTTATTAAATCCGCTGCGGAAAATTCCGCAATGGAATCCGCAGCGTGTGCACATGGCCTTAAAGGGAATCTGTCCCCACATTTGACCTATGTAAATGATTAGTATGGGCATACAAGTCTGGCATGCTGAAAACAGTCCTACCTGTTTCTCTCATATTGCTTGCTGCTGATAAATCAATTTTTATAACTTTATATAAATGACCTCTTCAGGCTATGGGGAGGATGGTGCCTGGAGATAACTCTGCCCCAGAGATTATTTTACGTGAAGGGGGAGTTACCAGTGAGAAAAGTAGCTAGCACGGAACAGGAAAAATGAAATTTGTCTTCTTGCAAACACATTTTTTGTTTCTCTTTCAGCTCTGCTGTGCTGCAACAATATTACAGCCCTGTAAGATGAAAGCTGAAGCTGAAAGGAACCTTCTGATGTGCAGGTATAATCATACACAGCTCTGCAGTGAGATCAGGAGAGCAGAGAGTGGCCAGTACACATCACACTGGTAACTCCCCCTTATATTTAAAACAAGCTCTGGAGGCAGAGTTAAGGAGTCCAATGCAAGTTAATGGGAAAGCCGAATATTTTTCTGCTGGACCCAACAAACAGGTCTGGGGGCATGAGAAAAAAGCTGAAATGGACGGGAAAGAGCTAAAACTAAATGTGAACAGCATGAAGAAGATGCCTGCATGCCTTCCTAAATCACATATGGTAGCTGGAAATAACGTTATCAAACTATTGTGCCGGTTTTACAGATTTTTAAAAAGACCTACCAAACCAAATCCAATTGCTAAGAAACATTATTTCCTTCATAATTACACACATAGAATGCAAAATAAAAATGAAAATAAGAAAAAAAAATTACCTCCCCTTTATCATATGTTCACACGGAGCGCTTTAGCTTTATTTTTTAATTTAACATTTGTGATGGCTCTCATTCCTACATTTGAGAGAACCCTCTCTCATGCCAAATAGTTAGCAAGATAGTGGAAAATATATTCCCCATCCCTTTACAATGTCATTTCAAACATGCCCATTTAAATTTTGGGCTTTGCCGGCCCCACCACCATATCCATTGCCATGTCATTATGCGGCCCTCGCTGACAATTAGCAGAGTGCCAGCAGGTGCCGTGAAACCTGAGTTTGGTAAGGGCCCTCATGTGGCCCTGTATCACACATTTGGGAGAGCTCTCACTCCTACATTCAAGAGGTCCCTCCCTCACGCCAAATAGTAAGATAGTTAATACATATTCCCCATCCCTTTACAATGCCATTTCAAACATGCCCACTTGAATTTTGGCCTTTGCCCGCCACTACTACCTGCCCAACCCAATGTCATTATGTGGCACTCGCTTTTAATTTTCAGAGGGCCACCAGGTGCTGTGAAACCTGCATTTTGTAAGGTCCACAGTTCATTTTTGCCACCGAATCCCAATGGAACCACTGTCATAGCTGGTGAAGCAGCTGTAAGGGGAATATAATACAGGAGTAGGGGAAGCTGTATGATCAATGTCAGGAAATTGGATTTTACCAGACACCAAAAGCCTGAGAATAAAATTTGGAATACACTGTATGCAATCAAGGGCTTGTATTGTGGTCAGTCTGTCAGGCATGAAAGCCATATCAGGAACATGTACAAGCCTCATTTTACTTGGAAGCAGCTTCTTCAAGGGAAAGATACAGGAGTGCCATTGACCAATCTGCACAAGACCAAGCACTTCTTCTGGAAACTACCCAACCAGGAACAATGTATCTTTTGCTTGGTTTTGAGCAACAACTAAGTAATTACCGGATATGTCTCAGAGAGTGTCAAGATCTGTGGGCTGTATAACTCAGGTGACAGACAGTGCTACAGATCTCAAGTAAAGGCCTTAGCGTGGCAATGACCATGTTCCAACATTTGTAAAGGTGCGGCCTTAATAGGTCTGTGGAGCGTATTAACCCAGTCTCTTAGATGTGCTTAAAATATACAGAAACTGGCCAATACCCCACTGCCATTTTTTTGCAAGGACCTGAATTTAGAAAATGTAATGGAAGCTTTTATTTAATAAAGAGAAACAAGTGTCATGATCCAGACTGGGTTTTGAGTCCTATTTTCCCTTTTTCCTGGTCTGGTCATGTCAAGAGTTAACCTTTCTCAGCCTCAGTCTGGTCTCAGGTTTGCTATTTATCACCGCTGCTTCCTGCAGGCGATGTCAGTTATAGTTTTTGCCTAGTGCTGCTGTAGCTGACTCTGATTGCTCTGATTAGTCCAGCTACATTTACTGTCTGAGCCCATGTCTCTGTTTTCCCCTGTTCCCATCTTGACTCAGTGTTTCCCTTCAGTGTGCAGACTCCCTGGTTTTCACTTGGCTTGTATCCTGACCTGTTTCTGTCCTTTGTCTTTTGGCTTATCCACTCCTGACTGTTACGGACCCCCTGGCTTGTCTCTGACCACGAGTTTGCTTATTCCTTTGGTAATGCGCTACAGTCTAGGATTTGACCCGGCTTGTTTGACTATTCTGCTGCTACCTGTGGTAGCCTCATGGCTGCACTGCAGGTCAGCTCTGTTTAGGTGCAGACCTGCTTCCTCTCTACTGCCATATAGTGAAGCCAGCACCTACCTGCATTGCAGCAGCATGACAGCCATTCTCATTTAGGAGCCTGGAAAAGTCAGCAATGGTCTTTGTCCAGCACCGAACCATGTAAATTGCTAATGAATATGTATGCCCTATCTAACTAACAATTTGTGAACAGACATATATGCTGACAAGGGACAACTGAATGCTGCACTGGGGCAACAAACTGGATGTGTTTTCTGACTGTTGTCTCTGTGCAAATGCAGGTTGTGGACAGGAGAACTCAGCGCCTCCTTCCTGCACAGCAGAGTGAGAATGACTTAACACAGGGGAAGGGCCAGTGGTTTCACCTTCAGACACATATTTTGTACCCAGGCGTTCCACCCACCTACTGGGATACTGCATATATGAGCAGTATATGGTGCATGCTAACAGATGTATTATGTCGAATTTCAATTTATAAAAGGATGTGTGGGTAAGATTTTCAAACTAGCAGCATATACGTATATAGAACATATTTCATTACTCATATTATTCTGTGTAAGTCTGAAACCTGAAGAATTGTGTGGAGCACATTAATGCATTTATGTTCCAAAATGTCCAAGTGCAGACACAAATAACAACATCAGGCTACCAAATACATGCTTAAAAAGCCCATGAGAAGGGCAACACAATAAAAAAATTATAACAATAGAATATATTGATATTGAGAGTAGAAATCTGACCATTGCACAACGTGCAAAGGTTTCCAAAAATGACCCCAAGAGGGCTGTGTATCATACACGCCGTGATGGGGACCTCACAATACATTTTGCAGTTATTGCAATAGGTAGAGATAGGGAGCACAAGTTTCACCATTGCGCAATGTGCAAAGTTTGCCAAAACTTATCAAAGAGGTCTGTATCATACATGCTGAAAGAGACCATGATGTGGACTACACAATACAATTCGCAGCTATTAGAATAGGTAGAGATAGGGAGTAAAAATGTGACCATTGTACAAAGGTTTCTAAAAATTACCCCAAGGGGGCTGAATCATACACGCTGAAAGACGTCGTGATGGGGACATCACAATATACTTTGCAGTTATTAGTAGAGGTAGAGCTATAGAGTACAAGTTTCACTATTGCACAATGTCCAAAGGTTTCAAAAAATTAGCCAAGTGGTCTCTCTCAGACCAGCTGAAAGATGCCGTGATGGGGACATCACCATACACGTAGCAATTAAGAAGAGATAGAAAGTACAAGTTTAACCATTGCACAATGTGCAAAGGATTCAAAACCTGCACGAGACAAGGGGTCTCTCTAAGACCATCTGAAAGACGCCGTGATGGGGACATCACAATACACTTAGCAGTCATTAACAGAGGCAGAGATAGAGAGTATAAGTTTCACCATTGCACAATGTAAAAAAGGTATCAAAAAATACAAGACAATACCCTGTGAGGTATACATAGTGTGACAAAACACTCTGGGATCACCTTTGCTGGGGTCAAAGGTCACGTGGTTTGTGCATTGAATTCTGAGGCGTACAGTAGTTTTCCGAGTAGACTGACCTCAGGTCAGGTTTATTAAAGTGAAAGCAACACAGAAAACAAAACATAAAAATAAATCCTAGCCTGTCCGGCACTAACTAAACCAACATGTTGCTAACTTAACAACTGGGGGGGCTTCTCCCTCCCAGCTAACATCACACAGTCCTTGAGCCCAGCTCTCACTCCCATTCGTCTCACACAGACAGGCAATCTGTGTGCCCCAGGCGGACACTGGAAACCCCCAGCTGGTCATCCTTTATTCCTGCACTTATTAACCCCTCGGTATCCTGAAGATACCGAGCGGCCTAATTCACATAGGACAAGTACCTGGGCGAGATATATCTGCCCCCAACTACCAGACCGACATGACTCTTACAATAGATAAAAACTAAGTACTTGTTGCAGAAGCACTAGGAGAAGGAGGAGGTGATTTCTTGAACAAAATGGTTTTGGATGGTAAGGGATGGACATTAAGACAACTTAATAAAAATATTGCCTGCATTTACTTAACTGTTGTGGATTCTGTTTGTGGGCTCCCTCTGGTGGTTACTGCTGGTACTGGGTGACTTTGGTGGGTTGCGGCCTTTGGTTTCCACCTGTCCATCAGTGGCTGGGTGTTTCCTATTTTACCTGGCCTTTCTGTCATTTCCCTTGCCGGCTATCAATGTATTCAGATGTGCTCTGTTTGGTTCCTGCCTACCTGCTCCCAGATCTTTCAGGATAAGCTAAGTGCTGATTTTCAGTTGTTTGGTTTTTTGTCCAGCTTGCTTATTATGTCTCTATGCTAGCTGGTAGCTCTAGTGGACTGAGGTTCTCCCCATGTGCCATGAGTTGGCACATGGGTTCTTGTAATCTCAGGATGGTTTTTTTGATTAGGGTTTTTTGCTGACCGCTCAGTCCCCTTTTGTATCGTTCTGCTTTCTAGTTTACAGCGGGCCTCAATTTGCTAAAACTATATATATCATCTCTATGTGTGTGCCTTCCTCTCATTTCACCGTCAATACATGTGGGGGGCAACTATATCTTTTGGGGTTCATTCCGCTGGAGGCAAGTGAGGTCTTTATTTTCTCTGCAGTGCTAGTTAGCTCTTAGGCTGGTGCGTGGCGTCTAGAACCAACGTAGGCACGCTCCCTGGCTATCTCTAGTTGCGTTTGTCAGGCGTAGGGCAGCGGTCAGCCCAGGTTCCATCACCCTAGAGCTCGTCCGTAATATATTTGTACTTTGCTTGTCCTGTGCTATCCCTAGCCATTGGGATTCATGACAGTATAGCCAGCCCACAAAGTGTTAATTGTTTGGGCTGAAGCAGGAGAAAGAGAAGTGTTTAAGGGAAATTTTTTTTTTTTTTTTTCCCTTCAGAGTTTTGCTGCCTAGCCCTTAATTGCTGTCTAGCTGCTTCTTACCTCCTCTTAAACCTTGAATGGCTCTGATCTTAGCTGTTTAACATGGACGTCCAGAGTTTGGCTTCCAGCCTGAGTAATCTCGCGGCAAAAGTTCAAAACATACAGGATTTTGTTGTTCACACTCCCATGTCTGAACCTAGAATTCCTATTCCAGAGTTCTTTTCTGGAGATAGATCTACCTTCCTGAATTTCAGGAACAATTGTAAATTGTTTCTTTCTTTAAAATCTCGCTCCTCTGGAGACCCTGCTCAACAGGTCAAGATTGTAATATCTTTCCTGCGGGGCGACCCTCAGAATTGGGCATTTGCATTGGCACCAGGGGATCCTGCATTGCTCAGTGTGGATGCGTTTTTTCTGGCATTGGGATTGCTCTATGAGGAACCTAACCTGGAGATTCAGGCTGAAAAGGCTTTATTAGCCCTCTCTCTGGGGCATGATGAAGCGGAGATATATTGTCAGAAGTTTCGGAAATGGTCGGTGCTTACTCAGTGGAATGAGTGCGCCCTGGCTGCAAACTTCAGAAATGGTCTTTCTGAGGCCATTAAGGATATTATGGTGGGGTTCCCTACGCCTACAGGTCTGAATGAGTCTATGGCTATGGCCATTCAGATTGATCGGCGTTTACGGGAGCGCAAACCCGTGCACCAGTTGGCGGTGTCTTCTGAACAGGCACCTGAGACTATGCAATGTGATAGAATTCAGTCCAGAAGTGAACGGCAAAATTATAGGCGGAAAAATGGATTGTGTTTCTATTGTGGTGATTCAGCTCATGTTATATCAGCATGCTCTAAACGCACAAAAAGGGTTGATAAATCTTTTGCCATTGGTACTCTGCAGCCTAAGTTCATTTTGTCTGTGACTCTGATTTTTTCACTGTCTTCCATTTCCGTCGATGCCTATGTGGATTCGGGCGCTGCCCTGAGTCTTATGGATTGGTCATTTGCTAAACGCTGCGGTTTTAGTCTGGAACCTCTGGAAGTTCCTATTCCTCTGAAGGGAATTGACTCTACACCATTGGCTATGAATAAACCGCAGTATTGGACACAAGTGACCATGCGCATGACTCCCGTTCATCAGGAGGTGATTCGCTTCTTTGTACTTTATAATTTACATGATGTACTAGTGCTTGGTCTGCCATGGTTACAAACTCATAATCCTGTCCTGGACTGGAAAACAATGTCTGTGTTAAGCTGGGGATGTCAGGGGGTTCATGATTATGCACCTCCGATTTCAATCGCTTCATCTACTCCTTCTGAGATCCCTGCGTTTTTGTCTGACTATAGGGATGTTTTTGAGGAGCCTAAGCTCAATTCGCTCCCTCCGCATAGAGATTGTGACTGTGCTATAGAATTGATTCCTGGCAGTAAGTTCCCTAAGGGTCGTTTATTTAATCTGTCACTGCCAGAGCATACTGCTATGCGGAATTATATTAAGGAGTCCTTGGAAAAGGGACATATTCGTCCATCTTCGTCCCCTCTGGGAGCAGGTTTTTTTTTGTGGCAAAAAAAGATGGTTCCCTGAGGCCTTGTATAGATTATCGCCTTCTGAATAAGATTACAGTCAAGTATCAGTATCCATTGCCATTATTGACTGATTTGTTTGCTCGCATTAAGGGGGCTAGGTGGTTCACTAAGATAGATCTTCGCGGTGCGTATAATCTGGTGCGGATAAAACAGGGTGATGAGTGGAAAACCGCATTTAATACGCCTGAGGGCCATTTTGAGTATTTGGTAATGCCTTTTGGACTCTCCAATGCTCCGTCAGTCTTTCAGTCCTTTATGCACAATATTTTCCGTGAATATCTGGATAAGTTTATGATTGTGTATTTGGATGATATTTTGGTGTTTTCTGATGACTGGGAGTCTCATGTTCTACAGGTCAGGAAGGTGTTTCAGGTTCTGCGGGCCAATTCTCTGTTTGTGAAGGGCTCAAAGTGTCTCTTCGGAGTCCAGAAGATTTCTTTTTTGGGGTACATTTTTTCTCCTTCTACTATTGAGATGGATCCCGTCAAGGTTCAGGCGATTTGTGACTGGACACAACCTACATCTGTTAAGAGCCTTCAGAAGTTCTTGGGGTTTGCTAATTTTTATCGTCGGTTCATTGCTAATTTTTCCAGTATTGTTAAACCTTTGACTGATTTGACTAAAAAGGGTGCTGATGTTGCTGATTGGTCTCCTGCGGCCGTGGAGGCCTTTCAGGAACTTAAGCGCCGGTTTTCTTCTGCTCCTGTGTTGTGTCAACCAGATGTTTCACTTCCTTTTCAGGTTGAGGTTGATGCTTCCGAGATTGGAGCGGGGGCGGTTTTGTCACAGAGAAGTTCTAATGGCTCGGTGATGAAGCCATGTGCATTCTTCTCTAGAAAATTCTCGCCCGCCGAGCGCAATTATGATGTGGGTAATCGGGAGCTTTTGGCCATGAAGTGGGCATTTGAGGAGTGGCGTCATTGGCTTGAGGGTGCTAAACATCGTGTGGTGGTCTTGACTGATCACAAGAATCTCATTTACCTTGAGTCTGCCAGGCGTTTGAATCCTAGACAGGCTCGTTGGTCGTTGTTTTTTTCTCGTTTCAATTTCGTGGTTTCATACCTGCCAGGTTCAAAGAATGTGAAGGCAGATGCTCTTTCCAGGAGTTTTGTGCCTGACTCTCCTGGAGACTCTGGGCCTACTGGTATCCTTAGGGATGGGGTAATATTGTCCGCTGTATCCCCAGACTTGCGACGTGCATTGCAGGAGTTTCAGGTGGATAAACCGGATCGTTGTCCACCAGAAAGACTGTTTGTTCCGGATGATTGGACCAGTAGAGTCATCTCCGAGGTCCATTCTTCTGTGTTGGCTGGTCATCCTGGAATATTTGGTACTAGAGACTTGGTGGCCAGGTCTTTTTGGTGGCCTTCCTTGTCTAGGGATGTGCGTACCTTTGTGCAGTCTTGTGAAGTGTGTGCTCGAGCTAAGCCTTGCTGTTCTCGGGCCAGTGGGTTGTTGTTATCCTTGCCCATCCCGAAGAGGCCTTGGACGCACATTTCCATGGATTTTATTTCTGATCTCCCGGTTTCACAGAAAATGTCCGTTATCTGGGTTGTGTGTGACCGCTTTTCTAAGATGGTTCATTTGGTGCCCTTGCCTAAGTTGCCTTCCTCCTCTGAGTTGGTCCCTTTATTTTTTCAGAACGTGGTTCGTTTGCATGGGATTCCGGAGAATATCGTTTCTGACAGGGGATCCCAGTTTGTGTCTAGATTTTGGCGGACGTTTTGTGCCAAGATGGGCATTGATTTGTCTTTCTCGTCTGCATTCCATCCTCAGACGAATGGCCAGACGGAGCGAACTAATCAGACCTTGGAAACTTATTTGAGGTGTTTTGTTTCTGCTGATCAAGATGACTGGGTTGCTTTTTTGCCACTGGCCGAATTTGCTCTTAATAATCGGGCTAGTTCGGCCACGTTGGTCTCTCCTTTTTTTTGTAATTCGGGGTTTCATCCTCGTTTTTCCTCTGGTCAGGTGGAGCCTTCGGATTGTCCTGGAGTGGACGTGGTGGTGGACAGGCTACATCAGATTTGGAATCAGGTGGTGGACAATTTGAAGTTATCTCAGGAGAAGACTCAGCAGTTTGCTAATCGCCGTCGCCGCGTGGGTCCCCGACTTCTTGTTGGGGATTTGGTGTGGTTGTCTTCTCGTTTTGTCCCTATGAAGGTCTCTTCTCCTAAGTTCAAGCCTCGGTTCATCGGTCCTTATAGGATCTCGGAGATTCTTAACCCTGTATCTTTTCGTTTGGATCTCCCAGCATCGTTTGCTATTCATAATGTGTTCCATCGGTCGTTGTTGCGGAGGTATGAGGTGCCCGTTGTTCCTTCGGTTGAGCCTCCTGCTCCGGTGCTGGTGGAGGGAGAATTGGAGTATGTTGTTGAGAAGATCTTGGATTCTCGTGTTTCCAGACGCAAACTCCAGTATTTAGTTAAGTGGAAGGGTTATGGTCAGGAGGATAATTCCTGGGTGGTCGCCTCCGATGTTCATGCGACTGATTTGGTCCGCGCCTTCCATAGAGCTCACCCTGATCGCCCTGGGGGTTCTCGTGAGGGTTCGGTGACCCCTCCTCAAGGGGGGGGTACTGTTGTGGATTCTGTTTGTGGGCTCCCTCTGGTGGTTACTGCTGGTACTGGGTGACTTTGGTGGGTTGCGGCCTTTGGTTTCCACCTGTCCATCAGTGGCTGGGTGTTTCCTATTTTACCTGGCCTTTCTGTCATTTCCCTTGCCAGCTATCAATGTATTCAGATGTGCTCTGTTTGGTTCCTGCCTACCTGCTCCCAGATCTTTCAGGATAAGCTAAGTGCTGATTTTCAGTTGTTTGTTTTTTTTGTCCAGCTTGCTTATTATGTCTCTATGCTAGCTGGTAGCTCTAGTGGACTGAGGTTCTCCCCATGTGCCATGAGTTGGCACATGGGTTCTTGTAATCTCAGGATGGTTTTTTTGATTAGGGTTTTTTGCTGACCGCTCAGTCCCCTTTTGTATCGTTCTGCTTTCTAGTTTACAGCGGGCCTCAATTTGCTAAAACTATATATATCATCTCTATGTGTGTGCCTTCCTCTCATTTCACCGTCAATACATGTGGGGGGCAACTATATCTTTTGGGGTTCATTCCGCTGGAGGCAAGTGAGGTCTTTATTTTCTCTGCAGTGCTAGTTAGCTCTTAGGCTGGTGCGTGGCGTCTAGAACCAACGTAGGCACGCTCCCTGGCTATCTCTAGTTGCGTTTGTCAGGCGTAGGGCAGCGGTCAGCCCAGGTTCCATCACCCTAGAGCTCGTCCGTAATATATTTGTACTTTGCTTGTCCTGTGCTATCCCTAGCCATTGGGATTCATGACACTTAACGTTGCTGTTATCCATAGGGCTTACAATGTCGGAGGAAATCCAGCCCTTGTTCAGTTTTAGAAAAGGCAGCCTGTATGCATTTTCCGTTGACAGCCGTGTGTGCATATCGGTTATGATTGCACCTTCTGAACTAAAAACCACTCAGACAACACACTTGCACTAGGGCATGGCAGCAAATCCAAGGCATACAAGGAGAGGTTGGGCCAAGTGTGCAGCTTGGACAACCAATAGTTAAAAGGCACTGAAGAACTAGGACGGATGCTGGTGTCCTCACCAGGAAGAACGGTAATCATCTTCTCCTCCTCACGATGCATAGCCTCCTCCTCCTCTTCATGCCATCCATGCTGGACAGGTATTAAGCTGGGATTGGAAGTCCCCTCTGTAGCACAGACCAAAAAATCTTGTTCCTCCTCCTCATCATCCTCTTCCACCTGTTCCACGTCTTCACCCAATGTGACCTGAAAATACTGTGCGAGTCTGGGCTGTGTGGTATCAGCCACTGAGCAGTCTTTCTATATAGTCACCTGCTCAGCATTCAAATCTTCCTCTTTCAGATTCTGCAGAGAACATTTTAATAGACAGACCAGTGGGATGGTTGTGCTCATCAGCACTCACATCTTGGTGCAGACTCAAAGTTTTGAAGAATCTCACATAGGTCAGTGATCCACACCCACTTGCTCACTAAGCCTTGCAAACCTATGGAAGCTTAAAAATCAGTCAGTGACAAGGTAAATTAAAGTGCTTCTGGCACAAAGCTGGACCAATGAAAGCCTGAGATAACTTTCGGAAATGTGCACTGACACAGAGTACCTTAGCAAGAAGGTCAAGCAAGTCAGGATTTGTTTCTAAAAAACGATGTACAACCAAGTTCAGCACATGGGACAATCATGGAACGTGTACCAGCTTGCCGTGCTTTAAAGCCGCCACCAAGTAATGCCCATTATCTCACACAATCAGACCTGATTGGAGATTCAGCGAGGAGAGCCACTGATTGGTCTGTTCTTTTACCTCTTTCAACAGCTTGGTTGCGCTGTGAGGTTTATCACCTAAACAGATGAGCTTCAGCAGAGTGTACTGCCACTTCACCAAGGCCGTGCTGCAGATTTCCCAGCTGAGGAGTGATGGGGAGGCTAGTTCCTATGAGGAGGAGGAGAAGGAGAGACAGGAAGTGGAATATGAGGAGACTGAAACCCTAATGGGAAGTTGGGCCCGCTATTCTTGGTGTGGGTAAGATGTGTGATGTCCCAGCCTCTGACTCTGTCTCAGACTCCACCAGGTTAATCCAGTGTGCTATCTAGGCAATGTATCGTCCCTGTCCACAAGAACTTGTCCACGTGTCTGTGGTTAGGTGGTCCTTCCCTGTGACTGCGTTGGCCAGAACACGGCTGATATTGTGTAGCACGTGCTTATATAACGCAGGGACGGCAGACCTGGAAAAATATTGTCAGCTGGGAATCGAGTACTATGGGGCTGCCACAGCCAAAAGGTTTTGGAAAGACTCAGTTCCCATAAGTCAAAATGGCAACATTTCCAGGGCTAGAAATTTGACAATGTGGGTGTTTAGCTTTTGAGCCTGTGGGTGAGTGGCTGGATATTTCTGCTTTCTAGTAAATGTCTGGGGCAGGGACAGCTGAACGCTGAGTTGGGACAATGAAGTGGATGTGGTTGCTGACTGTTGGTGTGTGTCCAACCGCTAGTTGTGGGCAGGAGGCATCAGCACCTGCTTCATGGTCAGCAGATTGGGAAGGCCGTAACACAGGAGAAGGGGCAGTGGTTGACCCTCAGACACAGATTTAGTACCCAGGTGTTCTGCCCACTTACTGATGTGCTTGGCTGCCATGTGCTTTTGCATGCTGGTGGTGCTCGGGTTGGCAGTGGTCTTTCCTCTTCTTAGCATGGTATGGTGAATGCTGCTAATTACAGTTGTTTTGTCTGAAGTACTTTCAGAAAAAACCTGCCATACAGGGGATCGATGCATACTTGGCCTATTATCTAGCCGAGTGGGGGGGCTCTGTGGAACAGTTGACTGAGTTCTAACTCTGAGCAAACCACTACCTCTTCTTGCCTGTTTTCTTGCTATGGATCCATCCCTCCCTGCACTGCTGGGCTTGGTAGGTGTTCCACCATGCCAGGTTTGATCAGTGGCCTCATCATTGACCACATCATCTTCCAATTCCTCAATCTGATCCTCCTTCTGAGCTGCGATTTGAGGCTGACCTGATGGCAACTGTGTCTCATGATTATCCTCCACCTCTTCAGACATCAATTGACGTTCCCCAATGTGCCCTTCTCCTGGCTGTGAGTGCTCAAATGTTTAGGCATCACTGCACTCCACCTCAGTTGGGGTCATATGTCTCTGTGGACTCTTGATGATGAAGGAAAAAGGACCAGGTTGAGGATCCAGAGGCCCAGCTTCTTGGCTACTGAGAATGGACCGTGTGGAATACCTTGTTGGTGCTGCTTGTCAACACACTGGAGCCTTTATCTGCCATCCAACCCACAACATCCTCGCATGTGTTTGGGTTCATTAGTGGTGTAGTGTGCTGACCAAATTTTGACCGGAATCTAGAATGAGGTACAGTCACCTTCAGATCTGTCACATAACCTTGATGGGCACCACCACATCCACATCCCATAAGGTCACCCTTTCTTATCTTGAATGCGGTATGCTTATGAAACCAAAAAATATTGGCTTTTTTTTCATAAGTACCCTTACAAAGGTCTTATGTACAAATTCACTCTATCTAGCAATGTATGGCTATGTTTTTTGGAGATTGTCTTGCTGACACACTCCAAATGCGAAATAATGAAGATTGTTGCCCCTGCTGAATTGTCACGTAAGATTATCTGTACCCGGATTGCGCCACTCACACAACTGCTTTATAAAGAGACGCTATTTTTTAAACCAATAGAAAATTATGAATTGTTTTCAATCGTCTTGCTGATACACTCAAAATGTGGAGTAATGAAGATTATTGCCCCTGATTAATTGTCATCTAAGATTATCTCTACCCATGAATAGCCCAAATACCATACTATTCGTGCTAGTAAAGAATGGTGCCAAAGGTATTTGCTCATCACTAATACAGAACTAATGTTATATTTCTTTGTATATATTCAATATACAGTATAAGGCTTGTAACAGTGGTTTAAATTTTAATGCTTCAAATCTTAATAGCTACATATACCAGTTTCAGGAAAATATGTTAAAGTATCAACTATTGTTACAAGGGGTAGATATTTGATAATTTTATTGTATATATGTTGAAGAACAGAATTATTTTTTTTATGGAGGGCTAATGTGCACCATAGTGTAGTTATTGAATGGTAGAGGAGGAGGGAGAGGAAATGTGGAGCTTACCACATTGTAGATCGAAAATCGCAGTTGCAACTGGAGTTGCTCTTGAGGGTGCCGCACCCACTGGTGATCGCAGATGAAATGGTAGAGAAAAGGGATGTTCATCAGCACAGCCATCCAGGATATAATAAAATTATGGCTTATTGTATCCTGGATGGTTGTGCTGATGAACTTCCCTTTTCTCTACCATTATTGTAGTTAGTATTGATAATAATAATAATAATAATAATAATAATAATAATAATAATAATAATAACAATCTTTATTTTTATATTGTGCTAACATATTCCACAGTGCTTTACAGACACTATCATCGCTGTCCCCAAAAGGGCTCACAATTAGTGTTGAGCGATACCTTCCGATATTTGAAAGTATCGGTATCGGATTGGATCGGCCGATATCCAAAAAATTTCGCATATCGCCGATACCGATACCCGATACCAATACAAGTCAAAGGGACACAAATATCGGAAGTGATCCTGGATGGTTCCCAGGGTCTGAAGGAGAGGAAACTCTCCTTCAGGCCCTGGGATCCATATTCATGTAAAAAATAAAGAATGAAAATAAAAAATATGGATATACTCACCCTCGGACGAGCCCTGGCTGTCACCGCTGCAAGCGTCTGCCTCCGTTCCTAAGAATGCAGAGTGAAGGACCTTCGATGACATCACGGTCACGTGAGCGGTCACGTGAGCGGTCACATGAGCGGTCACGCGACCAATCACAAGCTGCGACGTCATCGCAGGTCCTACACTCACTGCATTCTTAGGAACGGAGGCTGCCGGTTGCACCGTTGCGAGCCAGGGGCCGTCGGAGGGGTGAGTATATCCATATTTTTTATTTTTATTTATTTTTTACATTAATATGGATCCTGATTCTCGATATCGCACAAATATCGGAACTCGGTATCGGAATTCCGATACAGCGAATATCGGCCGATACCCGATATTTGCAGTATCGGAATGCTCAACACTACTCACAATCTAAATTCCCTATCAGTATGTCTTTGGAATGTGGGAGGAAACCGGGGTGCCTGGAGGAAACCCACGCAAACATGGAGAGAACATACAAACTAATTTCCTAAATAATATTCGCAATGAGAGATTTTGGTTGAAATTTGCTACAAGAGTAAACTAATTGCAATAATGATCCACATGAACCACAATTACACCACCACTAAGGTGAGGCTATCAGAGAGCCTTTTATGGTTAAAAATATAATACCATCTTATGAATAGCTTCTGGTAGAATTTCCTTTGGTTAACTGAGGGCAAATGTTGTTTCTCATATTTTTTGGCCTGCTGCCTTCTGGGGGAATAAAAACAGCTCTGATTTCAGATTCCCATTAAAAATTTATTTTAATTTGACAAGTCCAAAAACGTTATACCTTTTCCAATTTACACGTCAATTAGAAACAAGTACTGTATA
This sequence comes from Ranitomeya variabilis, assembly GCF_051348905.1. Classification (NCBI taxonomy): domain Eukaryota; kingdom Metazoa; phylum Chordata; class Amphibia; order Anura; family Dendrobatidae; genus Ranitomeya; species Ranitomeya variabilis. The sequence goes on along the minus strand of NC_135232.1, from coordinate 1,009,266,291 downwards.
TAGTCTATAGAATTCATTTTGGCAGCTTGGTTTACTTGATTGGAAAAATTATCTGTTCTAAGGATATTTATGTCCATTTAAGAAGGAAATATTGGCCTGAAACAATAATACTTTAATACGTTAGGTATCCATGGTTATAACTATTCATATAGCTAGCTAGTTGCTAGTGGTTGCTACCATAGATACCTAAGGTCCTGCAATGCCCTGTACATGAATAAAGAGACATAGCGAATCAGAAAAACTATACTACATTCCAGAGGGGTAGCTAGGGTTTTGGTTCAGTGGGGGCGAAGATTCTGAGTGGGCCCCTAACCCTAACCAGGTAACCTTGATTACAACTCGGTGACGCATCCTAATAGTGGAGGAGAACCTCAGCAGATGACCTCGATATTAGTGAAGATAATCTCTATATAAAGACCAACATTGATATTACCGCCATATGGTCAGAACATATAAGAGATCACAGCACAGTTATAGATGGTGATTTACCTCTGACGTTCTCTGATGGAATCGTCACTTTTCCTGTCTTTTCCATCTGGCCCAGACCGACATGACAACATCCAGCCAGGACTCGTCTGCAGAGAATACAACAAAGACACATGTCACTTCTCATATTCCAGCCATCACCATCTATCTCCAACCTGCACAAACTCCTCATCCTCCTGATACCCCAATACTGAGCCGCTGCTGCCGTATGTGTCCCTATTACTGCACCTGATACCCTAATACTGAGCCGCTGCTGCCGTATGTGTCCCTATTACTGCCCCTGATACCCCAATACTGAGCCTCTGCCGTATGTGTCCCTATTACTGCCCCTGATACCCCAATACTGAGCCGCTGCTGCCGTATGTCCCTATTGTTGCCCATGATACCCCAATACTGAGCCGCTGCTGCTGTATGTGTCCCTATTACTGCACCTGATACCCCAATACTGAGCCGCTGCCGTATGTGTCCCTTTTACTGCACCTGATACCCCAATACTGAGCTGCTGTTGCCGTATGTGTCCCTATTACTGCTCCTGATACCCCAATACTGAGCCGCTGCTGCCGTATGTCCCTATTACTGCCATTGATACCCCAATACTGAGCTGCTGCTGCTGTATGTGTCCGTATTACTTCACCTGATACCCCAATACTGAGCTGCTGCTGCCGTATGTGTCCCTATTACTGCCCCTGATACCTCAATACTGAGCCACTGCTGCCGTATGTGTCCCTATTACTGCACCTGATACCCCAATACTGAGCCTCTGCCGTATGTGTCCCTATTACTGCCCCTGATACCCCAATACTGAGCCGCTGCTGCCATATGTCCCTATTGTTGCCCATGATACCCCAATACTGAGCCGCTGCCTTATGTGTCCCTTTTACTGCACCTGATACCCCAATACTGAGCCGCTGCCTTATGTGTCCCTTTTACTGCACCTGATACCCCAATACTGAGCTGCTGTTGCCGTATGTGTCCCTATTACTGCACCTGATACCCCAATACTGAGCCGCTGCTGCCGTATGTGTCCCTATTACTGCCCCTGATACCCCAATACTGAGCGCTGCTGCCATATGTGTCCCTATTACTGCCCCTGATACTCCAATACTGAGCCGCTGCTGCCGTATGTGTCCCTATTACTGCCCCTGATACCCCAATACTGAGCCGCTGCTGCCGTATGTGTCCTTATTACTGCACCTGACATCCCAATACTGAGCCGCTGCTGCTGTATGTGTCCCTATTACTGCCCCTGATACACCAATACTAAGCCACTGCTGCCGTATGTGTCCCTATTACTGCACCTGATACCCCAATACTGAGCCGCTGCTGCCGTATGTGTCCCTATTACTGCACCTGATACCCCAATACTGAGACTCTGCTGCCGTATGTGTCCCTATTACTGCACCTGCTGTGTAAATTCGAAAGCATCCCTCTATAATATAGTAATGCCAGGTGCAAGCGCCCTAGAAAACAGTGCCCATATTTTTCACCCTAGAAAGTAATATTGTCCTGTGTGCCCCTTTGATAGTCACAGTAACCCGAGTTCCCCTATAACAATAAGTGCCCACTTTACATTTAATAATGTCCCGAGCCTCCCCCTGTACAGCTCCTCTATACACAGTATGATGCCCCCTCACTTTATAGTACCACCCACTCAGTATACTGACCTCTTAGTAGACTCCAAACTGTATGATGGCCCCTTCACTGTAATCCCCACACTGTATGATGGCCCTATAGATAACCTCCATATAGTATAATGTGCCAGATAGTCCTCAATATAGTACAAGACAGTACACCTATAGGCAGACCCTGTAGTATAAGGCAGTATCCATATAGGCAGACCCTGTAGTATAAGGCAGTATCACTATAGGCAGACTGTAGTATAAGGCAGCACCCCCCATAGGCAGACTCTGTAGTATAAGGCAGCACCCCCCTATAGGCAGATCCTGTAGTATAAGGCAGCACCCCCCATAGGCAGATCCTATAGTATATAAGGCAGCATCCCCCATAGGCAGGTCCTATAGTATATATGGCAGCACCCCCCATAGGCAGATCCTATAGTATATATGGCAGCACCTCCCCCATAGGCAGATCCTATAGTATATATCTCAGCACCCCCATAAGCAGATCCTATAGTATATATGGCAGCACCTCCCCCATAGGCAGATCCTATAGTATATAAGGCAGCACCCCCCATAGGCAGATCCTATAGTATATATGTCAGCACCCCCCATAGGCAGATCCTATAGTATATATGTCAGCACCCCCCATAGGCAGATCCCATAGTATATATGGCAGCACCCCCCATAGGCAGATCCTATAGTATACAGTACAGACCAAAAGTTTGGACACACCTTCTCATTTAAAGATTTTTCTGTATTTTCATGACTATGAAAATTGTACATTCACACTGAAGGCATCACAACTATGAATTAACACATGTGAAATTATATACTTAACAAAAAAAGTGAAACAACTGAAATTATGTCTTATATTCTAGGTTCTTGACTGCTTTGTACACTCTTGGCATTCTCTTGATGAGCTTCAATAGGTAGTCACCGGGAATGGTTTTCAATTCACAGGTGTGCCCTCTCAGGTTTAATAAGTAGGATTTCTTGCTTTATAAATGAGCTTGGGACCATCAGTTGTGTTGTGCAGAAGTCTGGTGGATGCACAGCTGATAGTTAACTTATTATGTGTCATTTGTAAAACACATTAAGCACCTTATTTAGATGTGTTCCTCTGTATAACGTGGAGTTGTGCAGATATATTGTAACCTATTAAGATTATATGGGTTCAGTTACACCTTTGGGTCTATTACGTCATATAGGTAGTTTTATTAGGATTGGTGTATCTCTATATATATGTACCTGTACTAACAGAGTGACAACTCATAGCCAGCTTAGCATATAATAGAGAGGGCTGGCAGATGCTTTATTATATCACTGCATCAAGCTGTATTTCACGGTGCATACCATATATGATATAGAATTCATAAATATTCTAGTGGGCAGTTAATTGACAGCTTACTGTGAGGAACATATAGAGGTGTATTTATTCAATTTTGTGGATCTAATTTGATCCATATTTCTATGTCTTGTGTCTGTTATTATTAGTTTATTAGGGATAACCCAGGGATATGAGGGACAGCCGCCGTGGAGCAGGGGCGCCATATCGCATTATAGGGTGCCAACCTCCGCTGCTAGGAAGGATAACAGGTTTCAGGGCCTATTAGGGCTAGAAGAGGTTTACTGTATTTAAGAAGGTCTTGTCTCTCTTTTGTTCAATTTTTTTATTTTTTCATTTTTGATAATTTTTTATTTTTAGAATTTGTATTATGACAAGAAAAAAGCAGCTAAGTAAAGAAAAACAAGTGGCCATCATTACTTTAAGAAATTAAGGTCAGTCAGTCCGAAAAATTGGGAAAACTTTGAAAGTGTCCCCAAGTGCTGTGGCAAAAACCATCAAGCGCTACAAAGAAAGTGGCTCACATGAGGACCGCCCCAGGAAAGGAAGACCAAGAGTCACCTCTGCTTCTGAGAATAAGTTTATCTGAGTCACCAGCTTCAGAAATCGCAGGTTAACAGCAGCTCAGATTAGAGACCAGGTCAATGCCACACAGAGTTCAAGCAGCAGATACATCTCTACAACAATTGTTAAGAGGAGACTTTGTGCAGCAGGCCTTCATGGTAAAATAGCTGCTAGGAAACCACTGCTAAGGACAGGCAACAAGCAGAAGAGACTTGTTTGGGCTAAAGAACACAAGGAATGGACATTAGACCAGTGGAAATCTGTGATTTGGTCTGATGAGTCGAAATTTGAGATCTTTGGTTCCAACCACTGTGTCTTTGTGCGACGCAGAAAAGGTGAACGGATGGACTCTACATGCCTGGTTCCCACCGTGAAGCATGAAGGAGGAGGTGTGATGGTGTGGGGGTTCTTTGCTGGTGACACTGTTGTGGATTTATTCAAAATTGAAGGCATACTGAATCAGCATGGCTACCACAGCATCTTGCAGCGGCATGCTATTCCATCCGGTTTGCGTTTAGTTTGACTATCATTTATTTTTCAACAGGACAATGACCCCAAACACAGCTCCAGGCTCTGTAAGGGCTATTTGACCAAGAAGGAGAGTGATGGGGTGCTACGCCACATGACCTGGCCTCCACAGTCACCAGACCTGAACCCAATCGAGTTTGGTTTGGGGTGAGCTGGACCGCAGAGTGAAGGCAAAAGGGCCAACAAGTGCTAAGCATCTCTGGGAACTCCTTCAAGATTGTTGGAAGACCATTCCCAGTGACTACCTCTTGGAGCTCATCAAGAGAATGCCAAGAGTGTGCAAAGCAGTCATCAAAGCAAAAGGTGGCTACTTTGAAGAACCTAGAATATAAGACATAATTTCAGTTGTTTCACACTTTTTTGTTAAGTATATAATTCCACATGTGTTAATTCATAGTTTTGATGCCTTCAGTGTGAATGTACAATTTTCATAGTCATGAAAATACAGAAAAATCTTTAAATGAGAAGGTGTGTCCAAACTTTTGGTCTGTACTGTATAAGGCAGCACCCCCCTATAGGCAGATCCTATAGTATATAAGGCAGCACCCACCCATAGGTTGATCCTATAGTATATAAGGTAGCCCCCATAAAAAAAACACAATAAATAAATACTCACCTCTTTTCCTCCTTGTTCCAGCGCTGCTCCCTGCTCCCGCTCTTGTCCTTCCCTTATCAATCTGGTGAGCTGTATCGGCTAGATGATGATACAGCTCACCATGCGATGATTAGCGGGGGGCCCACTGCTGGCACCAGGCCCCCCGCCTGCTCAGGGGCCCCATAGCAGCCGGCGGCAGAGCAGGGAGATTGATTCTCCCTGCTCTGCTGCAGAATGTAACTGTATCGGTGGGCTCTGGGCAGGCCCCCTCAGAGCGCGAGGCCCGGGGTGCCCGCCCCCTCTGCCCCCCCTGGTAGCTACGCTACTGCTACATTCTTAATAGAAGGTATTTGCTAATATTATTATTATACCTATTACATATTGGGATAGGAACTTGGAGATGTGAATACCCCTTTAATGAAGGGATTCCAATGAGAGACATAACACTATCTATAGTACTCAATCCACCAGGTACAAGGAGTTAACCTGGCCTTCATCTTTTAAACTCTGTACATGTATCTGCATTAACACTGAGGACCTGTGTTGGATACCTGGAGAAGCTGCTAGTAGGCTGACAGAGTCAAAATCAATAGGACTGGAACAAGGTCAAAACATCAGGCAGAAGGCAAGTCAGAAAGTGAGCCGAAGTCTATAACAAGATAAACACTAGCAATACAGGAGGCGGGATCAAGGGTGTACACCAGGTCAAGCACAACTTACAACTGCCAGTGAGGAGCAAGAATTCAAGAGCTTAAATACCGAACAGCATTTTCAACAGCAGGAGTCAACACATTACAAAAGTTAACCCCCAAGCTCCAAGCCTGGATGGCAATATGAGTGCAAGAGACTTACACAGGACCACAGCTTTATCACCCTGTGTCACCATCAATGAAAGCATGGAGCTGCCTTGGCAACAGATTAAAAAACAGAAAAGGCAGACACCAACACAGATGTAATAATATTCAATCTTGACCTAACCTTTTATTATCAATGCTAGAAGAGATAAATGAGAGTCGGACCTTATAACTTTATAACTAACTACAGTCTTTTAGCTTTCATTAGTCAGTATCTAATACTACTTTAAGTTATTTGAGTTTTTTCATGGAAATACAGGGAAGCACAGTATCTCTATAGAAAAATGTGATAAAGTAAAAGCATTATATCTAGTTAAAAAGTGAAATGTCTGCTATAGCCTACTCGGAATGCATTATAGTCTAGTTAAGGGTCAGTATTTTCCTAAAAAAGTTAATTACTTACTCATTAGTTTACTTTCTGAACCATTAAGATAGAGTTAAGATTCAATTAATTAAGTGAGACTTAATTTACATTAATTTTAAACCACCACAAAAAGATAAGAAACAATCACGCTTGAGGCATTATAGACTTAACTGAAATACATTATGAAATAAATTACCCTCTGTAGTTTGATAAAAAATTACAAGGCATAATAAATAGACACATCTCTAGCTCTCTCAATCCCACTTATTATCGACTGCTATATAGTAAATACACTAAGTAAATTTGAAATTATCAGTTCAACCTCTCGAAAAAAAGCAGAAGTGGTTGACAATGATAGGAACATTGAAAATCTAGTGCATGTGCACGATGTGCTGGCATGGATTGTATGGAGGATGTCAATCCCACTAGACAGATGTGATTAGAGAACAACAAGTAAGCATGCAGCTCTCCTGGTGAAAAATACCACATAATGGGTCTTTAACTGCAGTTGTAAAAAGTCTTTTTCTTGTTTTAAAATAGAAAAACTTTAAATGTAACATAATTCTAAAGTCAAGAACATTTTCTAAAATTGTAATGTGTTGTATTGTTACATTTATTTTATTTTGCACTGTAAATGTTATTAAAGCAAACACAAAACAATGGTAAAAATTCAGATGTTTTTCATTGCTTCCCAAAAAATGTAAACAAAGATAAACTAAAAAAAATCTTAAATTGTTCCATAGTTATATTAGATGCTGTTCACGGATTGGTGAACTTCTAACTATCTTTGCTTCTGAGAGACTCGCTAACATGCTCTTTACATATGCAGTCATGTATCTTAGTAGGGAAATCCTCCAGCTGCTTTTCCATTAGCACTACTTACTTTTCAAGCATTTTATTAACCCTAAGGCTAAGTGCACACAGTGAGTATTTGATTGCAAAAATTTCAGCAACGCTTCTGCATCTCTAGGAATTTGATGGCAGCAAAAGTGCAATGGAAAAAAGGTGCGTTTCTGATGCATTTTTTTGTGATTTTGCATGTATCTTGCATGCATGTTTTATGCGTCTTTGTACAGCAATCAATATTTTTCTGAGCTAAATAAAAATATTGGAAAACAAAACTTTTGTGGTGTATTTCCTTGTTCAACACCTTATTTCTAATGCTTATTTTTCCCAACCCAGGCTAACAATACCAAGCCCTAGGTTTAGCAATGAAGAGATGTCCGCCAGACACCCTCAATAGTAAACCTGTAAGTAGAAAGTTAAATAAACACACACACCAAGAATAAAACACTTTATTTGAAATAAAACAGACACATTATTTAATTATTTAAATTAACTCAATATATCCACCTCTGGTTCGCTGGTAATGCAATAGTTAATGCAATGCCCATGTTGTCACCAGCCTATGTAGGAGCATCATAGAATGAACATCCATAGGCTGTAACCAAACAGCAACTGGTAGAACTTTGTGCACATTGTGATACCTGGTGGCGGTGACGCTTGTGGCTTTATTTTGACTCATACTCATCAGTGAGAAAAACAGACATGAGCAATCCTATAAAAAATCAGGTTATACTCTGACCAATGTTAAGCTATGAGTCCCTGCAATTTTTTTCTCAACTGAATTCAGACTGATAAAAAAATTGCAGCATGCTGCAATTGTCCTCGTGTAAAATCACCCGACCCGACAGAATAGAATAGATAGAATAGATATATCTATCGATAGCTAGATATAAATATGTAAGTCACATATATAATTAATACAGTCCTTGTGTAGCTTACTGTACATGTATTTTATTACTAAATAAATTATTTTCTGAAAAAAATGGTGTGGGGTCCCAAGAAATTTTATTAACCAGCAGAGGGAAAGCAGACAACTGGGGACAGATGTTTAGGGCCTGGGAATAGGGTAATACCCATGGAGCTAATAATATCAGCTCACAGTTGTATACTTAGCCTTTCCTGGTTATTAAAATGGGGACCCACCAAAAAAAGACATAGAGTCCCCCTATAGTTAATAAACAGCAAAGGCTAGGCTGACAGCTGCAGACTGAAATTAATAGCCTGTGAATGGGCCATGGATATTGGACCCATACCAGACTAAAAACATCAGCTCTCAACCACCTCAGAAATGGCATATTCATCAGATGCACCAATTCTGGCACTTAGACTCGCTCTTCCAACTTGGTCTGGTGCTGTGGCACGTGGAGTCATAGTATTGGGGTTGATGTCACTTTTGTATTGTCAGGTTACATCAAGCCCAGAGGTTAGTAATGGAGAGGCATCTATAAGACTCCCGAATTACTAACCCCATAGTAATATTGTATAAAAAAAACAGACCCAGAATAAAGTACTTTATTTGAAAGAATGACACAGACTCCTTCATTGCATCTAAATTAAACCATACTCATGTCATCGCTCAGTCCACTGAAGCCAACGTCTCCTGTAAATTAGACAAAATAATAAACAATATTCCTTGCCTGTCCAAAGAAAAGATGTTAGGGCTAGCGGAACGCACCGAGTAAATATAAATGTTTAATGAAACAGATGCATTCGCAGCCCGGGGTCCACCGTGCAGGAGAACCTGCTGCTAGGAAACGGCGGCACTATATGGCAGTATGAACCAGCTCTGTTAGCTTCACAGAGCAGCCGAGAAAGCAAAGCACTGTGCCCTGTTAGACTTTCACAGAGGCACAGGCTAACTACCCAAATGAGAGCAGTCAGTGGTCATGCATGCATACAAAACTCCTCGCCGGAGGTGCCAGCATTCTAGGGGCTTATTTCAGCCGGGTCCCTGAATACATTCAAACACAATCTCCTCAACGGAGGTGCCAGCATTCTAGGGGCTTATTTCAGCCGGGTCCCTGAATACATTCAAACACATGACCACACTGGCGCAAAGCACATAACTTGAAAAGACACTAGCGCATGGCCGTGCGGCCGTGCGAGCCTTAAATAGTTGCAGCACGTACAGGACCTTCCCAGAAGGACCAATGAGAGGCTGCTACAGAGCCTGCGCACCTACAGGACATTCCTAGAAGGACCAATAGAATTGACAGCAGTATCTGAACATGTGACCCTCTATCTCCACTGAGAGATCTTACTGTGGGCATGCTCAGAACGAGGAAAGCAGGACTTAGTCCCAGAAGCGTCTGCTCGCCGCTGCCCAACACTGGCCTCAATGGCAGAAGCAGGAAAGGCAGCAGCAACTCTTTGTACAGAGTCAACCTGAGCGAGACGCTGTGACCGACGTCTCCGCTGAGCAGGCTCCACTGCGGCAGGAGAAGAATGGGAGACCGCAGCGGAGATGGCCTGAGATTCCCCCTGTGCAGAGGCGGGAACTCGACCCCTAACATTACCCCCCCTCCTAGGACCCCTCTCCTTGGACCTCGCTACGCTCGAACGCAGCAATGAGCTGCGGAGCCCGAATGTGCTCAGCAGGCTTCCAGGACCTGTTCTCAGGACCATAACCCTTCCAGTCCACCAAATAAAAGTCCCTCCAGAACCGAGACGCAAACTGGGGACCCCGGTCACTGACAATTTTGTCCGGCATACCGTGTAGGTGGAAGATGTGTTTTATGAACAATGCTGCCAAGGCCCGTGCAGAAGGTAACCGTGGTAGCGGCACCACATGCACCATTTTCGAGAAATGATCAGTGATTACCCAAATGATGGTACAGCCGCGAGACTTGGGCAAGCCCACTACAAAGTCCATCCCGACCATCTCCCAAAACCTGTCTGCCAGCGGCAAGGGATAGAGTAACCCAGCTGGCCGTTGTCGAGAAGACTTATTTTTGGCGCAGTTGACACACGCCTGAATATAATCTCTGACATCTCGAACCATATGTGGCCACCAGTACATCCTCGCCAGCAGTTCAGATGTCCTCTTTGTCCCAAAGTGTCCACCCACCTTGGATGAATGAGCCCAAGAGAGAACCTCCGGTCGCAAATTAATGGGCACAAAAGTCTTGCCCAGAGGCACAGACTCTAGCAAAACCGGAGGTACGGTTCTCAGGCTCTCCGAAGGGACAATAAGCCGAGGCTCTCCTTCCTCCTCCTCAGATGACACAACAGAGCGAGAGAGGGCGTCAGCACGAATGTTCTTCTCCCCAGCGAGATAATGGAGGGTGAAGTGGAACCAGGAGAAGAACAAGGACCATCTGGCCTGGCGAGAATTTAGCCGCTGGGCTGTTTGTAAATATAACAAGTTTTTGTGGTCCGTGAAGACTTGAAAGGGAAAACGAGCCCCCTCCAAGAGATGTCTGCACTCAGAGAAAGCCAACTTCATCGCCAGCAACACCCTGTCCCCGATGGAATAATTCCTCTCCGCAGGTGTGAAGGTCTTGGAAAAGAAGAAGCACGGATGCTTACGACATTGAGCATCCTTTTGAATGAGGACTGCTCCTGCACCAACAGAAGAGGCATCCACCTCCATTATGAATGGCTTATCAACATCGGGACAATGTAGGATGGGAGCGCAAGCACAATGAGACTTAATAGCAGAAAAGGCCCTGGAGACCTCTTCAGACCACAATTTGGGATTTGCTCCCTTCTTGGTGAGTGCTACCAAGGGAGCTACCAAAGTTGAGAAATGGGGAATGAACTGGCGATAATAATTAATGAACCCCATAAAGCACTGCACCACTTTAAGAGAATGGGGTTCTTGCCAGTCCATCACAGCCTGTAGTTTGGCAGGATCCATAGCCAATCCCTGGGCTGAGATGATATAGCCCAGAAAAGGTAAAGACTCCTGCTCAAACATACACTTCTCCAACTTTGCATAAAGAGAATTTTCCCGTAAGAGGTCGAAGACTCTGCCAACATCTCTCTGGAGGGAGTCAATATCTGGAGAGAAGATGAGAATATCATCCAGATAGACTACGACCGAGGTGGAGAGCATATCCCGGAAGATGTTGTTGACAAAGTCTTGGAAGACGGCTGGGGCATTACAGAGCCTGAAGGGCATCACCAGATACTCATAGTGCCCATCTCTGGTGTTAAACGCCATCTTCCATTCATCCCCCTCACGGATGCAAATCAGGTTATAAGCACCCCGCAGATCTAATTTGGTAAATACCCTTGCTCCCCAAAGCCTATCGAAAAGCTCAGAAATCAGGGGCAGTGGGTACTTATTTTTAATGGTGAAGGCATTAAGACCCCTGTAATCTATGCAAGGACGTAACTCTCCATTCTTCTTCTGCACGAAGAAGAACCCCGCCCCTGCAGGTGACACTGAGTTCCTAATGAACCCTCTTGCCAAATTCTCCTGGATGTATTGGGACATAGCCTCCATTTCCAGGAGAGAGAGGGGATAGACACGTCCCCGAGGAGGTTCTGCTCCAGGCAAGAGATCTATAGGGCAGTCATAGGGGCGGTGAGACGGAAGGGTCTCCGCAGCCTTTTTGGAGAAGACGTCAGCATAGGACCAATAGCATTTGGGAAGAGAAGAGAGATCTGCGGGTATCTCAGTGGTGGAAACCTGAACGCACTCTTTCACACATCTGCCCTTGCAAGCATCACTCCAGCCCAATATCCTCCCAGAGGTCCACTCAATATGTGGGGAGTAGAAACGGAGCCAGGGTATTCCCAACAGAATCTCATCAATTCCCTTGGGAAGGACAAGAAGGGAAATAATCTCTTGGTGAGATGGGGACATGGCTAGGGTGAAAGGGACAGTCTGATGTGTGATCTGTAATGGAAGTGTTGACCCATTCACCACTCTAACAGTTACTGGTTGGGGTAGCATTACCAGAGGTATTGTGTGGCGCAAAGCAAAAGCAGAGGACATGAAATTCCCCGCTGCTCCTGAATCCACACAAAGCTCAACTGTATGAGTGGATGAGCCTAAGAGGATTGTCCCTTTAAAGGACAACTAGGAGGAAAATGCCGCTGAGTCTAGTGAACCCCCTCCTATGGTCACTAGATGCGATCGTTTCCCTGACCGCCGTGGACATTAATTTGCATAATGTCCCAGTTGTTGGCAATTTTTACACAAAACGGGTACTCGAGCGGACTGAGACCTAGGTCCCGCTCGAGAAACCTCCATGGCCTCATGGGAGTCGGATGCCTGAACAGGAGACTCTAGAGGTTTGGCAAAGGTGGGAGCCAGCCGAAACCTCTGCCTACACTGGGTCCGCTCCAACCTCCGCTCGTTAAAACGGAGATCGATGTGGGTAGAAATGAAATGAGCTCCTCCAGTGTGGCAGGAATCTCCCTGGTGGCTAAGGCGTCCTTTACATGATCTGCCAGTCCTTTCCAGAACACCGGAATAAGAACTTTATCTGGCCATTCTAGCTCAGAGGCTAGAGTCCGGTATTGGATGGCAAACTGGCTGACCATGGACGAACCCTGAGTAATTGCCAACAATTGGAGCGCGGTATCATGGGTAACACGTGGTCCCAAAAAGACCTGCCTCAGAGCATCCAAGAAGAGAGGAGCACTCTGTACCACACGATCATCACGCTCCCAAAGCAGCGTTGCCCACTCCAACGCCCTGCCCGACAAAAGAGAAATAATGAATGCCATTTTCGCCCGTTCCGTAGGAAAACGTGTAGCCAGGAGCTCGAGGTGTATAGAGCACTGGCTCACGAATCCCCGACACAGTTTACTATCACCAGCAAACTTGTTGGGAAGTGGGAGACGGGGTATAGTCGGAGCAGGGTTGGCAGTGGACAGACTGGCTGCAGCTACACTTGCAGCCTGAACAGCGACAGCGGTGATGTCCACAGCTGAGGTTGTACGCTCTAGAGCCGCCAACCTCCCCTCCAGCTGCTGGATGTACCGCTGTAGATGCTGATCGTCCGCCATTTTCTAGCCAGACCCTGGTGCTAGTGTACTGTTAGGGCTAGCGGAACGCACCGAGTAAATATAAATGTTTTATTGAAACAGATGCGTTCGCAGCCCGGGGTCCACCGTGCAGGAGAACCTGCTGCTAGGAAATGGCGGCACTATATGGCGGCATGACACTGTGCCCTGTTAGACTTTCACAGAGGCACAGGCTAACTACCCAAATGAGAGCAGTCAGTGGTCATGCATGCATACAAAACTCCTCGCCGGAGGTGCCAGCATTCTAGGGGCTTATTTCAGCCAGGTCCCTGAATACATTCAAACACAATCTCCTCGACGGAGGTGCCAGCATTCTAGGGGCTTATTTCAGCCGGGTCCCTGAATACATTCAAACACATGACCACACTAGCGCAAAGCACATAACTTGAAAAGAGATCTTACTCTGGGCATGCTCAGAACGAGGAAAGCAGATCTTAGTCCCAGAAGCGTCTGCTCGCCGCTGCCCAACACTGGCCTCAATGGCAGAAGCAGGAAAGGCAGCAGCAACTCTTTGCACAGAGTCAACCTGAGCAAGACGCTGGGACCGACATCTCCGCTGAGCAGGCTCCACTGCGGCCCGAGATTTCCCCTGTGCAGAGGCAGGAACTCGACCCCTAACAAAAGAGACTGCTCTCAAGGTGTAATAATTATAGGGGATAACTCAGGAGACTCTTTGCATGGAACAAGACAACTACAGGACACAGTTTTATAAGTGGTAAAGTCTATATTATCACACGGTGATTCAAACAGGTGCAGAGAGAAACTCAAGTCCACAACACGTGGTGCAAATATCAAATGCAGCTCAGCAGTCTATAGGAAACTTCAGAGGAAAATGCAATCACGCAGAAAGTCTATGAAGCACAATTATTCTTGAGGAAACTTGACACAAATAAGCCCTTGCTAAGTCCACAACACAGATAGATATGCTTATAAGGCAGTTCAAATAATATCTTAGCTCAACCAGGGAGGTCTGGGTAACAGTCTCAGGTTCTTGCAAAGCAGCAACAGCTTACATGTCCAGCAAATGTAGATGGAAGTAAACACGAGCAGCAGATGAAGAAGGATTACTGGAACTGGTGTATGCAGCAGGAACTCAGAACAGAGTAGCAGGATAACTCCACAGGTTCACAGGAGCAGGTATATAGCCAGGGAGTCATCAGAGGTCAGGAGCTGGATGCAAGGCAGAATACTCTAGCACAGACTGAAGGCTGGGGTGGAGTTTTATAGCAGGAAGATACAGTGCACATGAGACCAAAGACGCCATCTTGGAAAAGGGCAGTAATGCACAAAAAGGTAATAAAAAATGTTCAGAGTCCTGACATTACTCCCTCCTTAGAAGCGGCCTCAGGACGATCCTGGACCTGGTTTCTCAGGGAATCTCTGATGAAAATGAGAAATCTTCCGTTGGGCATTGATGTTTTCCACAGGTTCCCAAGAGTCTTCCTCAGGGGGATATCCCTGCCATCTTATCAGATATTGGAGGCGATTCCTGGGAATCCTGGAATCAACAATTTCTTCCACCACAAATTGTTCTTGCCCATCAATCACCACAGGCTGCGGAGGTGGCACAACACATCCCTGGAAGGTATTAGGAGATACAGGCTTTAGTAAAGATACATGAAAAAATGAAAAACTGGGTGTACCTTCATAGTCCTAGGCAGCTTCAGCCGGCAGGCCACAGAGCTCACAATACCGTTGATCTTGAAAGGGCCAATGAATTCCTGTCCAAGTTTTTGTGAAGGAACGTTTAACCTCAGATTCTTAGTTGCTAACCACACGGAATCTCCTACCTTGAACATGGGTGCAGGTTTACGGAATCCATCAGCCGATCTCTTCTAACGTTCTTGAGCTGTGGTCAGGGATTCCTTCAGAACCTCCAGATTTTGCCTCATCGCAGTCAGCCTTTCCTCCACTCCCAAAACCGGAGAATTAATTGGAGACCTAGGTAAGATACATGGATGATAACCCAGATTGGCAAAGAAAGGTGTAAATGTAGTGGAGGCGCTCTGTGAATTGTTATATGAAAATTCGGCTAACGGCAGCAACTCCAACCAATCATCCTGGAGATGGCTGACATAGCATCTTAGATATTGTTCCAGCATATGGTTGGTACGCTCAGTCTGACCATTTGTCTGGGGATGGTAAGCAGAAGAGAGACAGACATTAATATTGAGTGCAGAGCAAAACCCTTTCCAGAATCTTGAAGTGAACTGTACTCCACGGTCAGAGATGACCTCATCCGGAACCCCGTGCAACCGAAAGACATTCTGTATAACCAAGTTCACTGTATCTTTAGCTGAGGGGAGGCCGGTGCACGGAACAAAATGAGCACCTTTAGTCAGGCGATCAACTACCACGATGATTGTATTCATGCCCCCGATGTAGGCAGCTCCACAATAAAGTCCATTGATATAGACCCCCAAGGGCAGGATGGAACAGGTAATGGTTGTAGAAGACCCGTAGGTGCCACATGAGGAGTCTTGTAATGAGCACATACCTCGTAAGAGAGAACATAGTCATTGGTATCCTTCAGGCAAGTTGGCCACCAGAAGAATCGGCTCAGGAACTCTTGTGTCTTCTGTACCCCCCTGTGACCAGCCAACTTGGAGTCATGTACCAACTTGAGGATCTGCAGACAGACGACCTCAGGGACGTAGATACGTTGATCTCTGAACCACATGCCACCCTTAAAGAAAAGATTAATATCCACAGGTGGGTTGGCCAGAAAAATATATCACCATCATAGGCCTCCCTGCACTCCTTCCACAAGTCCTGATCATGGATAACTCTGATGAAATTGGCATTAGATAGAATGGTCTTGGACGGGGCTCCAGGTACGGAATCCGCAGCATGGATTCGGGATAAAGCATCAGCCTTCCCATTACGAGAACCTGGACGGTACGAGATAACAAAGTTAAATTGATTTAAAAATAAGTTCCAATAAGCCTGAAGAGGAGAAAGACATCTAGCGGATCTAAGGAACTCTAAATTGCGATGGTCAGTTAGCACTATGATCTGTTGTGCAGCTCCTTGCAGATGATGCCTCCATTCTTTGAAAGCCGCAATCATTGCCAGCAATTCCTTGTCTCCCACGTCGTAATTCTTCTCTGCTGAGGTTAGTCTATGGTTAAAGAAAGCAAAAGGATGTAGCAGACCCTTCTCTCCAGTTCTTTGGGAGAGAATAGCCCCTAAAGCATTATCAGAAGCTTCCACCTCCACAATGAAAGAAAGTGTTGGATCTGGGTGTATCAACAGCGGTGTTGATGTGAAACAGATCTAAAGCCGATCAAAAGCTTCTTGAGCCTGTGATGACCACTTAAAGGGCTTTTCCTTCTTTGTCAAGGAAGTAATGGGATGGACATTATCAGAAAAATTTCGAATGAAGTGTCTGTAGACATTTGCAAAACCAATAAAACGTTGGACCTCCTTAACGTTCTTGGGTACCGGCCAGTCAAGGATAGCCTGAATCTTACCAGATTCCATGTTCAGCCCCAGGGGAGAGATGATATAACGTAAGAACTGTATCTCAGAATGATTGAACTCGCATTTCTCCGGCTTAATATACAGATGGTTCTCTTTCAGACATCTTAAAACAGTTTTGACATGTTCTTCATGTTCCTGTAGAGAGTCAGAAAAGATTAGTATATCGTCCAAATAGATTACTACAAACTGGTCCAACAAATCTCTGAAAATGCCATTAGCAAGGTGTTGAAATGTTGCAGGGGCGTTGCAAAGCCCGAAGGGCATCACAAGAGATTCAAAGTGTCCATACCGGCAACTGAATGCTGTCTTCCACTCATCCCCTGGACGAATACACACCAAATTATAAGCCCCACGAAGATCCAGTTTAGAGAACACCTTAGCATGGCTGACTCTTTCCAGTAATTCGGGAATCAGAGGCAAAGGGTAATGGTTTCGTACGGTTACCTTATTGAGTTCCCGATAGTCAACACAGGGTCTCAGGGTCCCATCCTTCTTCTTTACAAAAAAGATAGGTGCCCCTGCTGGTGAGGAAGAAGGACATATGAAGCCTTTGGCCAGATTTTCATCAATATACTCCTTTAAGGCTTGAAGCTCAGGTGCCGCCAAAGGGTATAAGTTACCAAAAGGAATAGCTGACCCAGGAAGCAACTCAATGGGACAGTCATAATGCCTGTGTGGAGGAAGCTTATTTGTATTCTTCTTGTCACAGATGTCAGAGAACTCTTTATATGCTGGAGGTAAAGAAAATACCTGTACATGTGGTTCCGTAGCCGTGGACTCAGGGACAGCTTCTGTTAATGCTGAGTTGCCTCTTGTTGGAAAGATAATCTCCTTCGTCTCCCAGTTGATAATTGGGCTCTGAGAACGCAACCAAGGAATGCCTAAAATCACAGGAAAATGAGGAGAAGAAATTAGCAAGAAAGAAAGTTGCTCCTGATGATTAGGCTCCAACAAAATTTCAAGGGGTACGGTCTCCTGATCCACAGGCCCAGAGATTAAAGGTGACCCATCCACTATTTCCATGGTAATTGGATAGGCTCTTTGCTGAATTTCAATACCATGTTCCTTGGCAAATGTGATATCCATGAAATTACCACCTGCACCAGAGTCAATCATCGCTGCACTGGAAATCCACTGTCCTAAACACAGGATCTTAATAGGGAGAGAACAGTGAGAGTTCTTTTCCTTAAGCTCCTTGGGGGGTGAAGTCATAGAAAGTGAATGGAATACAGTGTTTAAAGGCAGGCTACATTCAGAGATGTCAGATTCATTATCACAGTTGTCATACTCCCCTACTGCTGCTAGCACCTTGTTAGGCCGTCTAGGACACTTAGGACAATTGATCAAGAAGTGGTCAGACTGGCCACAGTAGAAACATAGACTTTCACGAAGGCGATGCTCCCAGCACTCATTGATCTTGCGCCTCTTAACAGAATCAATTTGCATTGGCACCTCCTCCACCTCCCGATGTATTACCTGCAGGCTCTTTGGAAGGAAGGGAAAAGTTAGAAATACGGTTATATGCAGCAAACTTCTCTTGCCTATGCTCAGTAAGGCGAATGTCAATGCGCACACAATGCTGTATAAATGTCTCTAGCTCTTGTGGTGACTCAGATCGAGCTAGTTCATCTTTTACAATACTAGACAGACCCCTTTTAAAAATAGGCAATTGTGCATAACTGTCCCAATTGGTATCTACCGCTAATCTCATGAATTCAGTAGCATACTCAATAACAGAACGTTTTGCCTGGCGTAAAGACAATAAAGCAGATTCAGCGGTTGCACAGCGATTAGGATCATCAAACATTAATGCCATAGTGGCCAATAAATCATCCAAGTTATTTAACCGTGGGTCATGAGACTCAATCATCGGATTCGCCCAGGCGAGCGCTCGTGCGGTCAGCAGCATTATTACACACAATACTTTGGATCTATCATTAGGAAAACGGTCAGCATGCACATCAAAATATAGCATACATTGATTCACAAAGCCACAAAATTTGTCGTTATCACCATTAAATCTGAATGGGGCAACTTAGGTGGGCTAGCTGGTGGCGGTTGCCCAGAGGGAAAAGTCGCTTGTGCAGCTATTTGCGTGCTTATGTCCTGAAAAGCCTGTCCATACTGGGACTCTATGCCAGCAAGTTTGTTTTCCTGGGCTGCCATGTGGGTGCTTAAGTCCTGCAAAGTCTGTCCAAACACTTGTTGATTGAGTTCAAAGCTTCCAAACTTCTTTTGCAGACCTTCCACATCTTTCTGCAGTGATCTAATTATGGAAAACACCTGCTCTTGCCTGCTTTCTGCAGTCATTTTTCCAGCAGTTTCCTTTTTTTTTAGGCTAGAATATACTGTAATAATTATAGGGGATAACTCAGGAGACTCTTTGCGTGGAACAAGACAACTACAGGACACAGTTTTATAAGTGGTAAAGTCTATATTATCACACGGTGATTCAAACAGGTGCAGAGAGTAACTCAAGTCCACAACACGTGGTGCAAATATCAAATGCAGCTCAGCAGCCTATAGGAAACTTCAGAGGAAAATGCAATCACGCAGAAAGTCTATGAAGCACAATTATTCTTGAGGATACTTGACACGAATAAGTCCTTGCTTAGTCCACAACACAGATAGATATGCTTATAAGGCAGTTCAAATAATATCTTAGCTCAACCAAGGAGGTCTGGGTAACAGTCTCAGGTTCTTGCAAAGCAGCAACAGCTTACATGTCCAGCAAATGCAGATGGAAGTAAACACGAGCAGCAGATGAAGGAGGATTACTGGAACTGGTGTATGCAGCAGGAACTCAGAGCAGAGTAGTAGGATAACCCCACAGGTTCACAGGAGCAGGTATATAGCCAGGGAGTCACCAGAGGTCAGGAGCTGGATGCAAGGCAGAATACTCTAGCACAGACTGAAGGCTGGGGTGGAGTTTTATAGCAGGAAGACACAGTGCACATGAGACCAAAGACGCCGTCTTGGAAAAGGGCAGTAATGCACAAAAAGGTAATAAAAAATGTTCAGAGTCCTGACACAAGGACAGCTGGCTACACACTGACATGCAATCGCTCCTGCAGTGTGTCGCAATCAGCTGTGGTGAGAATGTTCATCAGCTGATGAGCTCCGGTAATCTCACTGACGGCACCTCTGCTGTGTGAGAACTTTCTCACACAGGAGTGCCATAAGTGAGGTCACCGTGAGTCATCAGTGGATGAACTCCATTGAACTTTCTCATTGTAGCGATCAGAGTAGAAACTAGAGTGGACCCTCTGGACCGTAGGGAGACCTACCCCTGGGTGAGCAGACCTAAGGTGGAACACGACCCCTATACAGGGACCGTAAGGGGCAAGCCCAGAGGTCACTTACCCACGGTGAAGATACCAGGAGGGACGGCTCCAGGAGGAAGGATAAAAGAGGAGGCTGGATACTGGAAGGTGGTACGGGTATCCGAGGACTAGTCTGGAAGACAGGAAGGCCGGAACGGAGTAACGCTGAGGGAACAACAAAAACAAAAGGATAGAAGAAAGAGGATGGATCACGGAAGAAAAATGCGGAATGAATTGCCTGTAGTAATTGGCGAATCCGATGAACCGTTGGATGGCTTTCACTCCGCAGGGCCGCGGCCAGTTAATGATGGCATTCACTTTTTCAGGATCCATTTTAAGACCAGAATCCGAGACGATGTATCCAAGGAATGGCAAAGAGGTTTGCTCGAACACACATTTCTCAAACTTGGCATATAGGTGGTTGTCTCTTAGGCGTTGCAAGACTTCGCGAATACTCCTTCGATGCGATGGGAGATCTGGAGAAAAAACAAGGATATCATCCAAGTAAACCAAAACACAGGAGTAGAGGAGATCTCGGAATACATCGTTGACGAGCTCTTGGAAAACCGCGGGAGCATTGCAAAGGCCGAAGGGCATAACTAAATACTCGTAATGTCCATCCCGGTTGTTAAAGGCGGTCTTCCACTCGTCGCCAGAGCGGATCCGGACTAAATTGTAGGTGCCTCGCAAATCAAGCTTAGTAAAAATAAAAGCACCTCGAAGGCAGTCTAAGAGCTCCGGAATAAGGGGCAGAGGATACCTATTCCTGACCGTGATGTTGCTCAATCCACGATAGTCTATACAAGGTCTTAAGGAACCGTCCTTCTTCTTCACAAAGAAGAACCCAGCTCCAGCAGGAGAAGAAGATTTTCGGATGAATCCTTTAGCAAGGTTCTCTTGTATATACTCAGACATAGACTTGGTCTCTGCTGCCGAGAGTGGATAAATTCTTCCTCTGGGTGGAGAACAACCAGGAAGGAGGTCCACCAGACAATCGTAGGAACGATGGGGAGGAAGATTTTCAGCCTCCTTCTTGTCGAAGACGTCAGCATACGACCGGTAGGGAGAAGGCAAACCAACAGGAACTCCAGTAGGCTGAGAAGAGGAAACTGGACATACTGACCGAAGACAATGATCATGACACGATGGGCCCCACCGAAGCACGTCTCCTGTGTGCCAATTCAGTGTAGGTTCATGAAGTCGGAGCCAGGGAAGACCAAGCAAAAAGGCGTGGGAGAGGTTAGGCAAAACATAAAAAGCGATCCTTTCATGATGAAGAGCCCCGATTTGTAACTCCACTTCCTCTGTAACAAAAGAAATTGCCTCCTGTAAAGGTCTTCCATCCACAGAAGCGATTAGGCGAGGAGAGTCCAAAGAGAATACTGGAACGCGAAGCCTCCGAGCCGCTTCAAGACTGATAAAATTGCCTGCCACGCCTGAATCCACATACGCAACTTCGGATGACCGACACTGGTTAGAAACAAAAAGAACAGAAAGAGTCAAGGGTTGAGAGGAAACATGGGCACCTAGGGAGACCTCTCTTCCCTGTCCTAGGCGGAAGAGTTTTCCGGTCTGTCTGGACAGCTGCGGAGCAAGTGAGCGGCACTGCCATAATAAAAGCAGAGGCCCTGAGTACGCCTCTCCTTACAGCGTTGTTCTGCCATTTTTACTTGATCCACTTGCATGGGTTCAGGTGTAGGCAAAGAAGAAGAAACAGAAACGGGAGCACGAGAGCTGCTAGACTGATGGAAAGTAGAAGAGATAGGATTAGGTCTCCTCTCTCGAGCAGACTCACGAGATCGCTCCTGGAAGCGGAGGTCTATCCGGGTGGCGAGAGAGATAAGATCCTCTAGAGTAGTTGGGGTGTCTCGCCCGGCAAGCTCGTCCTTGATCTGGCTAGACAGGCCTCGCCAGAAAGAGCCCACAAGAGCCTCATTGTTCCACCCCAGCTCCAAAGCCAGAGTACGGAAGCGGAAGGCATATTGTCCCACAGAAGAGGATCCTTGACGTAAATTAAAGAGAGACTCAGTAGTAGAGGCTAAACGTCCGGGCTCATCAAAAACTTTACGAAAGGTCTCGAGAAAATCCTCTAAGTGGCAGACTACGGGATCGTCACGCTCCCACAAGGGATTAACCCAAGCTAACGCCTCTCCTTCCAAGTGGGACACTATAAACGCCACTCTCGCCCGATCCAAGGGGTACTGCAGTGGCAGAAGCTCGAAATGGAGACGGCATTGATTCAAAAACCCCCGACAGAGCTTATGGTCGCCGGCGTACCTGGGAGGTTTGCTCAAGCGAGGAGGAGGATGAGAGGTGGACAAAGGACTGGAGTCTAGAGAGGATGCTTGCGCCGCTGCAGCAGTAGCGGACTGTAAATTAAACAGGCGATCATCAATAGAAGCCATATAGCTCAGCATGCGGGCCTGGGTATCCCGCTGCTGAGTAAGTTCCTGTTGGAGACTAGCCAATTGGGCGGCATTGACAGGGTCAGCGGTCTGCATTGAGGTTAAGCGTGACTCCATAGACTTCATAAAAGCCAATATGCGCTGCTGATTATCACGCAAATGGGCTAACTCCTTCTGGGACAAAAAAGGGGTACCTGCGGGGTCCATGGCCTGATTGTACTGTAGCGATCAGAGTAGAAACTAGAGTGGACCCTCTGGACCGTGGGGAGACCTACCCCTGGGCTAGCGGACCTAAGGTGGAACACGACACCTATACAGGGACCGTAAGGGGCAAGCCCACAGGTCACTTACCCACGGTGAAGATACCAGGAGGGACTTCTCCAGGAGGAAGGATAAAAGAGGAGGCTGGATACTGGAAGGTGGTGCGGGTATCCGAGGACTAGTCTGGAAGACAGGAAGGCCGGAACGGAGTAACGCTGAGGGAACGACAAAAACAAAAGGTTTAGTAAGAAACAAAAGCAGGGTAACCAGCAATAGCAAGGTAGATAACCAAGGAGAAGGCAGAGGCTAGATACTGGTAGCGTGAGCGAAGAAAAAATTGGAGAGAGCACGCTGCGGAGAGAAACGGAAGGGGCTGGACGCAATAGCAAAGCTAAAACAATCAGGCACCAGAAAACAGGAGAGCCTACCTCTTATAGAAGAGGCAGGAACGGGATTGGTTAACAGGAGACTGACCTAATGATCCCAGGAAGTGGTAACTGGGAAGATGCGCCTGCGCCCCTGGGGAAACCCAGAGCGCCTGCGCAAAGACAGTATACCTGCCAAGGACCTGGACACCGGAAGTGCTGGAGGAGCACAGACGCGCGCGGAACTGGAAATGGATTGCCGGGGACGCGCTGCAGCAGATGGGGAACCGGCGCTCACAGGACCAGGAGCAGGACGGGCGGAAACAGACCTCAGGACAGAGCGGTGAGAGCGGCGGACCCCAGGCAGAGCAGCGGAGGAGCGGCGACGCAGGGAAGCGGCATCACATTACAGGCATGATTACAGGCTCCTGTCAGTGTATCGCCAGCTGCCTGGTAGAGCAGTCACATCAGCTAATGTGACTGCTCTACAAATGATCCGAATCATCACGAGACAGTATGGATTATGGTGGATAGGTGAGGGAAATGATGGTTTATTCTTTTTTCTTTTTTCCAGGTGATATGGTCATTGGGGATTAGGTGTCAAAGTGAATATATGTTATTTTTTAATTCTTATTTTTTACAGGAGACAAAGTTCTTCAGAGATTAGCTTCAAGTTGAGTATATACTGTGTTTTTTTATTTTTATGTCAATATTTATTTCGTTTTTTTTTTCTTTGAGCTCAGATGCCAGGTGATGGGCGTAGTCAGTGACAGCAGGCGTCGGCTGATGGGAGTTGTAGTCTATCATCAGCCGACGCTTGTGGTACGCTTTTTACCGCAGATAACAGTAGCATCTGCAGGGTCACGCTGACACCTGACAGCATAACTCCACAGCACTCTGACCGACAGTAACGATCTTACTGGCAGTAACATTTCCACTGATCAGAACCATTGCGCCGATGTTTCTTGCGCTGTCACACAGATGACAGCATGGGAAACACTTATGATATGTGTCCTATGTTCCGTTGTGAATAAAATATAGATGTAAGAGATTACTAAATCATGGCATTCTTATTTTATTTACATTTTACACAACATCCTAACTTTTTTGGAATTGGAATTGTATATTTATGTAGCAATGAAAAGGGGGAGCACAGAGGTCAGATGCTGTATTTAATAATCAAAATCCACAGTCACACAGTTGAATTTTTTAACCCCTGGTCCCTTCCTGACATTAAATGTACATCCTATATTACATTTCGCCATACTGTCATGCTGGGTGAGGGAACAGCTAGGTGCACAACCTAGTACGATTGGAGTGGGGAGCCTCTCCAGGACATAATAAGAAACTACTGCATAATGAAATTTCCCCACCTTCAGTCTTATGTTATGTACAATCTGCACAAAGCTCTCTGTGAAAGTGGTGCTGAGTCTACAGCATAAATAGGAATGGGCCTAGCTATGTTAGAGCAAGCCCATGAGTTTTAGCAAACTCAGCATCAAGCATGCTGATTCCAGCTCCACTGTCTGCAAACACAGAAATTCTTTCAGTCCTGCTTTTTAGCATCACCTCTGCTGTCAGGAAAAAAAATGAGAATTACAGGTTGAAGATGAACATACCCCTTGATTATCCACCTCCAGACTTCCAAGGGATAATCGAGTATCTTTTTGCTTAGGAATCAAGGGACAGGCCCCAATAAAACGTCTCTTCTTCCCACAAAAGAAACTCATGCCCTTTTTCTTGCAAATCTCAGGGGAAATTGTTGTGAATTCTGCTTTTGGGCTCCCTCCGGTGGTTGAAGGTGGTAATGCAGTTGCCCCTGAGTTGCAGTCCTGGTCAGGTGTATCTGCTGATTGCAATTCTGACTGGGGTATTTAGGCGTGCAGGATTCATTAGTCCTTGCCAGTTGTCAATTGTTGTTGGGAGGGGAGCTTGGTTCCTCCTGCCTTTCTGCCAAATCAGCAAAGATAAGTGTCTGTTTTTTTTCCTGTGGCACACATGCTATGTGCTTCACAATTCAGTGCTATTCTTTGTGTTTTCTTGTCCAGCTTAGATTGTGTCAGTATTTTCTCAGTCTTGTTGGATTCTCTGGAGTGGCAGATATACATTCCATGTCTTTAGTTAGATTGTGGAACTTTTTGTATTATCTGCTGTGGATATTTTTGGAAGGGTTTTAATACTGACCGCCTAGTAAGCTGTCCTATCCTTTCCTATTTAGCTAGAGTGGCCTCTTTTGCTGAATCCTGTTTTCTACCTGCGTGTGTCTATTCTTCTCCTACTCACTGTCATTATTCGTTGGGGGCTGCCTGTCCTTTGGGGGTCTGCTCTGAGGCAAGGTAGCATTCCTATTTCCATCTATAGGGGTATTTAGTCCTCCGGCTGTGTCGAGGTGTCTAGGGTATGTTAGGCACACCCCACGGCTACTTCTAGTTGCGGTGTTAGTTCAGGATTTGCGGTCCGTACAGGTTCCACCGACTCCAGAGAAAGTTTCATGCGGCTCCAAGGTCACCAAATCATAACAGGAAACATATGACGCAGAAGCACCTCCTAACTGCATGGGTTCCTCTAACTCCCCAAGTACTGGAGACATATAGAACCCTGTGGCAAAGAAAAAGCCCAGGATTGAGGATCCCCTTGCAACAGTGAAATCACAATTCCCACTCGTTGCTCCCCATCTCCAGAGGAGTAAGGACGAAGCTTAAAATACAATTTATAAGCTTCCAGGTCCCTACACGCATTTTGGCGCTAGCCTTCTTCAGGGGGGGTTTTCTGGAAGAAGGCTAGCGCCAAAATGCGCGTACAGACCTGGCAGCACATTTTTAGGTAAACAATGCCCCTTTGATTATTTGGATTTTTTGGATTCTGATATGCATTATTTCCTAAACAGCACCTTACACTAATGACCATATAGCTGTGCATGCACTGTAGCTCTTTGCTCTCATTAGCACCTTGTGATACCATTATCACTGTTTTGTTCACAGTAAAGTCTTTTTGTTTCTTTGTTGATTATGCACCTTTGCACTTTGTTACTCTTTTTGGCACCTTGATATTGTTTTTCATTGTGTATCCATTGATTTTCTAGATTTATTTTGGTGGTATTCAATATTTTTTATTATTTTTTATGGTGCTTTGTTGGGGTATGCATTTTTTGTGCGCCATACATATATTTACTATTGTTATTATTTATTGTTTTTTATTTTGGGCATGTCTATTATATTTTCTCTTAATAATATGCACTTTATGTAAAACGTGCACCATTATTCGATTAAGCTGTTTTTTATTATTTTTAGTTTGTAACTTTAATAAAACTTTATGAATTATATCCTTATTTGTCTTTATTGCACAACTTCTTTTACATGACTATAATGAGGCAGCAGAGTTACTCTAGACTCCGTCTGGTCTCTGTTCAGCTTTGTCTTTCTTTTCAGAATTGAACAAAACTGTGGTCAACGGTGCTTTTATGCTCACCTAAAAAGACAGACACTGCCGGATCACAGGTCAGGTGGCATCCACAGTGCCTCAATCTGCTTCATTATAGGGAATCTTCTGCCTGGAGATCTGTCTGAATCCTGTATTTAAGAGAACACGACGGAAACCCTGGTGTAAGCTCAGAGCGCAGAAGAAATATGAGACGAAGTGAAGTTTTTATTGGTTCCATTTTTGGGCGCATTTCATTTTTTCATCACTTTCTATTCTGATTTTTGGGAGATAGAATAAACAAAAACCAGAAATTCAGGAATTATTTTTTGGAGATACTTTTATACCATTCCGCGTGTGGTAAAATTGATAAGGCAGATTTATTCTTCGAGCCAGTACGATTACAGCGATACCACATTTATATCTTTTATTACGTTTTGGCACTTTTACACAATAAATACTTTTTTTATAGAAAAAATGATTATTTTTGCATTGCTTTATTCAGAGAGCTATAACTTTTTTACTTTTCTGCTGACAGAGCTTTATTGAGGCTTGCTTTATGTGGGACAAAATTCTGTTTTCAGCTGTACCATTTTTATTTACATTTGTATTTTGATCTTTATTTTATTTGCCCTTTTTGTTTGGCGATATGATGATAAGGCATAGTTTTTTGCCTAGTTTTTAAATTCTTTTCTACGGTGTTCACTGAAGGGGTTAACTAGTGGGACAGATTTATAGGTCTGTACGTTTCGGACATGGTAATAGAAAATGTGTACTTTTTTGCTTATTTTTTTTACATAAATAAATGTATTTATTAGAATATTTTTTCTGTTTTTTGTTCTTTATTTGAGTATTTTTTTAAATATTTTTACACTTTGTAATAACCTTTTTTTTTCAACTTTTTTTATATTGTCCCAGGATGGGACATCACTGTGCCGTAACGGATCACTGATCTGATACTCTGCAATGCTTCTGCACTGCAGAACATCAGAGCAACATCTGACTGGCAGTAGAGGAAGCTTGTCAGTTCCTGCACTGAGCAGGCACTCTCAAGCCACCTTCCCTGCAGGACCATGAAGGACCCCGTGGCCATCTTGTAGCCAGACAGTCACAATGGAGACCATCAGCACAACGCAGAGGGGTTAAATGCCCATGATCGGTGGTATCACTGATTGTGGGCATTGCTGCACCATGATCCTGGCGCCTTACATATACTTCTCTTTGCAGGAAAGCAGCTTCTGCAGAGCAGTTTACAGTGGGGAAAAAAGTATTTAGTCAGCCGCCAATTGTGCAAGTTCTCACACTTAAAAAGATGAGAGAGGCCTGTAATTGACATTATAGGTAGATCACAACTGCGAGAGTCAACAAGGAGAAAAGAAATCCAGAAAATCACCCTGTCTGATTTATAAAAGATTTATTTTGAAAATTATGGTGGAAAATAAGTATTTGGTCACCTAAAAACATGCAAGATTTCTGGCTCTCACAGACCTGTAACTTCTTCTTTAAGAGGATACTCTGTCCTCCACTCATTACCTGTAGTAATGGCACCTGTTTGACTTGTTATCAGTATAAAAGACACCTGTCCACAACCTCAAACAGTCACACTCCAAACTCCACTATGGTGAAGATCAACGAGCTGTTAAAGGACACCAGAAACTAAATTGTAGCCCTGCACCAGGCTGGGAAGACTGAATCTGCAATAGGCAATCAGCTTGGTGTGATGAAATCAACTGTGGGTGCAATAATAAGTAAATGGAAGACATACAACATCACTGATAATCTCCCTTCATCACCGTAACAAAGGCTACCATCAGTAACACACTACACTGCCAGATCCTGCAGCGCAAGATGTGTCCCCCTGCTTAAGCCAGTACATGTCCGGGCCCATCTGAAATTTGCTAGAGAGCATTTGGATTATCCAGAACAGTATTGGGAGAATGTCATATGGTCTGATGAAACCAAAGTAGAATTGTTTGGTAGAAACAAAACCCATCATGTTTGGAGGAGACAGAATGCTGAGTTGCATCCAAAAAACACCATACCTACTGTGAAGGGTGGGGGTGGCAACATCATGCTTTGGGGCTGTTTCTCTGCAAAGTGACCAGAACGACTGATACGTGAGCATGAAAGAATGAATGGGGCCATGTATTGTGAGATTTGGAGTGCAAACATCCTTGCATCAGCAAGGGCATTGAAGATGAAACGTGGATGGGTCTTTCAGCATGATAATGATTCCAAGCACACTGCCAGGGCACTGAAGGAGTGGCTTTGTAAGAAGCATATGAAGGTCCTGGAGTGGCCTAGACAGTCTCTAGATCTCAACCCCATAGAAAACTTTGGGAGAGAGTTTAAAGTTTGTGTTGCACGGCGACTGGCACAAAACATCACTGCTCTAGAGGAGATCTGAATGGAGGAATGGGCCCACATACCATCAACAGTGTGTGCCAGCCTTGTGAAGACTTACAAAAAACGTTTGACCTCTGTCATTGCTAACAAAGGATATATAACAAAATATTGAGATGAACTTTTGTTAGTGACCAAATACTTATTTTCCATAATAATTTGCAAAATACTGTAAATCTTGCCAAATCAGACAAGGTGATTTTCTGGATTTGTTATCTCATTTTGACTCTCATAGTTGTGTTCTACCTATGATGTCAATTACAGGCCTCTCTCGTCTCATCAAGTGTGAGAACTTGCACAATTGGTGGCTGTCTAAATACTTTTTTCCCCAGTGTATGTACGGTGCATATTGGGCAGGGGCTAAGCTAGCTCCATCCCTGTCTATTTAACCACCAGATTTTGTGATCAATAACAATTGCACCATCCAATGGACTATGAGAGGCAGTGTTTCTCTATCACACCATAAGCCCCTTGTGGCACGAAAGACGAGATGTAACAAAATGGTAGAGGTGGCCCTGTCCCAACTTTTTTAAGAAGGGTTGCTTCCATCAATTCCTAAATTATTTTTTTGTTTATCAAATGAAATGGGAAATTGTCTATTTTTCAACTCCTGCTATATGTTCTATGTTCTGTTGTGAATGGAATTTGTTATAGCAAGAATAGATTTCCAAATCATTGTGTTTTTGTATTTCTTTACATGTCATACAACATTCCAACTTTTTTGGAATTCAAGTTGTATATATAAACATACTTTATATTAAAATGTGCGTTTTCATTTACAAAATGTTATTTTTATTTTTTTAACAAATTTGTACCTTTTAACCCCTTAACGACCGCCGATACGCCTTTTAACGGCGGCCGCTAAGGGTACTTAAACCACAGCGCCGTTAATTAACGGCGCTGTGGAAAAAGTGAATAGCGCCCCCCAGAGTCGGATTTTCTCTGGGGTCTCGGTTGCCGAGGGTAGCCGAGACCCCAGAGAACATGATTCGGGGGTTTTTTACCGACCCCCGAGTTGCGATCGCCGGTAATTAACCGTTTACCGGCGGTCGCAACAAAAAAAAAAAAAAACGCGATGTGCCGTTTAGTTTCTCTGTCCTCCGATGTGATCGCACATCGGAGGACAGAGAAATGTGGTCCCCGATGGCCCCCAATACTTACCTACCTCCCCCGGTGCTCCTCGTGTCTCCCCATGGGCGCCGCCATCTTTTTTCCGGGAAAAAATGGCGGGCGCACGCGCAGTGCGCCCGCCGCCCGGCACCCGGATGTTCTTTGGGGTCTCGGCTGCCGGGGGTAGCCGAGACCCCAAAGAACATGATCGGGGTCGGTTTGCACCGACCCCTGCTTTGCGATCGCCGGTAATTAACAGTTTACCGGCGACCGCAAAAAAAAAAAAAAAAAAGCGATCAGTTATTTCTCTGTCCTCTGATGTGATCACACATCAGAGGACAGAGAAATAGGGGGATTCGGGGACCCTAAAATACTCACCCGGGGTCCCTGGGTCCTCTTCTGTCTTCTCCTGCCAGCCGGCTTTTTCATCATGGCGGGCGCATGCGCAGTGCGCCCGCCATCTGCTGCCATCTGCCGGCCGGCAGGAGAAGACAAGTTGGGGCTAAAATTAGGGTTAGGGTTAGGGTTAGGGTTAGGGTTAGGGTTAGAGTTAGGGTTAGGGTTAGAGTTAGGGTTAGGGTTAGAGTTAGGGTTAGGGTTGGGGCTAAACTTAGGGCTAGGGCTAGGGTTAGGGTTAGGCTACTTTCACACTAGCGTTTTTTGGCTTCCGTCGCAATGCGTCGTTGGAGAAAAAACGCATCCTGCAAAAGTGCTTGCAGGATGCGTTTTTTCTCCATTGGCTTGCATTAGCGACGCATTGCGACGGATTGCCACATGTCGCATCCATCGTGCGACGAATGCGTCGTGCTTCGGCGGACTGTCGACACAAAAAAAACTACATGTAACTTTTTTGTGCGACGTGTCCGCCATTTCCGACCGCGCATGCGTGGCCGGAACTCCGCCCCCGCCTCCCCGCACCTCACAATGGGGCAGCGGATGCGTTGAAAAAACAGCATCCGCTGCACCCGTTGTGCGGCGCTTACAACGCTAGCCTCGGTACGTCGGCCCGACACACTGCGATGGGCCGAGTACGACGCTAGTGTGAAAGTAGCCTTAGGCTTCTTTCACACTTGCGTCGGTACGGGGCGGTCGCAATGCGTCGGCCCGATGTACCGACGCACGTTGTGAAAATTGTGCACAACGTGGGCAGCGGATGCAGTTTTTCAACGCATCCGCTGCCCAGTCTATGTCCTGGGGAGGAGGGGGCAGAGTTACGGCCACGCATCCGCGGAAATGGCGGACGCGACGTACAAAAAAAAGGTTACATTGAACTTTTTTTGTGACGACGGGGGCTAAAGTTATGGTTAGGGTTGGGGCTAAAGTTAGGGTTGGGGCTAAAGTTAGGGTTAGAGTTGGGATTAGGGTTAGGGTTTGGATTAGGGTTGGGATTAGTGTTACATTTGGGATTAGGGTTGGGATTAGGGTTAGGGTTGTGATTAGGGTTAGGGGTGTGTTGGATTTAGGGTTTTGATTAGGGTTATGGTTAGGGTTGAGATTAGGGCTGTTTTGGGGTTAGGGTTGTGATTATCGTTAGGGTTGTGATTAGGATTATGGATCGGGTTGAGATTAGGGTTAGGGCTGTGTTGGGGTTAGGGTTGGAGTTAGAATTGGGGGGTTTCCACTGTTTAGGTACATCAGGGGGTCTCCAAACACGACAGCCAATTTTGCGCTAAAAAAGTCAAATGGTACTCCCTCCCTTCTGAGCTCTGCCGTGCGCCCAAACAGTGGTTTACCCCCACATATGGGGCATCAGCGTACTCGGGATAAATTGGACAACAACTTTTGGGGTCCAATTTCTCCTGTTACCCATGTGAAAATAAAAACTTGGGGGCTAAAAATCTTTTTTGTTGGAAAAAAATATATTTTTTTATTTTCACTACTCTGCATTATAAATTTCTGTGAAGCACTTGAGCTTTCAAAGTTCTCACCACATATCTAGATAAGTTCCTTAGGGGGTCTAGTTTCCAAAATTTGGTCACTTGTGGGGGTTTCTACTGTTTAGGTACATTAGGGGTCTGCAAACGCAACATAACGCCCGCAGACAATTCTATCAAAGTCTGCATTCCAAAATGGCGCTCCTTCCCTTTCCGAGCTCTGCCGTGCGCCCAAACAGTGGTTTACCCCCACATATGGGGTACCAGCATACTCAGGACAAATTGGACAACAACTTTTGGGGTCCAATTTGTCTTGTTACCCTTGTGAAAATAAAAATTTGGGGGCTAAAAAAATCTTTTTTGTGGGAAAAAAAATATTTTTTATTTTCACTACTCTGCATTATAAACTTCTGTGAAGCACTTGGGCATTCAAAGTTCTCACCACATATCTAGATAAGTTCCTTGGGGGGTCTATTTTCCAAAATGGGGTCACTTGTTGGGGGTTTCTACTGTTTAGGTACATTAGTGGTCTGCAAACGCAACATAACGCCCGCAGACAATTCTATCAAAGTCTGCATTCCAAAATGGCGCTCCTTCCCTTCCGAGCTCTGCCGTGCGCCCAAACAGTGGTTTACCCCCACATATGGGGTACCAGCATACTCAGGACAAATTGGACAACAACTTTTGGGGTCCAATTTCTCTTGTTACCCTTGTGAAAATAAAAACTTGGGGGCTAAAAAATCTTTATTGTTAAAAAATATATATTTTTTATTTTCACGACTCTGCATTATAAACTTCTGTGATGCACTTGGGCATTCAAAGTTCTCACTACACATCAAGATAAGTTCCATGGGGGGTATAGTTTCCAAAATGGGGTCACTTTTGGGGGGTTTCTGCTGTTTAGGCACATCAGGGGCTCTCCAAACGCGACATGGCGTCCGATCTCAATTCCAGTCAATTTTGCATTGAAAAGTCAAATGGCGCTCCTTTGCTTCCGAGCTCAGCCATGCGCCCAAACAGTGGTTTACCCCCACATATGGGGTGTCGGCGTACTCAAGACAAATTGTACAACAGCTTCTGGGGTCCATTTTCTCCTGTTACCCTTGGTAAAATAAAAATTTGGAGGCAAAAATATCATTTTTGTAGAAAAAATGCGATTTTTTTATTTTCACGGCTCTACGTTATAAACTTCTGTGAAGCACCTGGGGGTTTAAAGTGCTCACCACACATCTAGATAAGTTCCTTAAGGGGTCTAGTTTCCAAAATGGTGTCATATGTGGGGGGTCTCTACTGTTTAGGCACATCAGCGGCTCTCCAAACGTGACATGGTGTCCGATCTCAATTCCAGCCAATTCTACATTGAAAAAGTAAAACGACACTCCTTCTCTTCCAAGCTCTGCGGTGCGCCCAAACAGTGGTTTACCCCCATATATGGGGTATCGACGTACTCAGGAGAAATTGTACAACAACTTTTGTGGTCTAATTTCTCCTGTTACCCTTGTGAAAATAAAAATTTGGGGGCAAAAAGATCATTTTTGTAGAAAAAATGAGATTTTTTATTTTCACGGCTCTACGTTATAAACTTCTGTGAAGCACTTGGGGGTTCAAAGTGCTCACCACACATCTAGATAAGTTCCTTAAGGGGTCTAGTTTCCAAAATGGTATCACTTGTGGGGGGTTTCCACTGTTTAGGCACATCAGGGACTCTCCAAACGCGACATGGCATCCGATCTCAATTCCAGCCAATTCTGCATTGAAAAAGTCAAACGGTGCTCCTTCACTTCCAAGCTCTGCGGTGCGCCCAAACAGTGGTTTACCTCCACATATGGGGTATCGACGTACTCAGGAGAAATTGCACAACAACTTTTGTGGTCTAATTTCTCCTGTTACCCTTGTGAAAATAAGAATTTGTGGGCGAAAAAATCATTTTTGTGAAAACAAATGCGATTTTTTATTTTCACGGCTCTACGTTATAAACTTCTGTGAAGCACTTGGGGGTTCAAAGTGCTCACCACACATCTAGATAAGTTCCTTGGGGGGTCTAGTTTCCAAAATGGTGTCACTTGTGGGGGGTTTCCACTGTTTAGGCACATTAGGGGCTCTCCAAACGCGACATGGCGTCCGATCTCAATTCCAGCCAATTCTGCATTGAAACAGTCAAACGGTGCTCCTTCACTTCCAAGCTCTGCGGTGCGCCCAAACAGTGGTTTACCTCCACATATGGGGTATCGGCGTACTCAGGAAAAATTGCACAACAAAATTTGTGGTTAAATTTCTGTTTTTACACTTGTGAAAATTAAAAAAAATGGTTCTGAAGTAAAATGTTTGCAAAAAAAAGTAAAATGTTAATTTTTTTCTTCCACATTGTTTTAGTTCCTGTGAAGTACGTAAAGGGTTAATAAACTTCTTGAATGTGGTTTTGAGCAGCTTGAGGGGTGCAGTTTTTAGAATGGTGTCACACTTGGTTATTTTCTATCATATAGACCCCTCAAAATCACTTCAAAGGTGATGTGGTCCCTAAAAAAAACATGGTGTTGTAAAAATGAGAAATTGCTGGTCAACTTTTAACCCTTATAACTCCCTAACAAAAAAAAAAATTGTTTCCAAAATTGTGCTGATGTAAAGTAGACATGTGAGAAATGTTATTTATTAACTATTTTTTGTGACATATCTCTCTGATTTAAGGGGATAAAAATACAAAGTTTGAAAATTGCAAAATTTTAAAAATTTTCGCCATATTTCCATTTTTTTCATAAATAATCGCAAGTAATATCGAAGAAATGTTACCACTAACTTGAAGTACAACATGTCACGAAAAAACAATCTCATAATCAGCGGGATCCGATAAAGCGTTCCAGAGTTATAACCTCATAAAGTGACACTGGTCAGAATTGTAAAAATTGGCTCGGTCATTAAGTACCAAATTGGCTCTGTCACTAAGGGGTTAAAGAGGCTTTTTTACATTATAAAATGTCACCTAATATTTGCGGGATATTTAAATGACGTTTTACCTGTCCGATGGGCGGCATTTCATCTTCATTTCTCCACCTCGTCCGTCGCTGTTGTTCGCAATATGTTAGTGAAATAGAGTACTTGTGCTCCATAGTTAGCGCGTGCGCAATGCAATCTTCAGTTGCGCACGCGCAGTATGCTTTGCTTAACTGCGGGCAAAGCCGAAAAGCATTACTGCTCATTCGCCCATGCACTATGTCCTGGAAGTATTTCACTGTGTTGTGGGACATAGTGCGCAGTACGGATTTTCGGCATTGCCCGCAGTTGGGCAAAGCATACTGCGCGTGCGCGACCGAAGATTGCATTGTACATGCGCCAACTATGGAGCACAAGTACTCTAATTCACTAACATATTGCAGACAACAGGGAGGGACGGGGTGGAGAAATGAAGATTAAACACAGCCCATTGGACAGCTAAAAAGTCATTTAAATATCCCGCCAATTTGAGGTGACAGAGTCCCTTTAACAATATTCTGTCATTCTTTCACAAAAAAATGTTATTTATGTGCACTGAAATATACACAGGCGTTTAATAAGTAATATTATAAGTAAGTACTAATAATTATATAGAACCCCTGGCAAAAAAATATGAAATCACCAGCCTTGGAGGATGTTCATTCAGTTGTTTAATTTTGTATTAAAAAAAGCAGATCACAGACATGGCACAAAACTAAAGTCATTTCAAATGGCAACTTTCTGGCTTTAAGAAACACTAAAAGAAATCAAGAACAAAAAATGTGGTAGTCAGTAACGGTTACTATTTTTAACCAAGCATAGGCGAAAAATATGGAATCACTTAATTTTGAGGAAAAAAATTATGGAATTACCCTGTAAATTTTCATACCCAAATATAACACCAGCATCAAATTAGATCTGCTCGTTAGTCTGCATCTAAAAAGGAGTGATCACACCTTGGAGAGCTGTTGCACCAAGTGGACTGACATGAATCATGGCTCCAACATGAGGGATGTCAATTGAAACAAAGGAGAGGATTATCAAACTCTAAATAGAGGGTAAATCATCATGCAATGTTGCAAAATATGTTGGTTGTTTACAGTCAGCTGTGTCTAAAATCTGGACCAAATACAAACAACATGGGAAGGTTGTTAAAGGCAAACATACTGGTAGACCAAGGAAGACATCAAAGCGTCAAGACTGGAAACTTAAAAGCAATATATCTCCAAAACAGGAAATCCATAACAAAACAAATGAGGAACGAATGGATTGAAACTGGAGTCAACGTCTGTGACCGAACTGTAGGAAACCACCTTAAGGAAATAGGATTTACATACCGAAAAGCTAAATGAAAGCCATCATTAACACCTAAACAGAAAAAAAAACAAGGTTACAATGGGCTAAGGAAAAGCAATCGTGAACTGTGGGTGACTGGATGAAAGTCATATTCAGTGATGAATCATGAATCTGCATTGGGCAAGGTGATGATGCTGGAACTTTTGTTTGGTGCCGTACCAATGAGATTTATAAAGATGACTGCCTGAAGAAAACATGCAAATTTCCACAGTCATTGATAATATGGGGCTGCATGTCAGGTAAAGGCACTGGGGAGATGGCTGTCATTACATCTTCAATAAATGCACAAGTTTATGTTGATATTTTGGACACTTTTCTTATCCCATTAATTGAAACGATGTTTGGGGATCATTTTTCAAGATGATAATGCATCCTGGCATAGAGCAAAAACTGTGAAAACATTGCTTGAAAAAAGACACATAAGGTCAATGTCATGGCCTGCAAATAGTCCGGATCTCAATCCAATAGAAAATCTTTGGTGGAAGTTCAAGAAAATGGTCCATGACAAGGCTGCAACCTGCAAAGCTGATCTGGCAACAGCAATCAGAGAAAGGTGGAGCCAGATTGATGAAGAGTATTGTTTGACACTCATTAAGCCCATGCCCCTGAGACTGCAAGCTGTTATAATCACCAGAGGTGGTGCAACAAAATACTAGTGATGTTTTGGAGTGTTTTTTGTTTGTTTGTTTTCCATGACTCAATATTTTTTTCCTCAGAATTGAGTGATTCCATAATTTTTCCCCTATGCTTGCTTAACCCCTTCCTGACATCTGACGTACTATCCCGTCGAGGTGGGGTGGGCCCGTATGACCACCGACGGGATAGTACGTCATCACCGATCAGCGGCGCTCACGGGGGGAGCGCGGCCGATCGCGGCCGGGTGTCAGCTGCATATCGCAGCTGACATCCGGCACTATGTGCCAGAAGTGGTCACGGACCGCCCCTGGCACATTAACCCCCGGCACACCGCGATCAAACATGATCGCGGTGTACCGGCGGTATAGGGAAGCATCGCGCAGGGAGGGGGCTCCCTGCGGGCTTCCCTGAGACCCCCAGAGCAACGCGATGTGATCGCATTGCTCCGAGGGTCTCCTACCTCCCTCCTCGCCGCAGGTCCCGGATCCAAGATGGCTGCGGCATCCGGGTCCTGCAGGGAGGGAGGTGGCTTACCGAGTGTCTGCTCAGAGCAGACACTTGGTAAGCCTGCAGCCCTGCACAGCAGATCGCAGATCTGGCAGAGTGCTGTGCACACTGCCAGATCAATGATCTGTGATGTCCCCCCCTGGGACAAAGTAAAAAAGTAAAAAAAAAATTCCCCACATGTGTAAAAAAATAAATAAAAAAAATATCCTAAATAAAGAAAAAAATATATATATTATTCCCATAAATACATTTCTTTTGCTAAATAAAATAAAAAAAACAATAAAAGTACACATATTTAGTATCGCCGCGTCCGTAACGACCCAACCTATAAAACTGCCCCACTAGTTAACCCCTGCAGTAAACACCGTAAGAAAAAAAAAAAAAAAACGAGGCAAAAAACAACGCTTTATTATCATACCGCCGAACAAAAAGTGGAATAACACGCGATCAAAAAGACTGATATAAATAACCATGGTACCGCTGAAAACGTCATCTTGTCCTTCAAAAAACGAGCCACCATACAGCATCATCAGCAAAAAAATAAAAACGTTATAGTCCTGAGAATAAAGCGATACCAAAATAATTATTTTTTCTATAAAATAGTTTTTATCGTATAAAAGCGCCAAAACATAAAAAAAATGATATAAATGAGATATCGCTGTAATCGTACTGACCCGACGAATAAAACTGCTTTATCAATTTTACCAAACGTGGAACGGTATAAACGCCTCCCCCAAAAGAAATTCATGAATAGCTGGTTTTTGATCACTCTGCCTCACAAAAATCGGAATAAAAAGCGATCAAAAAATGTCACGTGTCCGAAAATGTTACCAATAAAAACGTCAACTTGTCCCGCAAAAAACAAGATCTCACATGACTCTGTGGACTCAAATATGGAAAAATTACAGCTCTCAAAATGTGGTAACTAGTGTTGAGCGATACCTTCCGATATCGGAAAGTATCGGTATCGGAAAGTATCGGCCGATACCGTCAAAGTATCGGATCTAATCCGATACCGATACCCGATCCCAATGCAAGTCAATGGGACGAAAATATCGGAATTAAAATAAACCCTTTATAAACTTGTAGGTTCATTCTACATGAAGGAAAACAACTAAGAATAATGTAGGATGTATTGGGGAACGTGGTGGAGACATTAAAGGCACAGAGGTTTAGCCCAATCTAATAGAATAGCAGGATTTTGTTTTGTTTTTTATGACGTTCGGCGTTAGAAAGATTTTGACTATGTTAATTTTATTTTTATTTTGTCAGATATTGATGTTTCACTACTTCCACGCCCTTCACCTTCTTTTTTACTTCTCCCACACTTTCTTCTTCATTATCCTCATCATCAGCTTCTTTGACATCAACTTCTTCACCTTATTCATCTTCTTCTTCATCTTCTACCTATTATTTTTTTTGTTACATTGTTCATATTCTTTTTATTTTACTATTATCTTCTTCATATTCTACTTCTTCATCATATTCTTATTTGTGACAGGCATTCCCGTAGTTGTTATCTATAAAAGTTTGAAGATTACACCTTCCGTTCTGCCTGTCACAAAACAGTTACATTTGTCCGCGTTCAGTTTGGCCTGCAGCATCAGGCTTTATCCAGGGGCACCACGAGGAGGAACGGACTCACCCCCATACACTGCTTAGTCTTCTTCTGCTTATAATTTAGATAATATCTTTTGCTCTGATATTTAGTCTTATGCTTAATGTTCTTCTGCTCTTTGTTCTGCAGCCTCTTGTTCTTCTGCTTCTCGGTCTTCCAGGTCGTCGTCGTCTCCAGGGTCGTCGTCTCCGGGGTCGTCGTCATCGGGGTGGTCTTCAGGGTCATCGTCTCCAGGGTCGTCGTCATCACGGTGGTTGTCGTCTCCGGGGTCATCGTCATCGGGGTGGTCTTCAGGGTCATCGTCTCCAGGGTCGTCGTCATCACTGTGGTTGTCGTCTCTGGTGTCGTCGTCATCTTAGGGGTGGTCTTCCGGGTCATCGTGTTTAGTCTCTTGAACTTGGAAATGTAGCAGAAGGTACAAGAAGGCTGAGAAAATGCCGAGAAACAGCTGATGGAACTGGAACTCGGATGGCTACCCGAAGGTCCAAGAGCCAATGGAACTACCGAGGACCAGCTGACGTTACTGGAACCCGGTTACTAAGCAGGAGGTACCCGTGCCTGAAAGCACTACCAAGGACCACCTGACGTTGGTGGAACTCGGATACCCAGAGGGAGGCACCTAAGCCAAAGGCTCTGCCCGGAACCAGCTGACGGTACTGGAACCAGGATGGGGAGCAGAAGGTACAAGAGCAAAAGACACTGCCGAGAACCAGCTGACGGTACTGGAACCCGGATGGGTAGCCGAAGGTCCAAGAGCCAATGGAACGACCGAGGACCAGCTGACGTTACTGGAACCCGGTTACTAAGCAGGAGGTACCCGTGCCTGAAAGCACTACCAAGGACCACCTGACGTTGGTGGAACTCGGATACCCAGAGGGAGGCACCTAAGCCAAAGGCTCTGCCCGGAACCAGCTGACGGTACTGGAACCAGGATGGGGACCTATTCAAGCTTGTCTTCCTAGAGCCCCAACTAGCAGTGTTGGAGAAAAGGGTCAGCAGGAGGAGGAGAGGGAGCAGAGTGTAGGCCGAAGCCTGCAGTGGCGGCAGCTTTGGGTCTGTTGTGTCTGCGTGGCAGTTGCAGGACACGTTGCCGGCTGCACAGCAGGGGAACAGCTGGCGGTGCTGAACCCCACTGACACATTGGCTGGTGTTTTTCTCTGTGCAGCTAGCAGTACCGGGCCCCAACTGGCGGTGTTGGAGCCCGGGCTCTGCAGGGGGAGCAGAGTGTAGGCCGAAGCCTAATTGAACCAATTTCAAAGGTAACCTTTAACCCCCCCTCAGGGGTTACAAAGTAGAAGAGCCACAGCTTATGCAGCAGTAGTGCTGCACAAGTCAAAGGTTGCTCTTTTAATTTTTCTCCTTGCACACGCTGAATGAAACACGTATAACATTTAGCCCTTTACACAGTCAAACTGTGTTGGAGGCGCGAGTTCCCTTCGTAATGAGACGCAGCACAGATGTCAAGAATCCCACCTTGGTGCTGGGTGCAGCCTCCTGAGCGTTGTTATTTGCTGTACAGGAGTCTGCGCTGTCGTGTTATCCCCTGGCCTAGCGCTGTTAGCGCTGCCCATCTTCTGACATCATTTAATGTCGGCCGGTGCGGTTCGCGATGACCATGAATCCCAGCCCCGCAGTGTCTTAACATTGTTAAAACACTGCGGGGTTGGGATTCATGGCCTGGCGCAGCACATATGTTCGCCTCTCACACTCGGGTCCTTACACCCGCTTCAGACTGTGCGGCGTCAGCTGATCCCTTATTGCATGCCGCGGCCATGAAGCCGCACAGTCTGAGGAAGGCGGAAGGAGATGAGGGACAGGCGAACATATGCACTGCTCATGCCCATCAATCACACCCTTGCAGTCAAAATAAATAAGACACCGAGGGGCGTTGTGTCGGGCAGGGCTGCCGCAGAGGCGCAGCCAGCCAAACAATGATGCCAGAAGACGGGCAGCGCTAACAAGGGGGTTGCAGCGTGTCATTACAAAGGAAAGTCACACCTCCGGGACGGTTAAATGGTCACACAGAGGACACATTTTAGACGTGTTTTCAGTTCCACATGTGCGAGGAGAATACGTTTATGAGCCACCTTGCACACATGCAGCATTACTGCTGTACAAGGTGGCTGTAAAACATACAAACGCCTGGGGGAGGGGGGACATGTTCCCTTCAATTTCAGTTCTTGTGTCTGCGTGGCATTTGCAGGACACGATGCCGGCTACACAGCAGGGGAACAGCTGGCGGTGCTGAACCCCACTGACACATTGGCTGGTGTTTTTCTCTGTGCAGCTAGCAGTACCGGGCCCCAACTGGCGGTGTTAGAGCCCAGGGTCAGCAGGAGGAGAGGGAGCAGAGTGTAGG
Organism: Ranitomeya variabilis; assembly: GCF_051348905.1. Classification (NCBI taxonomy): domain Eukaryota; kingdom Metazoa; phylum Chordata; class Amphibia; order Anura; family Dendrobatidae; genus Ranitomeya; species Ranitomeya variabilis. Next base: position 1,009,225,024 of record NC_135232.1, on the reverse strand, counting down.
CCGAAGCCTGCACTGGCGGCAGCTTTGGGTCTGTTGTGTCTGCGTGGCAGTTGCAGGACACGTTGCCGGCTGCACAGCAGGGGAACAGCTGGCGGTGCTGAACCCCACTGACACATTGGCTGGTGTTTTTCTCTGTGCAGCTAGCAGTACCGGGCCCCAACTGGCGGTGTTGGAGCCCGGGCTCTGCAGGGGGAGCAGAGTATAGGCCGAAGCCTAATTGAACCAATTTCAAAGGTAACCTTTAACCCCCCCTCAGGGGTTACAAAGTAGAAGAGCCACAGCTTATGCAGCAGTAATGCTGCACAAGGTAAAGGTTGCTCTTTGAATTTTGCTCCTTGCACACGCTGAAAGGAACACGTATAACATTTTGGCCCTTACACAGTCAAACTGATTTTGAGGCGTGAGTTCCCTTCGTAAAGAGACGCAATACAGCTGGCAAAAATGCCACCTTGGTGCTTTGCGCGGCCTCCTGAGCATCGTTATTTGTTGCACAGGAGTCTGCGCTTTCGTGTTCTCCCTTGGCCTTGCGCTGTTAGCGCTGCCCATCCTCTGACATCATTTCATGTCGGCTAGTGCGGTTCGCGATGCCCATGAATGCCAGCCCCGCAGTGTCTTAACATTGTTAAAACACTGCGGGGCTGGGATTCATGGCCTGGCGCAGTACATATGTTCGCCTCTCGCTTGGGTTCTTACACCCGCTTCAGACTATGCGGCGTCAGCTGATCCCTTATCGCATGCCACGGCCATGAAGACGCACAGTCCGAAGAAGGCGGAAGGAGATGAGGGACAGGCGAAGAAATGCACCGTTCATGCCCATCAATCACACCCTCGCAGTCCAAATAAATAAGACACCGAGGGGCGTTGTGTGGGGCAAGGCGGCCGCAGAGGCGCAGGCAGCCAAACAATGATGCCAGAAGACGGGCAGCGCTACCAAGGAGCTTGTTGCGTGTCAATACAAAGGAAAATCACACCTGAGGGACGTTTTAATGGTCGCAGAGGACTCATTTTAGACGTGTTCAGTTCAACATGGGCAAGGAGAATAAGTTTCTGAGCCACCTTGCACACATGCAGCATTACTGTCGTACAAGGTGGCTGTAAAACGTAAAAACGCCTGGGGAAGGGGGGACAGGTTTCCTTCAATTTCAGTTCTTGTGTCTGCGTGGCTGTTGCAGGACACGTTGCCGGCTACACAGCAGGGGAACAGCTGGCGGTGCTGAACCCCACTGACACATTGGCTGGTGTTTGGCTCTGTGCAGCTAGCACATCTGGGCCCCAACTGGCGGTGTTAGAGCCCAGGGTCAGCAGGAGGAGGAGAGGGAGCAGAGTGTAGGCCGAAGCCTGCACTGGTGCAAGTTGAAAGGGAAACTTTAACCCCCCCCCAGGCGTTTGTAGCTGAAAGAGCCATCGTGTACAGCACTAATGCTGGAAAAGGTAAACTTAGCTCTTTTAATTATGGTCCTTGCACATGCTGAACCTAACACTTATGAAAAGTGTCCCCTCCTACCGTGATACCGTCCGGTTGGTGGAACTTTCCTTTGTGATGTGACGCAGCACAGCCGTCATTCTTACCCCCTTGGCGCCGTGCGCCGCCTCCTCAGCGTTGTTTGAATCAGTCCCGGAGCCTGCGCTTTTAGGTTAGCCCTTGGCCATGCACACATTTTGCGCTGCCCGTCTTCTGACATCATTTGGTGTCAGGCTGGCTGCGCCAGTGCGGCCGCGCTGGACGAGATCCCGCCTCGCAGTGTCATCTAATGTAATCCCACCGCGGGCCTGGGATCCGTGGCCATGCGCAGTGCATATCCTCACCTCTCACTCCCCTCCCTATGGCTTCTTCAGACTGTGCGGTGTCACGGCCGTGGCATGCTATTAGGGACCAGCTGACACCGCACAGTCTGAAGAAGCCATAGGGAGATGAGTGAGAGGTGGAGGTTCAGATATGCACTGCGCATGTCCATGGATCTCAGGCCCCCAGTGGGATTAAATCAGAAGACACTACGAGGCGGGATTTCGTCCAGCGCGGCCGCACAGGCGCAGCCAGCCTGACACCAAATGATGTCAGAAGACGGGCAGCGCAAAAAGTGTGCATGGCCAAGGGCTAACCTAACAGCGCAGGCTCCGGGACTGATTCAAACAACGCTGAGGAGGCGGCGCACGGCGCCAAGGGGGTAAGAATGACGGCTGTGCTGCGTCACATCACAAAGGAAAGTTCCACCAACCGGACGGTATCACGGTAGGAGGGGACACTTTTCATAAGTGTTAGGTTCAGCATGTGCAAGGACCACCACGAAAAGAGGCACTTTTTCCCTTTGCATCATTACTGCTGCACAAGGTGATTCCTTCAGTAACAAACGCCTGGGGGGGGGGACAGGTTCCCTTAAATTTAACTTGTTGTGCCTGCGTGGCGGTCGCAGTACACGTTGCCGGCTGCACAGCAGGGGAACAGCTGGCGGTGCTGAACCCCACTAACACATTGGCGAGGTGTTTGGCTCTGTGCGGACAGCACTCCTGGACAGCAACTAGCGGTGTTGGAGCCCAGGGACAGGTCGAGGAGGAAGAGGTGGAGGAGGTAGGAGGAGGTAGGAGGGATTGCCACACACACAGCAGGGGACCAGCTGACGTTACTGAACCCCAATAACAGAGGAGCGACTGTTGGGACTGTGCGGACAGCACTTCTGGACGGCAACTAGCGGTGTTGGAGCCCAGGGACAGGTGGAGGAGGAGGAGGTGGAGGAGGTAGGAGGAGGTAGGAGGGATTGCCACACACACAGCAGGGGAACAGCTGACGTTACTGAACTCCAATAACAGAGGAGCGACTGTTGGGACTGTGCGGACAGCACTTCTGGACGGCAACTAGCGGTGTTGGAGCCCAGGGACAGGTGGAGGAGGAGGAGGTGGAGGAGGTAGGAGGAGGTAGGAGGGATTGCCACACACACAGCAGGGGAGCAGCTGACATTACTGAACCCCAATAACAGAGGAGGGACTGTTGGGACTGTGCGGACAGCACTTCTGGACGGCAACTAGCGGTGTTGGAGCCCAGGGACAGGTGGAGGAGGAGGAGGTGGAGGAGGTAGGAGGAGGTAGGAGGGATTGCCACACACACAGCAGGGGAACAGCTGACGTTACTGAACCCCAATAACAGAGGAGCGACTGTTGGGACTGTGCGGACAGCACTTCTGGACGGCAACTAGCGGTGTTGGAGCCCAGGGACAGGTGGAGGAGGAGGAGGTGGAGGAGGTAGGAGGAGGTAGGAGGGATTGCCACACACACAGCAGGGGAACAGCTGACGTTACTGAACCCCAATAACAGAGGAGCGACTGTTGGGACGGTGCGGACAGCACTTCTGGATGGCAACTAGCGGTGTTGGAGCCCAGGGACAGGTGGAGGAGGAGGAGGTGGAGGAGGTAGGAGGAGGTAGGAGGGATTGCCACACACACAGCAGGGGAACAGCTGACGTTACTGAACCCCAATAACAGAGGAGGGACTGTTGGGACTGTGCGGACAGCACTTCTGGACGGCAACTAGCGGTGTTGGAGCCCAGGGACAGGTGGAGGAGGAGGAGGTGGAGGAGGTAGGAGGAGGTAGGAGGGATTGCCACACACACAGCAGGGGAACAGCTGACGTTACTGAACCCCAATAACAGAGGAGGGACTGTTGGGACTGTGCGGACAGCACTTCTGGACGGCAACTAGCGGTGTTGGAGCCCAGGGACAGGTGGAGGAGGAGGAGGTGGAGGAGGTAGGAGGAGGTAGGAGGGATTGCCACACACACAGCAGGGGAACAGCTGACGTTACTGAACCCCAATAACAGAGGAGGGACTGTTGGGACTGTGCGGACAGCACTTCTGGACGGCAACTAGCGGTGTTGGAGCCCAGGGACAGGTGGAGGAGGAGGAGGTGGAGGAGGTAGGAGGAGGTAGGAGGGATTGCCACACACACAGCAGGGGAACAGCTGACGTTACTGAACCCCAATAACAGAGGAGCGACTGTTGGGACTGTGCGGACAGCACTTCTGGACGGCAACAAGCGGTGTTGGAGCCCAGGGACAGGTGGAAAAGCAGAGGAACACAATGTAGGCCGAAGCCTGATTGGAGAAAGTTGAAAGGGAACCTTTAACACCCCCCCAAGGTGTTTGTAGCTGAAAGAGCCAGCTTGTGCAGCACAAAAGATGCAAAAGGAAAAGGTGGCTCTTTTCATTATGCTCCTTGCAAACACAGAACTAAACACTTATAAAATGTGTCCCCTGAAACCGTGAGACCGTCCCGGAGGTGGGACTTTCCTTCGTAATATGACGCAGCACAGCCATCATTCTTACCCCCCCGGGGCCGTGCCACAGCTCCTCAGCGTTGTTTGATTCCGTCCCGGAGCCTGCACTGTTATGTTATCCCTTGGCCAGGCACACTTAGCGCTGCCCATCTTCTGACATCATTTGGTGTCAGGCTGGCTGCGCCTGTGCGGACGCCCTGGCCGAGAGCCCGCCTCGCAGTGTCGTCTAATGTAATCCCACCGCGGGCCTGAAATCCATGGCCATGCGCAGTGCATATCCTCGCCTCTCACTCCCCTCCCTACGGCTTCTTAAGACTGTGCGGTGTCACGGCCGTGGCATGCTATTAGGGACCAGCTGACACCGCACAGTCTGAAGAAGCCGTAGGGAGATGAGTGAGAGGTGGAGGTTCAGATATGCACTGCGCATGTCCATGGATCTCAGGCCCCCAGTGGGATTAAATCAGAAGACACTGCGAGGCGGGCTCTCGGCCAGCGCGGCCGCACAGGCGCAGCCATCCTGACACCAAATGATGTCAGAAGACGGGCAGCGCTAAGTGTGCCTGGCCACGGGATAACATAACAGCGCAGGCTCCGGGACAGAATCAAACAACGCTGAGGAGCCGGGGCACGGCGCCAAGGGGGTAGGAATGACGGCTGTGCTGCGTCATATTACGAAGGAAAGTCCCACCTCCGGGACGGTTTTACGGTATCAGTGGACACATTTTATAAGTGTTAAGTTCTGCGTGTGCAAGGAGCTAAACAAAAATAGCTACCTTTTCCTTGTGCAACATTACTGCTGCACAAGGTGACTCTTTCAGTAACAAACGCCTTGGGGGGGGGGGACAGATTCCCTTACATTTCAGTTGTTGTGTCAGCGTGGCGGTCGCAGGACACATTGCCGGCTACACAGCTGGGGATCAGCTGACGTTACTGAAACCCAATAACACTGGGTCGTATGTTTTGACTGTGCAGACGGCACTTCTGAGCCTCAACTGGCGGTGTTGGAGCCCAGGATTTTAAGTTCAGGTGGTAGAAAGATGAACACAACAGGAGACCTGGATAACGTAGACAGTGACCTAATTATTTAATCAGGAAGAGGAGTGGCAAATTCCTGCGAGATCCAGGCCTTGTTCATTTTCAGGAAAGTAAGCCGGTCAACGTTATCGGAGGATAGTCGCATGCGACGGTCAGTTAGTACACCACCTGCAGCACTAAAGACACGTTCCGATAATACACTGGCCGCAGGGCAAGACAGCACCTCCAATGCATACTGGCTTAGCTCTGGCCATGTATCCAGCTTTGAGACCCAAAACTTGAAAGGTGAAGAGCCGTCTGGACGTACAGCAAGAGGGCAAGACATGTAGTCTGTCACCATCTGACGGAACCGTTGCCTCCTGCTGACTGGAGCCGTCTGTGATGGTGTAGACTTTTGTGGCGGGCACAGAAAACTGTGCCACAGTTGGGCCATACTGGTCTTGCCTTGGGCAGAGGCACTGCTTCTGCTCCCTCTTTGTGCAGAGCCTCCACCACTGCCTGGACGCACTGAGCTGCTTTGGAATGCACTAGCAGCACTTCTCTCAGTTGGAATGGAGAAGATGATGGAATTCTCCAGTGTGTCTTGGTACTCCCGCATTTTTCGCTCCCGGTTCAACGGTGTGATGATGCTTTCTACGTTGTCCCGGTAGCGAGGATCGAGGAGGGTGAACACCCAATAATCAGACATGTTGAGAATGTGGGCGATGCGGCGGTCGTTTCTAAGGCACTGCAGCATGTAATCCACCATGTGCTGCAGACTGCCAACTGCCCAAGAAACGCTGTCCCCTGCTGGAGGCGTGATCTCTGCCCGCTCGTCATCACCCCACCCTCGCTGTACACACTGAGTACTGGACAATTGTGTAACTCCCTCCTCTGGACGGATGTCTTCCTCCTCCATTGACTCCTCCTCATCCTCCTCACAAACTGTCCCCTGCCTACGCGTTTGTGAGGAACCACATGGCGCTGACTGTCCAGAAGATGATGGAAATGCTGAATCCTCATCCTCCACCTCTTCCACAACATCATCCCTTAGCGCTTGCAGTGATTTTTCAAGCAGGCAGATAAGGGGGACAGTCATGCTGACTAGTGCATCATCTGCACTCGCCATCTGCGTGGAATAATCAAAGGGACGCAAAACCTGGCAGACGTCATTCATAGTGGCCCACTCTGTGGTTGTGAAGTCTGTACGGCGCTGAGTGCGACTTCTTTGCGCCTGAAGCAGCTGGTCCTCCATTACAGCTTGCTGCTGCTCACACAACCGCTCCAACATATGTAACGTGGAATTCCACCTGGTAGGTAGGTCACATATGATGCGATGTTCCGGCAGGCGGTGTCGGCGCTGCAGAGCCGCAATGCGCGCTTTTGCCGTGCTGGAACGCCGCAAGTGAGCACACTCTAGGCGGACCTTGTGCAGCAGTGCATCAAGATCCGGATAGTCCCTCAAAAAACTCTGCATGACCAAATTGAGCACATGTGCCAGACATGGGATGTGAGTGAGGTTGCCGAGGCCCAGAGCTGCCACCAGATTTCGGCCATTATCACACACTACCATGCCTGGCTGGAGATTCGCTGGCACAAACCACACATCGCTCTCCTGCTTGATGGCATTCCAGAGCTCCTGCGCTGTGTGGCTTCGATTCCCCAAATAAATTAATTTCAAGATGGCCTGTTGACGTTTGGCCACGGCTGTGCTCATGTCGGTCGTAACAGGTAAACGTTCATCACGGGTCCATGTGGAGGTGGACTGTGACGGCTCCTGCAGCGATGATTCTGAGGAACTAGTGTAAGAGGAGGAGTCAATGCGTACAGAATGGATTCCTGCAATCCTTGGAGTGGGCAGGACACGTCCTGCGCCACTCGCACGATCTGTACCCGGCTCAACGACATTAACCCAATGGGCAGTGATGGAAAGGTATCGCCCCTGTCCATGTTGACTGGTCCACGCATCGGTGGTGAGGTGGACCTTGCTACTGACGGCGTTCAGTAGCGCGTGTTTTATGTGTCCCTCCACATGCTTGTGCAGGGCAGGGACGGCTTGCCTGCTGAAGTAAAAGCGGCTGGGCACATTGTACTGTGGGACTGCCAATGACATCAAGTCACGGAAGCTGTCAGTCTCCACCAGCCTGAATGACAGCATTTCCAGTGACAGAAGTTTGGCAATGCCTGCAGTCAGAGCCTGTGCTCGTGGGTGGTTTGACGAGAAAGGCCGCCTTTTCTCCCATGCCTGTACTACCGATGGCTGTAGACTGGGCTGGGAGTGTGTGGATGACTGGGAAAGTGGTGCTGCGGGTGGAATTACAGCGGGTCTGTGGACAACAGGGCCAGAGGTTCTTCCATGGCGATCCTGGGAGGAAGCCGAACCAGCTGCGTGTGAGCTGGAGGAAGAGGCAACACGAGCTGAAGAGGTGGTAGCTGCCGCTGTTGGTTGGCCTAGCTCTTCAGTGTGTTTTTCTAACTCCGCCACGTGCCTGGTGTGCACATGTTTCCACATGTTGGAGGTATTGAGGTTGCTGACATTTTTCCCTCTTTTGACTTTTTGATGACACACCTTGCATTTGACATAGCAAATGTCATCTGCAACTGTGTCAAAAAAGGACCAGGCACTGCAAGTCTTGGGAGCGCCCTTTTTGGCTTTTGGAAGAGACATGCTCCTAACGGGTGCCAAAGCGGAGGCTGCAGGATCCGCAGTCTTCCCCCTCCCTCTCCCTCTTTGGGCCGTACGAGGAATCTCTTCCTCAGAGCTGCTCCCACCACCTTCCTGTCCCTCACACCAAGATGGGTCAAGGACCTCATCATCTACACTACCCTCTGCCCCCAACTGCTCCTCCTGGGTAGTCTCAGCAGCAGAGCACGCACCAGTAAGTGGCACCTGAGTGTCATCATCAGCTGATGCGGCCTGCGATGTGGTGAACGGAGCCACTGGCCCACCCGCCTCTTCAGAGGAAGAGAGAAAAAGCTGTTGGGCATCACTGCACCCTGCCTCTTCTTCCATTTCTCCAATGCTGCTTGGCTGGCCCCCTGTTTCCAAGCCAAGAGATTCAGAGAACAGAAGTAGAGACGGCTCCTGTCCTGGGCTCTCTGTCTGCCTGGGCAATTTGGCAGGTGGTGAAGAGACAGATGGCTGCTCTCCAGTGCTCTGTGTCTGAGAGGATGTGGCACTAATTGAAGTTGATGCATTAGCTGCCATCCATCCGACAACGGCTTCAATTTGTTCTTCACGCAGCAGCGGTGTACGACGCTCTGACACAAAGCTGCGCATGAATGACTGTTGCCTGGTGAAAGTGGGTGCTGATGATTCACCGGTGCCCGCAGCAGGCACAGAATCCCCATGTCCCCTCCCTGCTCCGCGCCCACGCCCACGCCCACGTGCCTTACTCACTGCCTTCTTCATCTTGGTTGACTGATAAAGATAAGCAGAAAAGTACTAACGGCTTTGTGTGCTTATTCCTGAACAACTCCTCCTAACAGGTATAAGAAACACTAATTTTCTAAAGTGTGGACTAGACTTTAATATGAGCTAATGTGGCCTACACAAATGTAAAGTGGCGTCACTGGTGTGTTTGGTGAACTTTATTATTTATTTATTTTTTGGGGGCTGAACTGACAACAGATAGAGCTGCAGTCACACAGAGACCGTGCAGACAGCCGAAAACGGCGCTGCAAGGCCCAAAAACCCTCCTCTACGTTATCCTATGTAGTGTTTTTCCACAAGTTAGCTGGAGACGGGTGGAAAGACACTAATAGGAATTTTTTGAAAAAATGTGCAGCAGCCTGCACTACTTAAAACAAAATGAAAATTGATTTTGCGGTATGACGCAGTGAAGAACCCTGAGCTGGAGACAACCAGGCTATGGCTGCTCACAGACTACAGGGCGAGCTGCAGTCACACGGAGACCGTGCAGACAGCCGTAAACGGCGCTGCAAGGCCCAAAAACCCTCCTCTACGTTATCCTATGTAGTGTTTTTCCACAAATTAGCTGGAGACGGGTGGAAAGACACTAAAAGGATTTTTTTAAAAAAATTAGCAGCAGACTACACTACTTGGAAAAAAAAAAAAAAAAGAACAGTATGAGGCAATGAACCACCCTCCCTGAACTGAATACAACCAGCTATGGATGGCCTATGTGGCTGCACTCAGACTAGAGAGTGGGCTGCACTCACACACACACACACACAGACCTTGCAGATCGCTGTGAAAACAGCGCTACAAGGCAAAAGCAAGGTGAATAGTAGGTGAACACAGCGGTTGCTAAATTAGCCTTTGGAAAGCACAAAGAAGCAAATCGCTATCTCTAAACTGGCTAGGGTTAGGGTTAGGGCTAGGGTTGGGCTAGGGTTAGGGCTAGGGTTAGGGCTAGGGTTGGGGCTAGGGTTAGGGCTAGGGTTAGGGCTAGTGTTACGGCTAGTGTTAGGGCTAGTGATAGAGCTAGGGTTATTGCTCGGGTTAGGGCTAGGGTTAGGGCTGGGGCTAGGGTTGGGGCTACAGTTAGGGTTGGGGCTAAAGATAGGGTTAGGGTTTGGATTACATTTACGGTTGGGAATAGGGTTGGGTGTGTCTGGGTTAGAGGAGTGGTTAGGGTTACTGTTGGGATTAGGGTAAGGGGTGTGTTTGGATTAGGGTTTCAGTTAAAATTGGGGGGTTTCCACTGTTTAGGCACATCAGGGGCTCTCCAAACGGGACATGGCATCCGATCTGAATTCCAGCCAATTCTGCATTGAAAAAGGAAAACAGTGCTCCTTCCCTTCAGAGCTCTCCCGTGTGCCCAAACAGGGGTTTACCCCAACATATGGGGTATCAGCGTACTCAGGACAAATTGGACATCATCTTTTGGGGTCCAAGTTCTCCTGCTACCCTTGGGAAAATACAAAACTGGGGGCCAAAAAATAAGTTTTGTGGGAAAAAAAGATTTTTTATTTTCACGGCTCTGCGTTGTAAACTGTAATGAAACACTTGGGGGTTCAAAGTTCTCACAACACATCTAGATAAGTTCCTTGGGGGGTCTAGTTTCCGATATGGGGTCACTTGTGGAGGGTTTGTACTGTTTGGGTACATCAGGGGTTCTGCAAATGCAACGTGATGCCTGCAGACCAATCCATTTAAGTCTGCATTCCAAATGGCGCTCCTTCCCTTCCGAGCTCTGTCATGCGCCCAAACAGTGGTTCCCCCCCACATATAGGGTATCAGCGTACTCAGGACAAATTGGACAACAACTTTTGGGGTCCAATTTATCCTGATACCCTTGTGAAAATACAAAACTGGGGGCTAAAATTCATTTTTGTGAAAAAAAAAGAATTTTTATTTTCACGGCTCTGCGTTATAAACTGTAGTGAAACACTTGGGGGTTCAAAGTTCTCACAACACATCTAGATAAGTTCCTTGGGGGATCTAGTTTCCAAAATGGGGTCACTTGTGGGGGGTTTGTACTGTTTGGGTACATCAGGGGCTCTGCAAATGCAACGTGACGCCTGCAGACCAATCCATTTAAGTCTGCATTCCAAATGGCGCTCCTTCCCTTCCGAGCTCTGTCATGCGCCCAAACAGTGGTTCCCCCCCACATATGGGGTATTAGAATACTCAGGACAAACTGGACAACAACTTTTGGAGTCCAATTTATCCTGATACCCTTGTGAAAATACAAAACTGGGGGCTAAAAATCATTTTTGTGAAAAAAATAATAATTTTTATTTTCACGGCTCTGCGTTATAAACTGTAGTGAAACACTTGGGGGTTCAAAGCTCTCAAAACACATCTAGATAAGTTCCTTAGGGGGTCTACTTTCCAAAATGGTGTCACTTGTGGGGGTTTTTAATGTTTAGGCACATCAGGGGCTCTCCAAACGCAACATGGCATCCCATCTTAATTCCAGTCAATTTTGCATTGAAAAGTAAAATAGCGCTCCTTCCCTTCCGAGCTCTGCTATGCGCCCAAACAGTGGTTTACCCCCACATATGGGGTATCATCGTACTCAGGACAAATTGCACAACAACTTTTGTGGTCTAATTTCTTCTCTTACCCTTGGGGAAATAAAAAAATGGGGGCGAAAAAATCATTTTTGTGAAAAAAAATCATTTTTTATTTTTACGGCTCTGCATTATAAACTTTTGTGAAGCACTTGTTGGGTCAAAGTGCTCAACACACATCTAGATAAGTTCCGTAAGGGGTCTACTTTCCAAAATGATGTCACTTGTACAGGGTTTCAATGTTTAGGCACATCAGGGGCTCTCCAAATGCAACATGGCGTCCCATCTCAATTCCAGTCAATTTTGCATTGAAAAGTCAAATGGCGCTCCTTCCCTTCCGAGCTCTGCCCTGCGCCCAAACTATGGTTTACACCCACATATGGGGTATCAGCGTACTCAGGACAAATTGCACAACAATTTTTCGGGTCCAATTTCTTCTCTTACTCTTGTGAAAATAAAAAATTGGGGGCGAAAAGATCATTTTTGTGAAAAAATATGATTTTTTATTTTTACGGCTCTGCATTATAAACTTCTGTGAAGCACTTGTTGGGTCAAAGTGCTCAACACACATCTAGATAAGTTCCTTAAGGGGTCTACTTTCCAAAATGGTGTCACTTGTACAGGGTTTCAATGTTTAGGCACATCAGGGGCTCTCCAAACGCAACATGGCGTCCCATCTCAATTCCAGTCAATTTTGCATTGAAAAGTCAAATGGCGCTCCTTCCCTTCCGAGCTCTGCCCTGCGCCCAAACAATGGTTTACACCCACATATGGGGTATCAGCATACTCAGGACAAATTGCACAACAATTTTTCGGGTCCAATTTCTTCTCTTACCCTTGGGAAAATAAAAAATTGGGGGCGAAAAGATCATTTTTGTGAAAAAATATGATTTTTTATTTTTACGGCTCTGCATTATAAACTTCTGTGAAGCACTTGTTGAGTCAAAGTGCTCACCACACATCTAGATAAGATCCTTAGGGGGTCTACTTTCCAAAATGGTGTCACTTGTGGGGGGTTTCAGTGTTTAGGCACATCAGGGGCTCTCCAAATGCAACATGGCGTCCCATCTCAATTCCAGTCAATTTTGCATTGAAAAGTCAAATGGCGCTCCTTTCCTTCCGAGCTCTGCCATGCGCCCAAACAGTGGTTTACCCCCACATATGGGGTATCAGCGTACTCAGGACAAATTGTACAACAAATTTTGGGGTCTATTTTCTCCTGTTACCCTTGGTAAAATAAAACAAATTGGAGCTGAAATAAATTTTGTGTGAAAAAAAGTTAAATGTTTATTTTTATTTAAACATTCCAAAAATTCCTGTGAAACACCTGAAGGGTTAATAAACTTTTTGAAAGTTGTTTTGAGTACCTTGAGGGGTGCAGTTTTTAGAATGGTGTCAAACTTGGGTATTTTCTATCATATAGACCCCTCAAAATTACTTCAAATGAGATGTGGTCCCTAAAAAAAAATGGTGTTGTAAAAATGAGAAATTGCTGGTCAACTTTGAACCCTTATAACTCCGTCACAAAAAAAAATTTTGGTTCCAAAATTGTGCTGATGTAAAGTAGACATGTGGTAAATGTTACTTATTAAGTATTTTATGTGACATATGTCTGTGATTTAAGGGCATAAAAATTCAAAATTGGAAAATTGCGAAATTTTCAAAATTTTCGCCAAATATTCGTTTTTTTCACAAATAAACGCAAGTTATATCGAAGAAATTTTACCACTATCATGAAGTACAATATGTCACGAGAAAACAGTGTCTGAATCGCCAAGATCCGTTGAAGCGTTCCAGAGTTATAACCTCATAAATGGACAGTGGTCAGAATTGTAAAAATTGGCCCGGTCATTAACGTGCAAACCACCCTTGGGGGTGAAGGGGTTAAAAAAAGTAACCATTACTGACTACCAAATTTTTGGTTCTTGATTTCTTTTAGTGTTTCTTAAAGGGAAGGTGCCACCAGTTTTCTTGTAGTTTGTTTTTTTGTGAAATTAAGCTTAAAATAGTAAATAAAATGTACTAATGCAATGTTTGCACTGTTTGCAAACATTTCTATATGAAAAATATTATATATTTTCTTACAAATATATATATTGACCACTAGGGGGAGCATTTTCCGTTTTAGACCTCAAGCAGCTATAGTAAGACTTACCAGCTTTACTGTTAGCTGGAAAATTTGGGCAGTAACTGCTGACATCAGCATTTCCCTCCCCTTTTGGGTGGTCTAATATCCCTGGGGCAGAATGAAGAGCAGCATCACAGGGCAGCGCCATTTTGTGTGTGACTGCTCTGTGATCTGCTATCACCAGCAGTTACTGCATCAGAAGCACAGTTAGTTTATGTGGTGTTTATGTATGGAGCAGCATTGTCTGTGCAGAGCTGTCTGTGACTCATCCCTCAGTAAGATAAGAAGGAGCTCCAGGTCTGCAGTGAATGGCCAGGCATTGTGGAGGGAGGGGAGAGATACATTGTATGGCTGAGAGAGGTGTCAGGTGTCACCTCTCTCTGCAGGCTGGGAATGCAGCTTAATGGAGTGAATGGAGCTCCTGTGATAGAGAGTAAGTGGAGCTGGGCAGAGAGCACTGGGCTATAATAAAATGGCTGCTAGTCACACCTACAGCAGTGAGTTGTGCAGCCCACAGAGGCATGCCCAGCTCACTGCTAACGCCTCTCCAATGTTAAAGATAGGGTCAGCGCCGGTCTATTAGCTCCTATGTCCATGGGGTGCTGTAAAATGACACTGTTAGTGCCCTGCTACTGCTGTGAAACCAAGATGTCAGCCCCCAGTTCCTTCTTTAAACACATATAACACACAAAATCTGTTTCACATGCATTTAAAACTTGGTTATAGCAGCATGTTATGCTACATTACAGTGATTTATTAATGATCTACAAACGCGGTACCTTGCCTTTAAAGCCAGAAAGTTGCCATTTGAAATGACTTTAGTTTTGTGCCATATCTGTGATCTGCTGTTTTTTCTTCAGTGATTGCATAATTTTTGCAAGGGGTTGTACAAGAGTCTCAATGCATCTATGATGATCACCCTTGCCACTGTGTCATGCTCGCGCCCAGACTGGTTGGTGTGGGCGTGCGGGGGGGGTGGCCCCACTGGACCACTGACCAGACTTCCCTGGAAGGGGCGTAACTAAGTAGCTTCCTAGGTGTTCGCTGGAGCCTCCTTTGATGAGGTCAGACTTGTGCAATAGGAAGCCACCAGGTACCACTCCAGGGTGGAGTCTGACCGTGGATGCTGATCCCACCAGGGAACAAGACACAGCAGGCAGAAACGGCTGTGACACTGGCTGACAGATGGGCATGGCAGAGGCCCTGACGGGCAGACTGGCTTGACGGAGATACAGGCAGGCAGACGGGCACGGCTGGCACTCTGGCAGACAGGCAGGCACGGCTGGCACTCTGGCAGACAAGCGGACAGGGCTGATACTCTGGTAGGAACTGGTATACAGGCGGGTGTATGGAAACAGGTAAGAACCTGTTCAGACTGGAGGGTATAAAGAAACAGGTAGAGACCTGTACGGCAGGTTGCTGAACAGAGGTAGAGCAAGAGCAGACGCAAAGCAGAATCACAGGAGGCAGAATAAGAGCAGGAAGGTGAAGACGGAGCTAAGAGCAAAGAAGGAGAAGGCAGAGCTAAGAGCAGAGAAGGAGAAGGCAGAGCCAAGAGCAGAGATGCTGGAGGCAGAGCTGAGAGCAGACGCTGGAGGCGGAGCCAAGAGCAGAGACACTGTAGGCGGAGCCAAGAGTGGAGATGCTGGAGGCGGAGCCAAAAGAGATGCTGGAGGCAGAGCCAAGATGCTGGAGGCGGAGCCAAGAGCAGAGACGCTGGAGGCTGAGCCAAAAGCGGAGACGCTGGAGGCGGAGCCAAGAGCGGAGACGCTGGAGGCAGAGCCAAGAGTGGAGATGCTGGAGGCAGAGCCAAGAGTGGAGATGCTGGAGGCGGGGCCAAGAGGGGAGATGCTGGAGGCGGAGCCAAGAGCAGAGATGCTGGAGGCGGAGCCAACAGCGGAGATGCTGGAGGCGGAGCCAGGAGCTTAGACGCTGGAGGCAGAGCCAAGAGCCAGAACCACAGAAGGCAATGCCAAGAGTCAGAAGGCAGGGATCCACAGATAGTGGTGAGCAAAGCAGAGAAGCACAGAACCACAGTGTAGTGGCGAACAGAGCAGAGAGATGCAGAGCCACAGACAGTGGTGAACACAGCAGAAAGATAAGGCGGAGGTACACACAGCAGAGTGGGAAATGATAAATGACAAAAAAGGAGCAGGAACGGACATAGACCAGAGTACAGACAGGAACAGACATAGACCAGAGTTCAGACAGGAACGGACACAGATACACAAACAGATCACAGATGAAGGCCTGCAAATTGCAGCCCTCAGAGACAGAGACAGACACGACCTGGCAGATCAGTAGCAAATGCTAACTGAGGGAAAAGGTTTGCACAGGCATCCTCTAATGGGTGAGGATGCCTCTAGTATCAGAGGCCTCTAGGCTATTGGCCAAGGACACCTTAGGGAGGTGCACACAGTCTCAATAAGAATCTGGAGTTGATGGCGCCGCTCCCCTATGCACACAGCCTGGAAGTGTACATACAGTAAGCGGCCATGGAGCCGGCAGCAGACAGATCTCACAGCATGGCACTGTGGCACTGGATGAGTTGATGTAGCAGTCAGGTGGGGGATAGAAGGCCATGCAGTGATGCCGGCAGGGTTGTTACACACTGCTTTGTGTTACGCTCAACTGCCAAATATTGCAAGACACCTAATGCCGATCCCCAAAGTGCACTGGCAGTTTCTGCAACATTATTAAGACAAAAGAGTCACATTATGGCAACTGATATCAAATATGTATATTTTTGTGATGGGACAAGAAGGGGTTAAAGAATAGCACTTTAGTACATATAATTTATAAAACATAAAATATGTAAAATTTTTAGCTACTGGATTCCAACATCATATTAAAATATTTTTGATCTAAGATTCAGTTGTGATCAGGACCAATGGAAAACAATAAATATATCAAATTGAGTACTTCGTGAAAAACTGAGTGTATTGCATCGCAGCATCCAATATATAAAAAAGCCACATCAACATTTTATTTATATACAGTAAATTAACTTTCTCTTCCTTTTATACTTTTCCTTTTCCTTCTTGTGAAATGTTATGCTCATTATGGAAGAATAACTACTACCCTTTATATTTCAAGTAGAATCTATGAAATTAGATGGCTGCAGCAAATCTTTAGATAATTTACTAGCAAAAGCCATAACCACATTATCATAAGTGGTATCATATTTGATTAAAAATAATGTACTTATTTGTTGGGATAAGTGGCTTAATTTACATACTGTACGGCTAATTTGGTAAATGAAGACCTGCTTGAGATAATTCATACACAAGTGCAATCAATTTTGAAAAATGACACTATTGCTATTTTTCATTTCTATGTTCAGTATTTTTATTTCTATGTTATGCATTTTAAAGGGAAGGTGCCACAATTTTGTTTTTGTATTAAAAATGATTGTTTTTCCAAATAAAGGCAAGACTACTTAAGAAGGCTGTTCCACATTATTAAGCAGCCTACATTTTTTGCCAAAATGGTAAAGAAAAATGATGCAGGGTCCTTCAGAGGTGCGTAAGCCATCCTGTCGACCACCTCTATCCACTGCACACAAGCAGAAATGGCTCCAGGGGCCAAACGATACATGAAGACTGACTTCCAAACTGTTTTGTTCACCGATGAGTGCCGTGCAACGCTCGATGGTCCAGCTGGATGGAGTGGAGGATGGCTGGTTGATGGACACCCCATGAAAACACGGCTAAGGTGCCAACAAGGAGGAGGTAGAGTAATGTTTTGGGCTGGAATCATGGGGAGAGAGATTGTCGGCCCCTTTATGATCCCTGAAGGGTAAAGATGAACTCCATAATCTATGTGGAGTTTCTAAAACAACACTTCCTGCCATGGTTCAAGAGGAAGAACTGTGCTTTCCGCAGCAAGATCATTTTCATGCATGATAATGCACCGTCTCATGCTGCAAAAAACACATCTGCATCTCTGGCTGCTATGGGCATAAAGGAGGACAAACTTATGGTGTGGCCACCATCATCCCCTGACCTCACCCCCATTGAGAACCTCTGGAGCATCATCAAAAGGAGTGTCTATGATGGCGGGAGGCAGTTCACATCTAAGCAACAGCTCTGGGAGGGGATTCTGTCCACATGCAAAACAATTGAAGCAGAAACCATCCAAAAACTGACAAATTCAATGGACGAGAGAGTTCAGAAGCTTCTTTTGAACAAGGGGTCCTATGTGCAAATGTAACATCACCTAGAATAAAGTTTTCACTTGAAAACTGTTTGATTTCATTTTGTAATAAGCTGATAATGCTTATAACTTCACAAGTGGACATTTTTTTGTTCAAAATTAAAAAAAAAGGTTGAAAACTCTGCTGTGCATAATAATTTGGAACATGCACTTTTGAGTGTTTATTTTATTTAAAAAGATACTGTTTTCATAGGCAGTTTGTTCCAAAACATTGCAATTATACTAGAATAGTAGATGACTGGAAAATAACAATGACTGCAATTCAGATAGGTAATTTAGAGAAAATAGGAGGAAATATTATTTGCATAATAATTTTGAACACAGTGTATGGCGGTATTATGTGTGAACAATATGGCGGTATTATGTGTGATCTATATGGCGGTATTATGTGAGAACACTATGGCAGTATTATCTTCAGAAAGAGGACCCATTCTATTGTGGTTCTGGCTGAGCACCTGCACGCGGGTCTGGGGTAATAGAGTGATCCTGAACCTACTGAACCGCTGCACAACCAGCTCTGCCCTCTCCTAGTGTATCATCACTTATCCCCTGCAGATTGTGAGCCCTCGCGGGCTGGGTCCTCCCTCCTTATGTACCCGTGTGCCTTGTTTTTTTGCTCATGTTTAATGTATTTGTCTATATTTGCCCCGTATTTCACATGTAAAGCGCCATGGAATAAATGGCGCTATAAAAATGAATAATAATAATAAATAATAATAATAATAATAGAGGGGGCAGCATGACCTCCAGTTAGGTGCAGTCAGGGGAGGGCTGGTGAGGCAGCTGAAGAGAGGCGTCTCATGTTTATCGTTACTATATGGCTACATTTCCTTCCCAGCGTCACCCCGTATTTCACCTGTCGCCTCGCTTTCACACATCGCCAGGACAGGATCTGAGGACAGGATCTGAGGAGGGGAATGGGGTCTGCATGCAAAGTCTGGATCAGAACAGGTCATCAATCCGCAGAAATGTTTCCTGGATTTCTGTGGAGGAGACGGTCCATCCATGTGTATAAAAGACAACGCTCTATGTACAATCCCTGGCAGCTCCGCGCACCAAATAGGGTGCCCCCCATAGACCAGCACACTGCTCTCCTGAAATACTCTGTGCTGCTGTCACCCTGCTCCCTCCACCATATAGCTCCCAGGATCCTAGCAGTATTTGGTCAGTATTTTACCTCAGTATTTGTAAGCCAAAACCAGGAGTGGGTGATAAATGCAGAAGTGGTGACGTGTTTCTATTATACTTCTCCTCTAATTGTTCCACTCCTGGCTTTGGCTTACAAATACTGATGTAAAATACTGACCAAATACTGCTAATGTGACGGCAGCCTTACTTTGCAGTCACCAACAAAATGGCTGCTCACTGGGTTCCTGAATATCATCCTCTCTTATCCCTTAGCAAACACCCAGAAGGGGAGGAGAGGAGACATCACACACGTCAGCAGACTCCGCCCATAATTACTGCAGTGCTGTAATGTGAGCTATTTGTACACTAGGTTTTTCTGAAATTTCAGCAGCTGCTCCCCCTAGTGTTTAAAAGTGGAAATTCCAAAACTTTTCAAATTATTTTTCATATTTTACTAAATTATAAACAAATGATAATATTTTTTAAGAAAATGTAAACATTAATTCTTTACATTTTTACAATTGCTGTAAAAAAAAATTTTTTGATGGCACCTTCCATTTAAGTTTTATCTCAGATTAGTCACTGTGAAATAAAGACTCAAATGGACAATGGTCAAAACAATCTGTGAAAAAATATATATTTTTCAATCAGAAAAAAACTGGCCTTGCTTTCAGTAGCAACCAAAGTGAAGCCTATATATTCTTAGACCAGTTTAGAAAAATGAATGTTGAATCTTTGTTGGTTGTTTTTATAAATGCCAAATAGAAGCTACAGGTGACTGATCTTCTGAGGATTTTGCTTCTGGTTTTAAGCAAGTTATTTGCTCACCACTTTACTGACACAGACATTACCTTGGACTTGACATCACATATGGCCAACACTGTTCATCAAAAATAACTCCATATCCACAGTTAAGCATGGTGGAGGCAGCATTATGCTTTAGGGCAGTTATTTGGTAGCTGAAACTGGGACACTAGTCAAGGTGTAGGGAATTATGAACTCTTCCATACATCAGTCAATTTTGCAAAAACACCTTCAAGCCTCTGCTTAAAAGTTGCAGATAAAAGGGAATTTCATCTTTTAGCCTGACAATGACCTCAACAAAGAAATGTCTTCGCCAGAAGAGGATCCGAGTTTTGGAATGGTGCAATAAGACCTGAATCCAAATGAGAATCTGTTTGTTGATCTGAAGAGGGCAGTACAGTAAATGTCTTCTTTCTGCTTTCTGCATTGCTAATATGACCCAGACTAGGGCAGCTCCTTGCCATGTTCTCTATCCAAACAAGGTGTATCTGAGCTCAGTGAGCTTACTCTCCTTTCCCATTCTTCTGCTTGCATTTACCTTATATACTCGAGTATAAGCTGAGATTTTCAGCCTTTTTTTAGGCTAAAAGTGCCCCTCTTGGCTTATACTCGAGTCATTGTCCCAGGGGGTCGGCGGGAGAGGGGGAGCAGCGGCTGTCACATCATACTCACCTGCTCCCGGCAAGATCCCTACTTCTCAGATGGTCTCTGACACCGGAAGCTTGTTCCTGTATTCAGTAGTCACATGGTACCGCTCATTAAAGTAATGAATATGGACGAGACTCCACTCCCATAGGGGTGGAGCGCATATTCATTACTTTCATGAGTGGTATAATGTGACCACTGAACACAGGAACAAGCTGCCAGCGCCAGAGACCATCGCATCGGAGAATCAGGGAGCAGGTGAGTATGACGGGGGGTGAGCCATGCGATATTCACCTCTTCCCATTCTACCGCCGGGCTCCGTCTTGCACGTCCTTTGGCTGTGATGTTCAGGTCAGAGGGCATAATGACATGGTTATTGCACGCCCTCTACCTGAAGAGTCACTACAGAGACCAGGAAGACACAGAGGCGCACGGCGGTGGAACGGGGACAGGTGAATATCTCAAGTGCCCGGGGCCTGAGTGGCGAGAGGTGAGTATGTCATTTTTTTTAACAGCAGCATATGGGGCATAATATTCTATGGAGCATCTTATGGGGCCATCAACCTCTGTGCTGCATTATATGGGGCATAATCTATGGAGCATCTTATGGGGCCATCAACCTTTGTGCAACATTATATGGGGCATAATCTATGGAGCATTTTATGGGGCCATCAAACTTTGTGCAGCATAATATGGGGCATAATCTATGGAGCATCTTTTTGGGCCATCAACCTTTGTGCAGCATTATATGGGGCATAATATTTTATGGAGCATCTTATGGGGACATCAATAACCTCTTATGCAGCATTATATGGGGCATATTTTAATATTCAAATTACTAATACTGACCTACAGAGCTATCCATAACCTCTCTCCTCCATATATCTCTGAACTAATCTCCCGATATCTTCCCTCACGTAATCTCTGGTCCTCCCAAGACCTCCTTCTCTCCTCCACACTTATTCGCTCCTCATCCAATCGCCTCCAAGACTTCTCCCGAATATCCCCCATCCTCTGGAATTCTTTGCCTCAACACGTCTGACTATCTACCACATTCGGATCCTTCAGACGGAACCTGAAAACCCATCTCTTCAGGAAAGTCGACAGCCTGCACTGACCCCGCTGCCTCCTCATCACTACCGAAGCTACCCCCTCACCAACACTGGAGCTCCTGCAACCCTCAACCTATTGTCTACTTCCCCATAATCCTGTAGAATGTAAGCCCGCAAGGGCAGGGTCCTTGCCCCTCTGTATCAGTCTGTCATTGTTAGTTTGTTTACTGTAAGTGATATCTGTAATTTGTATGTAACCCATTTTCTTGTACAGCACCATGGAATCAATGGTGCTATATAAATACATAATAATAATAATATGGAGCATCTTGTGCGACCCATCATGAACTGTATGGAGCATTGTATGGGGCTCCTGATTCAATATGGATATTCAAAAACACTTAACTGATGTCTCAATAAATTTTACTTACATTGGTATCTCATTTTGTTTTTGAAATTTACCAGTAGCTGATGCATTTCCCACCCTAGGCTTGTACTTGAGTCAATAAGTTTTCCCAGTTTTTTGTGGCAAAATTAGGGGTCTTGGCTTATACTCGGGTCGGCTTATGCTCGAGTATATACGGTATGTCTTTGCAATCTGACAGATTTGGAGCACCACTGCAAGAAAGAGTGGACAAAGATTGCCAATTCTAGATGTACCATGCTGATAAGCTTCTACCAAAAAGTCTGAAAGCTGTCATAAATTCAAAGTGTACTTCAGCAAAGTACTAGTTTAACCCCTTAGTGACAGAGCCAATTTGGTACTTAATGACTAGGCCAATTTTTACAATTCTGACCACACTTTATGAGGTTATAACTCTGGAACGCTTCAACGGATCCTACTGATTCTGAGATTGTTTTTTTTCGTGACATATTGTACTTCATGTTAGTGGTAACATTTCTTCGATATTACTTGCGATTATTTATGAAAAAAGTGGAAATATGGCAAAAAATTTAAAAATTTAGCAATTTTCAAACTTTGTATTTTTATGCCCTTAAATTAGAGAGATATGTCACAAAAAATAGTTAATAAATAACATTTCCCACATGTCTACTTTACATCAGCACAATTTTGGAAACAATTTTTTTTTTTGTTAGGGAGTTATAAGGGTTAAATTTGACCAGCAATTTCTCATTTTTACAACACCATTTTTTTTTAGGGACCACATCACATTTGAAGTCATTTTGAGGGGTCTATATGATAGAAATTAACCAAGTGTGACTAGTGTTGAGCATTCCGATACCGCAAGTATCGGGTATCGGCCGATACTTGCCGTATCGGAATTCCGATACCGAGATCCGATACTTTTGTTGTATCGGGAATCGGTATCGGGACCATATTAATGTGTAAAATAAAGAATTAAAATAAAAAATATTGATATACTCACCTCTCCGACGCAGCCTGGACATCACCGCTGCTAACCGGCAGCATGCTTTGTTTAAAAATCCCTTCTAGGAATTTAGGACCTGAGGGATGATGTCACGGCTTCTGATTGGTCGCGTGGCGGTCACATGAGCGGCACGCGACCAATCAGAAGCCGTGACGTCATGGAAGGTACTGAACTCGCTCATTTTAAACAAAGCAGGCTGCCGGTTACCAGCGGTGATGTCCAGGCTGCGTCGGAGAGGTGAGTATATCAATATTTTTTATTTTAATTCTTTATTTTACACATTAGTATGGTTCCCAGGGCCTGAAGGAGAGTTTCCTCTCCTTCAGACCCTGGAAACCATCAGGGATACCTTCCAATACTTGAGTCCCATTGACTTGTATTGGTATCGGGTATCGGTATCGGATTACGGTAGATCCGATACTTTGCCGGTATCGGCCGATACTTTCCGATACCGATACTTTCAAGTATCGGACGGTATCGCTCAACACTAAGTGTGACACCATTCTAAAAACTGCACCCCCCAAGGTGCTCAAAACCACATTCAAGAAGTTTATTAACCCTTTACGTGCTTCACAGGAACTGAAACAATGTGGAAGGCAAAAATGAACATTTAACTTTTTTTTGCAAACATTTCACTTCAGAACCATTTTTTTTATTTTCACAAGTGTAAAAACAGAAATTTAACCAAAAATGTTGTTGTGCAATTTCTCCTGAATACGCCATATGTGAGGGTAAACCACTGTTTGGGCGCACCCCAGAGCTTGGAAGAGAAGGAGCGCCGTTTGACTTTTTCAATGCAGAATTGGCTGGAAATGAGATCGGATGCCATGTCACGTTTAGAAAGCCCCTGATGTGCCTAAACAGTGGAAACCCCCCACAAGTGACACCATTTTGGAAACTAGACCCCTTAAGGAACTTATCTAGATGTGTGGTGAGCACTTTGAGCCCCCAAGTGCCTCACAGAAGTTTATAAAGTAGAGCCGTGAAAATAAAAAATCGCATTTGTTTACACAAAAATGGTCTTTTCGCCCACAAATTCTTATTTTCACAAGGGTAACAGGAGAAATTAGACCACAAAAGTTGTTGTGCAATTTCTCCTGAGTATGTTGATTCCCCATATGTGGGGGTAAACCACTGTTTGGGCGCACCGCAGAGCTTGGAAGAGAAGGAATGCCGTTTTACTTTTTCAATGTAGAATTGGCTGGAATTGAGATTGGACGCCATGCCGCGTTTGGAGAGCCCCTGATGTGCCTAAACAGTGGAACCCCCCCACAAGTGACCCCATTTTGGAAACTAGACCCCTTAAGGAACTTAACTAGATGTGTGTTGAGCACTTTAAACCCCCAGGTGCTTCTCAGAAGTTTATAACGTAGAGCCGTGAAAATAAAAAATTGCATTTTTTCTACAAAAATGATCTTTTTGCCCCAAAATTTTTATTTTCACAAGGGTAACAGGAGAATTTAGACCACAAAAGTTGTTGTGCAATTTCTCCTGAGTACACCGATACCCCATATGTGGGGATAAACCACTGTTTGGGCGCACTGCAGAGCTTTGAAGAGAAGGAGTGCCGTTTTACTTTTTCGATGTAGAATTGACTGGAATTGAGATCGGACGCCATGTCGCGTTTGGAGAGCCCCTGATGTGCCTAAACAGTGGAATCCTCCCACAAGTGACACCATTTTGGAAACTAGACCCCATAAGGAACTTATCTAGATGTGTGGTGAGCACTTTAAACCCCAGGTGCTTCACGGAAGTTTATAGCGTAGAGCCGTGAAAATAAAAAGTCGCATTTTTTCTACAGAAATGATGTTTTTGCCCCCAAATTTTTATTTTAACAAGGGTAACAGGAGAAATTAGACCACAAAAGTTGTTGTGCAATTTCTCCTGAGTACGTCGATACCCCATATGTGGGAGTAAACCACTGTTTGGGCGCACCGCAGAGCTTGGAAGAGAAGGAGTGCTGTTTTACTTTTTCAATGTAGAATTGGCTGGAATTGAGATCGGACACCATGTCACGTTTGGAGAGCCCCTGATGTGCCTAAACAGTAGAAACCCCCCACAAGTGACCCCATTTTGGAAACTAGACCACTTAAGGAACTTATCTAGATGTGTGGTGAGCACTTTAAACCCCAAAGTGCTTCACAGAAATTTATAAAGTAGAGCCGTGAAAATAAAAAATCCTTTTTTTTCCTCAAAAATGATTTTTTAGCCTGCAATTTTTTATTTTCTCAAGGGTAATAGGAGAAATTGGACCCCAAAATTTATTGTGCAATTTATGCTGAGTAGGCTGATACAGCTTACCAACTAGAACAACCCCCGTAAAATCGAAAATATTTATTTGATAATGCACTAAAACCGAAAAAACCCCTATCTAATAAGTCAGTATTAAACGCAATTTAAGGGGAAAGGATGTGATCCCCCAAATAAATATATTTTTTTGACAACCAATGCTGGTAAAATACCACACATAAGTCACTTAGATATCCTATAAAAGTGATTTAATAGTGATATATGGTACTTAAGCTGTAAGGGTGTATAGATGTAGGTGCAATGTCCCTACCAACTCAAAAAAAAAAAAAGTACAACCCTAAGGACAAATCCTACCTAGATGCGGAGGTTGGCACCCTAAGAAAAAAACGAGAATGGCGCCCCCGCTCGTACGATGGCTATCCCTGGTCTCCTACTATCTCCCTATAAGGGATAGGATTAGAAAAAGAAGGCCAGGTGGCTGGTAACAACGTGTTCAAATATGTGATGCCAATTAAACAACAGTTCAGGCCCAACCCCCGCAATGTGATGTAAGGTAAAGGAAAGATGTCCTAATCACAATAACAACACATATAACACCAAAAAGAATAAAGTTGTAACCATAGGACAAATAACAACAGATGCATATATAGAGTGTCACCAGCACTGTTGTAAACTGACTGATACTCAAACTGATAATCAAATAATAAATGATACCAATACCATACAATGAATAATAAAGAACGCCACCACATACACCTAGATGTATTTTGTCATGAATTGATAAAGCAAGTTCAAATGGGGAATATAGTTAATACCAAAAGTACATGTTAATAGTGATCATGGTATACTTATCTGCTATATTTAATATCCCCTGCCGCTCATATATCCAGGAGTAGTGGCTCACAGAGTGACTCAGGGCGAACAAGATCCATAAAACACCTCTCGACGCGTTTCCCCCACATGCCTGGGTTCATCAGGAGAGTCACGATGACAGCATGGCAGTTGTAGATATACATAAAGATAGGGCTGCCTATGTATATCTACAACTGCCATGCTGTCATCGTGACTCTCCTGATGAACCCAGGCATGTGGGGGAAACGCGTCGAGAGGTGTTTTATGGATCTTGTTCGCCCTGAGTCACTCTGTCAGCCACTACTCCTGGATATATGAGCGGCAGGGGATATTAAATATAGCAGATAAGTATACCATGATCACTATTAACATGTACTTTTGGTATTAACTATATTCCCCATTTGAACTTGCTTTATCAATTCATGACAAAATACATCTAGGTGTATGTGGTGGCGTTCTTTATTATTCATTGTATGGTATTGGTATCATTTATTATTTGATTATCAGTTTGAGTATCAGTCAGTTTACAACAGTGCTGGTGACACTCTATATATGCATCTGTTGTTATTTGTCCTATGGTTACAACTTTATTCTTTTTGGTGTTATATGTGTTGTTATTGTGATTAGGACATCTTTCCTTTACCTTACATCACATTGCGGGGGTTGGGCCTGAACTGTTGTTTAATTGGCATTACATATTTGAACACGTTGTTACCAGCCACCTGGCCTTCTTTTTCTAATCCTATCCCTTATAGGGAGATAGTAGGAGACCAGGGATAGCCATCGTACGAGCGGGGGCGCCATTCTCGTTTTTTTCTTAGGGTGCCAACCTCCGCATCTAGGTAGGATTTGTCCTTAGGGTTGTACTTTTTTTTTTTTTGAGTTGGTAGGGACATTGCACCTACATCTATACACCCTTACAGCTTAAGTACCATATATCACTATTAAATCACTTTTATAGGATATCTAAGTGACTTATGTGTGGTATTTTACCAGCATTGGTTGTCAAAAAAATATATTTATTTGGGGGATCACATCCTTTCCCCTTAAATTGCGTTTAATACTGACTTATTAGATAGGGGTTTTTTCGGTTTTAGTGCATTATCAAATAAATATTTTCGATTTTACGGGGGTTGTTCTAGTTGGTAAGCTATTTTTGTTTCTCCCTTGGTAACTAATGATTTTTCTATAGTAAGCTTTTGAGTAGGCTGATACCCCATATATTGGGGTAAACCACTGTTTGGGGGCATGGCAGAGCTCGGAAGGGAAGGAGCGCCGTTTTGGAATGCAGACTTTGATACAATGGTCTGCGGGCGTTATGTTGCGTTTGCAGAGCCCCTGATGTACCTAAACAGTAGAAACCCCCACAAGTGACCCCATTTTGGAAACTAGACCCCCCCAAGGAACTTATCTAGATGTGTGGTGAGAACTTTGAATGCCCAACTGCTTCAGAGAAGTTTATAATGCAGAGTCGTGAAAATAAAAAATATTTTCTTTTTCCACAAAAAAGATATTTTAGCCCCCAAGTTTTTATTTTCACAAGGGTACAAGAGAAATTGGACCCCAATAATTGTTTTCCAATTTATCCTGAGTACACTGATACCCCATGTGTGGGGGGCGACCACTGTTTGGGTGCACGGCAGAGCTCGGAAGGGAAGGCGCACCGTTTTGGAATGCAGACTTTGATAGAATGGTCTGCGGCTGTTATGTTGCGTTTGCAGAGCCCCCGATGTACCTAAACAGTATAAACCCCCCACAAGTGACCCCATTTTGGAAACTAGACCCCCCAAGGAACTTATCTAGATGAGTGGTGAGAACTTTGAATGCCCAAGTGCTTCACAGAAGTTTATAATGCAGAGTCGTGAAAATAAAAATAATTTTTTTTTTCCACAAAAAAGATTTTTAAGCCCCCAAATTTTTATTTTGACAAGGGTAACAAGAGAAATTGGACCCCAAAAGTTGTTGTCCAATTTGTCCTGAGTACACTGATACCCCATGTGTGGGGGGACCACTGTTTGAGCGCATGGCAGAGCTCGGAAGGGAAGGAAAGCCATTTTGGAATGCAGACTTTGATAGAATGGTCTGTGGGCATTATGTTGCGTTTGCAGAGACCCTGATGTACCTAAACAGTAGAAACCCCCCACAAGTGACCCCATTTTGGAAACTAGAGTCCCCAAGGAACTTATCTAGATGTGTGGTGAGAACTTTGAATGCCCAAGTGCTTCACAGACATTTATAATGCAGAGTTGTGAAAATAAAAAATATTTTTTTTTCCACAAAAAAGATTTTTTAGCCCCCAAGTTTTTATTTTCACAAGGGTAGAAGGAGAAATTGGACCCCAAAACTTGTTGTCCAATTTATCCCGAGTACGCTGATGCCCCATATGTGGGGGTAAACCACTGTTTGGGTGCACGGTAGAGCTCGGAAGGGAGGGAGCACCATTTGACTTTTTGAGCGCAAAATTGGCTGTGGCGTTTAGAGACCCCCTGATGTACCTAAACATTGGAAACCCCCAAAATCTAACTCCAACCCTAACCCCAACACACCCCTAAGGCTTCTTTCACACTTCAGTTGTTTGGCGTCAGTCAGCTCCGACATAGTGACGGATTGACGGATCCGTCACAATTGTTGAGAAAACGGTTCTAACGGATCCGTTTTTTGACGGATCCGTTACTTGGGGGTTGTCTGGGAAAAGTATCTTCTTTTTGGAGCATGCGCAATTGAAAAAGCGGATTGGGGCGACAGATCCGCCGAAATGACGGTAACGACGGATCCGTCGCCCATAGGCGGCCATTCTATGGAATGAGGAATGCGACGGATCTGTCGCAAACCGCCATTTCGGCGCAGACAAAAAACGTTACAATGGCCGTCAATGTCTAGATGACGTCCGCCAAATCTCGA
This sequence comes from Ranitomeya variabilis, assembly GCF_051348905.1. NCBI lineage: Eukaryota > Metazoa > Chordata > Amphibia > Anura > Dendrobatidae > Ranitomeya > Ranitomeya variabilis. Next base: position 1,009,196,400 of record NC_135232.1, on the reverse strand, counting down.
TGGATCAGTCGCATGGCCGATGGAACGGACGACCATCCGCCACAATCCGTCGCTAATGCATGTCTATGGGAAAATAGCGGATCCGCCCAAAAAAAATAGCGGATCCGCTATTTGACGAAAATGGCGGTTTCAGACTGACGCCAAAAGACTGAAGTGTGAAAGAGGCCTAACCCTAATGCCAACCCGATCCATAATCCTAATCACAACCCTAAGGATAATCGCAACCCTAACCCCAAAACAACCATAACCCTAATCAGAACCCTAAATGCAACACACCCCTAATCCTAATCTCATCACTAACCTCAAACCTAACCCTAATCCCAATACACCCCTAATCCCAACCCTAACCTTAACCCTAATCCCAAACCTAACCCTAATCCCAAACGTAACCCTAATGCCTACCCTAATCCAAACCCTAATCCCAACTCTAACCCTAACTTTAGCCCCAACCCTCACCCTAACCCTAACCCTAGCCCTAACCCTAGCCCTAGCCCTAACCCTAGCCCTAACCCTAGCCCTAACCCTAATTTTTGCCCCAACTCCTCTCTCCTGCCGGCCGGCAGATGACAGCAGAGAGCGGGCGCACTGCGCATGCGCTTGCCATTTTCTTTCCATAGGAAGAAGCCGGCGGGCAGGAGAGGATGCAGGAGGACCCAGGGACACCGGTAAGTATGATAGGGTTCCCGAACCCCCCTATTTCTCTGTCCTCTGATGTGCGATCACATCAGAGGACAGAGATTTACACATCGCTTTTTTTTTTTTTGCAGTCGCCGATAAACAGTTAATTACCGGTGATCGCAATAACAGGGGTCGGTAAAAACCGACCCCGATCATGTTCTTTGGGGTCTCGGCTACCCCCAGCAGCCGAGATCCCAAAGATCTCCCGGGTGCCGGCCGGCGGGCTCACTGCGCATGCGCCCGCCATTTTTTTGCCGGAAGAAGATGGCGGCGCCCATCGGGAGCCACGAGGAGCACCGGGGGAGACAGGTGAGTATCGGGGGGCGATCGGGGACCCTATTTCTCTGTCCTCTGGTGTGCGATCACAGCGGAGGACAGAGAAATTAAATGGGAAATCGCTTTTTTGGTTTTTTTTGCGACCGCCGGTAAACGGTTAATTACCGGCGATCGCAACTCGGGGGGCGGTAAAAAAAACCCCGAATCATGTTCTCTGGTGTCTTGGCTACCCCCGGTAACCGAGACCCCAGAGAAAATCCAACTCTAGGGAGCGCTATTCACTTTTTCCACTGCGCCGTTAATTAATTGATTTTTTTAACTACCTGAAAACATTTCAGTTTATTTTTAAATAGAAGTTTACAGATTATAGGTAATATTAACCCCTTCATGCCGCAGCCCATTTTCCTTTTTGTATTTCCATTCTTTTGCTCCCCTTCTTCCCAGAGCCATAGCTTTTTTATTTTTCCATCATAAATTGCTGAAATGGAAGGAAACAGTGCTCAAATGGAATGGGATCAGCATGAATGCATCTGTAACTTCTAGATCGCTGCTGGGAACAAAGTTGTCAGAGTATTACTCCACTTTTACGGACTGACAACAAAACATACAAAACCAAAGATAAAATAGAATTAACAGGAAAACATGTTGGGAAACATTCTTTCCTGTATAACAACTTATATAAGGCAAAATTAAAAAGAAAAAAACACCACCTTCACCCCTAAATAGTCAGGCCATCTTTCCCCTCATCTATGACTACAGTAGATTTATTTATTTTATTTTTATTTATTTTACTCACTTAGTAGATGAGATAGTAGAGGGGGAAATAAAATTACACGCATCTGTAAATTTAATTTTAACATTTTACTAACCTACCTGGGCATGTGGTGTTTGTGAGATGGTCAGACACATCATGTTTATTTTATGAAGGAGGGCCTCTGAAACTCACAAAGCCTATGCAGACACCCTGTGTTAGGCATATAGGAGGGCCTCTTACACATTATGTTAAATTCATGGGACTCCTAGACTCATAAAACCTAAGCACTAAGTGGAAGGCCTGCCAAAAATTGGAAGGAGGGACTACAATACATCCTGGAAGATATGTAAAGGAGAGCCTCAGAAAACACTTTTTCCCATTTTTAAGGAGTGGGACTCCAAGACTGGTAAAACCCATGCACTAAGTGCAAGGACAGGAAAACATTTACCCCTGAGGGATATATAGAGATAAATGTAAGAAAATTGTAGAGGTAGGTCTCGTACACATCCTGTGAAAATTATGAAGGAGGACATCATACAAACCTTCATAATGATGACCTTCTAAAAATTTGGAGCGAGGGCCACATGATGACCCTGTTGATGATATGATGGAGGAGAAGGAGCAGGAGGATAAAAAAAAAGAAGAAACCATTATACCCTTTTTTGGGTGGGAAGGGGTATATGGGAATATCTCAGAAAAAGGAACATTTGAGTTGGCTTTGTGTTCCACTGCTGTCATCCAGTGATGTTGAGAAGTCTAGGCCCACGGCCTCGGACTCTGTGTGCACCATCAGCAGCACATCCACTTACCCGTTTCTTACCACACACCTTGCACATTTTAAATTAGGTATATCATTTATGCCAGTAAATTTTCTGGTATTAATAGCAACCAGGCAACCCCCACATGTACTTATGCTGGCTAACAGATGTAAAACATTCAGCTGCGGCAAGAAAAACTAAAACTCCGAGCACTAAAAAATACTCGGAGGACCCCCGAGCATGCTCGAGAAATCTCGAGTAAAGAGTATTTTCGCTCATAACTAGCAATAAACCCTGCCTATATGCTTCTAATCCAAAACTATTCCTCCTCCACCAGCTGTGCATATACTGAATGCAGGTAACAGCAGTTTTACTAGTGAAAGGACAGCCCAGAAAATGACTTTTGTCTTAATGATGCAACAGCGGTATGCAATTACTGCAATTGCACTTAAACACTGCCTAGATGCCTGCTCTAATCTAAGTTCTCCCTCCTAGATCAACTCTCCCTGAACTGCTTCCAGAGGAGAGTGTGCCAAGTATTGTGTCACTGTGTCTTGTATAAAACTCGATGACGCAATGCGGCCAGCCAATCACAGTAATGCCAATAGCCAACATGGCTACCACATTACCGTGTATGGTAGGTAATCTTACATGTTTATTGGCTGTCTAACAGCATGGTGCTTGCGTGCCTGCGATACTCAACCAAATTGTGACCATTCCTTAGCACCCCAAGCTCACTCGCCATGTGTTCCATCATTGTTCACTAGCAGCAGTTATTCATCTCAGCATGGTGGACCCTGGGTTGCAATTGGACTTTATTATTTATTTTATTTAGTGCAATCTGCCAACCTTAACAGTATACTAGTGCCAGGGTCTGGACGAGCAGCGTCATCAGCGGTACATCCAGCAGCTGGAGGAAAGTTTGTCCATGCTTGAGTGGGTGACTTCTGCTGGGGCTCCTGTTCTGTATCTTTCACATTTCCCACATCCCAATAAATTCTCTGTAGACAGCAAGGCTTGCAGGGGATTCATGAACCAGTGCTCAATCCACCTGGAGTTACTGGCCTCACGTTTCGCTTCAGAGCAAGCTAAAGTGGGATTTGTGGTGTCTCTGTTGCCAGACAGAGCATTGGAGTGGGCTTTAACGCTGTGGAAGCGTAAAGACCAGGTGGTCCAAAGTGCCTCTCTTCTGGGTGCCCTGAAAGAGGTCTTTTTGGGGCCACAAGTAACCCATGATACTGCACTCCAACTTCTGGCAATAACTCAGGGTTCATTCTTGGTTAGTCAATTTATCATTCACTTTCACACTCCATGTCCACTCGCACAGACCTTCGGCATGCTGAGTGGGGATTGGAGCAAGCTCAGAGTAGATCTGGGATTTGGTTGGCTTCGAACTTCGCCAATCCCGTGAATCCCTCAACTCGAGTTGATGACCCTGAGGAGCCTATGAATGTCTCTTGAGCAGAGTCAATCGTGCGCTCTGAACATCAACAACCAATTTGTTTTGCCTGTGGGAAAACCGGCCATACTGCCAATAAATGTCCCAAGCTTCAGAAGGAGTCATAGCATCTAGTAGCTTTAGGGAGAGGTTCACTAGTACCAGTAGGTGTGACTTCCAAATTGGCCTTTGGGGTCTCTTTAACATTTGGGTCGATTTCTCTCTATGCTGAGGCTTGCTTGACCTCGGGTGCTGAGAGCAATTTCATGTCTGCTTCCTTCACCCAATGGCATACAATCCCATTAGCGAAGCTTCCTAATCCGATATTCATTCGGGTAGCTAATGGGTCCATTTTACCAACCCCGATTTCCCATCAGACTATACTTCTTACTCTCATTATGTCTCCAAAACATCAGGAGATAGTCTCTTCTCATTATCCCTCAGGGTATGGATGAGGTTTCTGGGGATGCCTTGGCTGTTCCTCCATTCTCCCCAGATTGATTGGGTTATGGGTAGCATATTGAAATGAGGCAGTTTCTGTGAGATTCGGTGTCTTATGGTCCAGGTACCCTGAGCAAGATCTATGGTCCATCTGATCTTCAGCCGGCGGGTCTCTCTGGGGCACATACCTGGAGAAGCTCCGGATTGGCCCTCAGGCGATGTCACAGCTGGCTGGGTGTGAGTGTTTGGGGTGGAGCTTCGGGTTTAAAAGTCTTCCAATGGTGCCCATGGGCAAACTAGTATCATTTGTGTGTGTCTATGTGAGTGAAGACCCTTCCACTTTGTCTGCAGGTTTCGTATGTCTGTCTATTCTTAGGACTGTACATGTAGGCAGGCAGCTAGCATCAGTGGGGGCAATTAGCCATTTGGCTTAGCATTTGTTACCTATATGTGTGCGGTCAGCACAGTAGAGTTTCAGAGCAAGCTCAGCCCTACCCAGGGTATTATGCTCAGCATCTGTTTCGTTTCTGTGCGATTGACTCAGCTCAATTGCAAAGCATCTGTTTTCTTTCTGTGTGCGAGTGACACAGCTCAGTTGCAGAGCATCCGTTTCATTTCTGTGTGCAAGTTCAGTTTACATGCTTGTCCTGTAACGTTTAACAGGAAAGAGCACTTAGTTATCGTTTGTACTGTTCCTTCCTGTGGAGTAACAGAGTTTGAAACTCAGCGACCTGTTATTATTATTATTATTATTTATTGTTATAGCGCCATTTTTTCCATGGTGCTTTACATGTGAGGAGGGGTATACATAATAAAAACAAGTACAATATTCTTAAACAATACAAGTCATACCTGGTACAGGAGGAGAGAGGACCCTGCCCGCGAAGGCTTACAATCTACAAGGGATGGGTGAGAATACAGTAGGTGAGGATAGAGCTGGTCATGCAGCAGTTTGACCTGTTCACACTGAATGGCGTTAACCCAGTTAGTACAGGTAATTGCTCGCCATGTGTTCCTTCATTGTTCACTAGCAGCAGTTTTCCATCTGAGCATGGTGAGCACAATTGTGCTTTATTATTTATTTTATTTAGCACAATCTGCCAACCCTAACACCGTGGGTCAAGAAAGGTGCACAGCCAGTATTTCATGGTGAACAAAATGAATTTCACGTGAGGGTCTTGGGAAAGGCATCTGGACATGAACTGTGCCATGTGTGTCAAACTACAAAGAGTCAAATGTTCAGTGTCCTCACCAGGAACAACATTATCCATCCTCTCCTCCTCATGATGCATAGCCTCCTCCTACTCTTCAGGCCCCCCATGCTGTACAGGCATGAAGCTGGGATTGAGAGTTCCCTCTCTAGTGCAAAGCAAAAAATCCTGTTCCTCCTCCTCCTCCTGTTCCTCATCATCACCCAATGTGGCCTGAGAATACTGTGTGATTCTGGGCTGTGTGGTATCAGCCACTGTATAATCTTGGTCCATAGCCACCTGCTTGGCATTCAAAGCTTCCTCTTTCAGATTCTGCAGCAAATGTTTTAATAAACAGAGCAGTGGGATGGTTACACTTATAATAGCATCATCAGTGCTCACCATCTTGGTGCAGTACTCAAAGTTTGGAAAAACCTCATATAGGTCAGCGATCCACACCCACTCGGCAATTGTTATATGAGGGGGCTGAGTGTTACTCTGATGGGCATCGAGAAGCTGGAATTCAGAGACTGCCCTCTGCTGCTCACTAAGCCTTGCCAACATATGGAAGGTCGAATTTATTCCAGCGTGTGGGAATTTTTCATATTTCATTTTTGATATTTTTTATATTTTTCATATTTTTCATATTTCTAATGCAGTAATGCAATTCAATTTTCATATTTCATATTTACATGCTACGGCGCTACAGTGTGCTTCCTTTTTGTTTAAGAGTATATGAGTTGATGACTCTATGTTCAGCACCTGTTCACACTTAGTCTTTGTTTGGATGTGATGGTCAGTTTTTGAAGTTTGTATTCATTAGCCTTCTGACTGAGCACTCCGCCTTTTAGCCACAGGCGTTTTTAATCCCAGCAGGACCACTACCCCTCCACAGAGATATAAATTTTAGTCTAACAGAGGATTTATGTTCCCATACAGATGAAGACTTTATTCTAAGTGAGGAAAGGCAGTGCTAGGTCCTGGAAACTAGAAATGCCTTATCGTGGCTTTCAGGTACACATGAATTTGCTAATTTATGCGCTAAGCTTTCTCAATTTGTCATATTTCATTTTTTATACTTTTCATATTTTTCAAATTTTTCATATTTCTTATGCAGTAATGCAATTCAATTTTCAGATTTCATATTTACATGCTATGGCGCTACAGTGTGCTGGCTTTTTGGTTGAGAGTATATTGAGTTGGTGATGTTTGGATGTGACAGTCAGTTTTTTGAAGTTTGTATCCATGCTGGACAGGCATGAAGCTGAGATTGAGAGTCCCCTCTTTAGCGCAGAGCAAAAAATCCTGTTCCTCCTCATCTTCTTCCTCCTGTTCCTCATCATCACTCAATGTGGCCTGAGAATATTGTGTGATGCTGGGCTGTGTGGTATCAGTCACTTTATAATCTTGCAACTGCTTGGCATTCAAAGCTTCCTCTTTCAGATTCTGCATCAAATATTTTAATAGACAGAGCAGTGGGATGGTTACGCTTATAATAGCATCATAAGTGCTCACCATCTTGGTTCAGTACTCAAAGTTTTGAAGAACCTCACCCACTCGGCAATTGTTATATGAGGGGGGCTGAGTGTTATTCTGATGGGCATTGAGAAGCTGGAATTCAGAGACTGCCCTCTTCAACTCACTAAGCCTTGCCAACATATGGAAGGTCGAATTCATTCCAGCGTGTGGGCAGGTCACAAATCAGTCAATGACTAGGCAAGTTAAAGCGCTGCTACAGCAAAGCAAAGCCTGAGATGACTCTGGTAAATGTGCGCTGACACAGCATACCTTGGCAAGTAGGTCAGGCAAGTCAGGGTTTTTAATAACCGCTGTACAACCAAGTTCAGCGCATGGAACGTTTACAATCTTGCTGAGCTTTAAAGCCACCACCAAGTTACGCCCATTATCACACACAACCACACCTGGTTTAAAGTTCAGCGGGGAGATCCACTGATAGGTCTGTTCTTTTGTCCCTTTCAGCAGCTTGGCTGCATTGTGAGCTTTATCACCTAAACAGAGGAGCTTCAGAAAGAGCATGCTGCTGCTTCACCAAGGCAGTGCTGCAGATTTCCCAGCTGGAGAGTGATGGGGAGGCTAGTTCCACTGAGGATGATGAGGAGAAGGAGGAGAGAAAGGAAGTGGAATATGAGGAGACTGAAACCCAGATGGAAATTGGGCCCACCATTCTTGGTGTCGATAAGATGTGTTATGTCCCAGACTTCACCAGGCTAACCCAGTGTGCTGTCTGGGAAATGTATCGTCCCTGTCCACAAGAAATTGTCCAAGTGTCTGTGGTTAGGTGGACCTTCTATGTGACTGCATTGGCCAGAGCACGGCTGATATTGTATAACACATGCTTATGTAATGTGGCAATAGCACCTTAATAAAAAATTGCATTGGCTGGGAATCAAGTACCGTGGGGCTGCCACCTCCAATAGGTCATGGAAAGACTTAGTTTTCACAAGTCGAAGCGGCAACATATCTAGCCGAGTGAGGGGCTCTGTGGAACAGTTGACCGAGTTCTACCTCTGGGCAAACCACTACCTCTTCTTGCATGTTTTCTTGCTATGGAGGCATCCCTCTCTGCACTGTTGTCCTCCTAGGCATGCCACCATGCCAGGTTGGATCAGTGGCCTCAGCATCGACCATGTCGGCGTCCAATCCTCAATATGATCCTCCTTCTGAGCTGTGATTTGAGGCTGACCTGATGGCAACTGTGCCTCAAGATTATTCTTCACCTCTTCAGATATCAATTGACATTCGTCAATGTGCCTTAATCCTTGCCATGTGTGCTGAAATGTTTGGGCATCACTGAACTCCACCTCCCCATGACCCTCTTTAATGGTGCATGTTGAGAGGCCTGACAAATTACAAGGGAATGTAAATAGTTCCTCAGTTCCTCAGAGTGGTCAGTGTTGCAATCATATGTCTCCTTGGACTCTTGATGGTGGGAGAAGAAGGACCAGGTTGAGGATTCAGAGGCCCAGCCTCCTGGCTACTGAGACTGAATTGTGTGGAAGACTTTGTGGTGCTGCCTGTCAACACACTGGAGCCTTTGTCTGTCATCCAACCCACAACATCCTTGCCTGTCTGGGTTTGTTAGTGGTGGTTGGTGCTGACCACATTTTAACTGGAACCTAGGACGAGATACAGTCACCTTCGGATCTGTCACACGGTCTTGGCGGGCACCACTACATTCATGTCCCTTAACGGCACCCTTTTGCATCTTCAATGGATTGTGCTTGTGAAACCAAAAAATACTGGCTTTATTTTTCACAAGCACCCTTACTAAGGTATTGTGTACAAATTCACTGTATCTATCAATGTGTGGCTATTTTTTTGGAGATCGTCTTGCTGACACACTCCAAATGCGGAGAAATGAGGATTATTGCCCCTGCTAAATTGTCACGTACGATTATATCTACCCATATTGCGCCAGTCGCACAACTGCTAGACAAAGATTAGGTATTTTAAGTGGAAAATAGCAGAGAGCTGCAGCATGTAATTGCGATGATCAGAACACCTAGATGCCTGCCTTTCATTCACCCTCCCTCCCTCCTTGCTATTAAATCTCTTACTACAAAATCCCCACCTAACAAACAAACAAAGTGATCTTGACAGTATTTAGCTCTTAAAGGGCTTTTTGGAATGAAGAAATGCTCAGTGTAAACTCCTATCACTCTCCCTAGACTACTTTCACTTTCCCTACGCTCAAACTACACTCTCCCTACGCTGTTTCCAGCTGCAATGTGCGCAAGATGGCGCTGGCAGCCTTTAAATAGTCCCTATGATGCTGGAGGGTCAGCCAATCACAGTAATGCCACACTAAAGATGATGCCAGCATTACTGTGATTACTAAGCCAGCCCATCATATTCACTTGAATATTCCGAGATGAATATCAAATTGCTCTCTGAGTAACGAACAGTCCAAATACCGTACTATTCGTGCAAGTAACGAGTAGTGCGGAATGTATTCGCTCATCACTATTGATTATGATTAAAATATGCAGTATCACTTGTAAATGCAATTCTCTGTAAAGAACTATGGTTACATCGTTTATTAATGGTTCAAAAACTAGTTTTAAGGGTAGATGAATATCAAGTTGGCAGTAGTGTTGAGCATTCCGATACCGCAAGTATCGGGTATCGGCCGATATTTGCTGTATCGGAATTCCGATACCGAGATCCGATACTTTTGTGGCATCGGGTATCGGTATCGAAACAACATTAATGTGTAAAAGAAAGAATGAAAATAAAAAATATTGCTATACTCACCTCTCCGACGCAGCCTGGACCTTACCGAGGGAACCGGCAGCGTTCTTTGCTTAAAATGCGTGCTTTTCCTTCCTTCCGTGACGTCACGGCTTCTGATTGGTCGCGTGCCGCCCATGTGGCCGCGACGCGACCAATCACAGCAAGCCGTGATGTAATTTTCAGGTCCTTCTAGGCATTCAGTATTTTAAAATTACGTTCCGGCTTTGTGATTGGTCACGTCGCGGTCACATGGGCGACGCGACCAATCACAAGCCGTGACGTCACGGGAGGCAGGAGACACGCGCATTTTAAAATGCGCGCGTGTCCAGCCTCCCGTGACGTCACGGCTTGTGATTGGTCGCGTCGCCCATGTGACCGCGACGCGACCAATCACAAGCCAGAACATAATTTTAAAATCCTGAAGGACCTGAAATTACGTCATGGCTTGCTGTGATTGGTTGCGTCGCGGCCACATGGGCGACGCGACCAATCACAAGCCGTGACGTCACGGGAGGCTGGACATGCGCGCATTTTATAATGCGCGCGTCTCCTGCCTCCCGTGACGTCACGGCTTGTGATTGGTCGTGTCGCCCATGTGACCGCGACGTGACCAATCACAAAGCCGGAACGTAATTTTAAAATACTGAATGCCTAGAAGGACCTGAAAATTACGTCACGGCTTGCTGTGATTGGTCGCGTCGCGGCCACATGGGTGGCACGCGACCAATCAGAAGCCGTGACGTCACGGAAGGAAGGAAAAGCACGCATTTTAAGCAAAGAACGCTGCCGGTTCCCTCGGTGAGGTCCAGGCTGCGTCGGAGAGGTGAGTATAGCAATATTTTTTATTTTAATTCTTTATTTTACACATTAATATGGTTCCCAGGGCCTGAAGGAGAGTTTCCTCTCCTTCAGACCCTGGGAACCATCAGGGATACCGTCCGATACTTGAGTCCCATTGACTTGTATTGGTATCGGGTATCGGTATCGGATTAGATCCGATACTTTGCCGGTATCGGCCGATACTTTCCGATACCGATACTTTCAAGTATCGGACGGTATCGCTCAACACTAGTTGGCAGTGTTTTGTCAAAACAACATTAGAAAAGATGTAACTTAATTAATAATTTATCAGCATTATTGTAATTTGTAGGTGCTGGTTAGTATTAACGACACTCCTTGGAGTATAAGGAGTATAATCCGCGCGGATTTGCCTGCGAAAAAAAGGATAGTGGGCACAGCGGTTTTTGTTTTCCATAGGGTAACATTGTACTGTACCCTGCATGGAAAACGGCTGCGAATCCGCAGCCTCAAAACAGCTGCGGATCCGCAGCAAAAAAAGGATCATGTGAACAAGCCCTAAGTTGGTTAAATGCTTAAGCATCTAACAGATATATCTTTAAATCTACCTGAGCATCCATATGCAAGTTTATAATAGTAGGATTTGGGAGATTTAGTAAAAAAAAGTTTTCAACTGCAGAAGCTGTGTCTTTTAGTATACTCATATTCTACTGATAAAGTTATGAAGTTTATTGACAAACCCCGAAGCTTGAGGAACCTTTTCTAGGGAAAGCCATAATCTTTAAGACTTTGTGGCAGATCAAAATTTTTCAAAATCTATGCGTTATCTCCAGCCAGATTTAAGAATTACAAAAGAATATAAAACTATTAATGTTTCTAGTCTATGTGCAAGAAGTAACGATCTTTGCCTTGCTCAAAGTTCAGTAAAAGCAAAACAAGCTGTTATGAAATTATCTGAGTGTGATATAAGCTATTTGGCTTTGTCTAGTAAGCCTAAAGGAACCTAAAGGCACGACAAGACTTAACTAAATTGATTTGGATGATTTCCTACGGGCAAATTATAAACATGTACCACTGTTACACTGAACACAAGAAAATATTTAGAGCGGTAAGCGGCGTTCCATTTATGCCACACATACTTTTCATACTGTTAGATTGGATTATGTGAAATAGAATTTAATATATTTTAATATATAATTTAATGTCTCCCATTGCTGTCAATGAAAATAGTATTATTGGAAGCACTCAACTGTAATTTAATTAAAAACACTGTGCACAAATATATCAAGGTCTGCAGGGAATTATTTTAATTTGCTTTGAAGAGAAATAAATCATATATCTTATGATTTTGTGATTAGCCTAATCTATTAGATATCTATGTATAAAAATATACTTTTTTACTACAGGCTATCAATTGTTTTAATGAACATTTAACTCAAATTAATGATGCTTTTATGTAAATTAAGAGGAAAGTTTACTATGTATATAATAATTTCTGTTTAAAATTTCATAGATAGGAATAACAGAGTAATCTTTTCAAATCCAGCATATATGTATGGCTAAGAGCTATGCTTATTCCAGTCCCAGCAGAAATGAATGGTAAGGGGAGCAGCACTGCAAGTTCAAAGAGATACAAAAATAGATGAAGGTTTCCAAATAGTAGGGTCCTCAATTGCCAAATAAAAACTCAATGGAAAAATAGTCAAAAGCTGAATTCCAATGATTGGTAGTGTTGAGCATTCCGATACTGCAAGTATCGGGTATCGGCCGATATTTGCTGTATCGGAATTCCGATACCGAGTTCCGATATTTTTGTGATATCGGAAATCGGAATCAGAAGTTCCCAGTGTATGGTTCCCAGGGTCTGGAGGAGAGGAGGCTCTCCTTCAGGCCCTGGGATCCATATTCATGTAAAAAATAAAGAATTAAAATAAAAAATATGGATATACTCCCCCCTCCGGCGGCCCCTGGACCTTACCGATGTAACTGGCAGCCTCCGTTCCTAAGAATGCAGTGAGTTTAGGACCTGCGATGACGTCGCGGCTTGTGATTGGTCGTGTGAGCGGTCACATGAGCGGTCACACAACCAATCACAAGCCGCGATGTCATCGCAGATCCTTCACTCGCTCATTCTTAGGAACGGAGGCTGCCGGTTGCAGCGGTTACTACCAGGGCGCGTCCGAGGGTGAGTATATCCCTATTTTTTATTTTTATTCTTTATTTTACACATGAATATGGATCCCAGGGCCTGAAGGAGAGTTTCCTCTCCTTCAGACCCTGGGAACCATCCAGGATACCTTCCGATACTTGTGTCCCATTGACTTGCATTGGTATCGGGTATCGGTATCGGCGATATGCGATATTTT